>NC_048597.1:201589662-201914093 GCF_003668045.3 Cricetulus griseus | reverse complement strand
CAATGTTAGGAAAAACTTTGATGTCAGGAAGTGTTTAGACTAATAATTTATTTGTTTCTTCCAAATACAGATATAAATATTTGTCAGTGAATCCCACGACTCTGAATATGCTACTATCATATGATGTATAGATAGAGATAACTAAAAATTTTATTTAATAGGTGCAAGTAAGTGTATTTTGTTAATGAGTATTATATATGTATGTGTGTATCTATACATGTATACCATTCATAGGAATTTTTTAGTATGTGATGAACTGTATGAATAAATGTCTATGGTGTCTGTGCCTTAACACAGCAGAGTCCACTCTCTATTCTTGCACAATGACCTATTTTACCTCTGAGCATATTCTATATTCCTTCATGATCTTTGCATATGTGACTTTCCTTGCTAGAGAGGTATACTTCTCTAGACTATTGTGTGAAGGTTGTTATTCAACACAGCCCAGGCCAAACTGACTATAATAGATCTCAGTCTGCTTTAGGACAAAGTGAATGGGTTCTGTAGATCATGTGCTAAATCTCACCTCCAAATTAACCTCTTTTTTTTTTGGTAAGATTTTTTCTGCCTCAGTGCCGTATAGAAATTCACCAATCAAAAGGAGTAATTCTGTGTTCTTGCAGTGGCTCTGGGAGCCATCCTTGGGTTAAGTGCAGGATTTCAGGACATTAGCTATGGTGGGATTCAACAATTAAATGGACCTTGCTGAACTAATTACTTCATGAGATTATAGAGATTATTTTTAAGGTTGACTAGACAAATATAGTGAAATCTCACTCCACTTTTTAAGTATTTCATCCCTTTTATGTATTAGTTATAATTTGTCTTCGGCATCATGTAGGTCATTCTCTAGATGGTTAAAATATTTCACTTCCCACAGTGCATTTTCTGACCATTATTACTGAAATAAATTCAGCCTCTTGGAGATTTACCTTTCTGTGTGCCATATATATTTTTTATAAAAATCCATTTTAATGTCTAAGTATAATAAATGTCAAAAATATAATGTTATATTTGTTATTGAATCTTAGCAAGTAATTGTAAAAGTATTACACTGCCAGCTATTATATTCTGACAAAAATTGCATTCTTCAATAAAACATAGAAAAACATCATCAATGGAGAATTATGTAGAATATTATCATATAGTATATGTCACAAAATCTTCATTTTGCTTTACATTTAGAGAAAAAATGTAATATTGTCTTATGATGGTGATATAAAAATCTAATTAAAGTACCTCAAGATTTAGCCAACCTGCAATGTTCTCAGTCAAAGCTTCCTCAAATTCCACACGTCCAAGCAAAGTTGAAATTCAACATGTATTACACATTTTAATTACCAAAGATGTCATTTTTTTTCTAGCAAGTTGTTGAAATACACATTATAATACATGGCTTAAGATTAAGGCCAAACTGGACAGAGTTAGGACATCTTTTATTTTCATATTCTCACTTGTAGGTACTAACTATAGAATTAAAGGCTTTTGGAAATAATTGTTTTTCCAGTACTAGAAGAGTGTTGAGCATGACCAGTATAGATTCAGATAACCTTAAGCATACTGGCAAAAAACAATCTCAATTCAAAGGAAAGATTCCAGCAGGACAGATGGCTGTGCCAGGAGTGCATACATGCATGCATATTTTCACACATGTGTAATTTACTTTGGTTTGATTCAAATTCTTCATAATGTTTCTTGCTGCGTTTGCACTCATGAACTAGTTCATATTTGTGAACTACTGTAGAGCCATTTAAAAAAAAACTCTTAAGTTTATGATCTAATCTTTTCAACAATGACATATGTGATATTATTATGTATGAATGACAATCTGTGTTCCAACAGAAAGAATGTATCTTAAGACACTGGAAAGAATAATCTGAGTAAAATAACTTAAGGGCATGTTAAAAATTTTCTCTTTAGAACCATTTTCATGGAGATCATAAAGTCTCAGAGGAGAATTAGTCCAGGACAAATAAGTTAACACACGTTTTTAAGAAGACCTGCTCTATTGAGATTGCTGCTAAGCATTCAAGCTCTTTCTAATATGATTATATCACAACAATAGCAGAAGTGAATAAGCACTACAAAAATGTGCAAGAAGGCCTAAAAGATACAATGGAAATTAGACTACAAGAAGCAAATGCACTGCCTGGGGGGAGCTCAATGGGAAAAACACTTTCCAGGAGCACAGAAATGTGAGTCCAATCCCCAGAATCCAGGAGAAAAAGTCCAGGGGTGTGTGCCTGTACTCCATCTCTAGGAGAGGCAGAGCTAGGCAGATCCCCTGGGGCTCAAGCCAACAAGCTTATTCTAGTAGGTCAAGGAAAGGCAGTGCCTCAAAGATCAATTGATGGCTCCTCTCCTGTGGAATCACTCCTGGTGTTGACCCCTGGCTCACACACGCCTTCATAAACATAAACACCCATACTAACACACACACACACACACACACACACACACACACACACACACACACACACACACACACGTATTCATTTGTGTGCACACTGAAGCAAATACACCTGAGGGAAAAAAGACAAAAGTTGTAGATGCCAGACAGGGAAGACCACACTATATAGATGGCTGAGGGGCTTGTGCTATGAGGCCTTGAGGCAATGGCTGAGAAGGAGAACTGCAGACAAGTCTCTATTTTTTTTTCAAGACAGGGATTCTCTGTGTAGCTTTGGAGCCTATTCTGGAACTCGCTCTGGAGACCAAGCAGGCATCCAACTCACAGAGATCCACCTGCCTCTGCCTCCCGAGTGCTGGGATTAAAGGCGTGTGCCACCAACGCCTGGCCCAGACAAGTCTCTATAAGGAATAATGCAATCCTCAGAACTCCTTCAAACTCATCCTGGTCAGTTAATCACTAGCAAGTGCTGCAGAAATCTAGAGATTTAATATAAAGAGAGATGAAAGCAAATAAACGTCAGATCAGTAAAACTAAGCACTATAAGGAAAGCAGAAAGGGTCACCAGAGGTATAAGAATCTCTCACAGTGCCCAAACATGTGTAAAGGGGAGTCAGGTACTCATTTGAATGTCCACCTCAATACATAAGGGAGTACTTCACTGATGAAACTGTTCTCATGGCAAAAATGTAGGTTTTTATACTGAAAGAATAACGAATAAAATAATCACATTGATCCTTGCCCTGGTTAGCCTTAACTTGACTTGACACAGCCTGTGGTCACCTGAGAGGAGAGGTAATTGAGGAATTGCCCAGACCAGATTGGCTTACAGGTATGTCTGTGGGGAATTGTCTTGATTGTTGATTGACATGCCAGGACCCAGCCCATGTAGGCAGTACTACCCCTAGGCCTGAACAATATATGAAAGCTTGTTTGAACATTGTTTTTTTTTAGGACATTCTAGAATGTTCATCCAATTTTTATTCAGACTAAAAAAAACACATAATCATTGCCTTTATTTCATTGCCTTAATTCTGCAAGCGATTCATTTGTACATGGCCTCTCTCTTGGCAGTTCTTGATTGTTGATATAAACCTAGTTATCCTTTTCTCTAGGTTTCTAGATATAGTGGGTATTGACTTTTAACTATATCCAGGCAGATTAGCTTTTGGTAAAAACAATATTGTGTCAAATTCTGGTTAATTAACGCCTTTTGTAATACAATACCACATTAAAGTTGGCTGCTTTGATAGAAAAGGAAAGACTAGAAAGAACAAATCTGATGTATTTGCATCCCAAATCCAGACTTTGCAAATCCCTTAATGTTAGCATGAGTCATTGGTGTTTGTCCATCATCTGCTTCCTCAAAATTATCATGTAAGGAAAGGTGACGTGAACATGATGAGGTGCCCATTTCTTGTTGTGGTCTAAATGTAAACAGATGAGAAGGTACTTGTGCTGAGCCATATATGACGTGCAAAGAAGGTCCTAATTAGAGAGAAACCAAGGTTCTCTGCAGTCATAATCAATGCTTGTATGAGTTGTCTTGTTTAAATGATTTGAGAGGTAGAGTAGAAGTAGATAAAAAAATTGAGTTTCAGAAGCCTTGCTCTGCTTTGTGTGAGATAATGTTTAATTATTGAATTTTCAAGATGGCTTGAGTCTTCTTCTCTGCTTTTCTGGGTAGAATTTGTATGCCTTTTGAGTATAGCACAATCCTGTTGCTTACATTGCAGCATAGGAAGGAATAATTAGATCCTTTTCAGAATGCAAAAAAAAATAAATGCTACCAATTAGCTTCATACAGATTCGTTGCCTTCACTGACATCCCTTCCTTAACAGGCTTTTAGAATCACTTTTAACAAGTAACAAACCACTCAGCATTTTATGATATGTTTCTGTCATATGTATTAGCTTCTCTTTAGAATTCTTAACCCCACTCTACCTCGTGCACTAAGTAAACACATTCTGTTAATGTTCAGGTTTTTTTTTAAAGGATGGGGAGTGGTAACACATTTTTAATCCCAGTACTTGGGAACCTCTATGAATTTAATGTCAGCCTGGTCTACAGAGTAAGTTCCAGGACAGTCAAAGCTACACATAGAAACCCTGACTCAAAAAACAACAAACAAAAAAACATACACATAGAGTGGCTTCAAAAGATACCATTAAACAAATGAATCCCAGTTGTTTTACTTTGGAAACAAAATATCTTTACCCAAAAAGTTGGAAAAAACTTTTCAAAGCTATGCAACTACAAATAGCAAAGAAAACATGAATACCACCTCCTGAATATGGCTTGATTTTTAATAATACAGCCTTATCTTGTGCTTTTCTGAAAATTCAGAAAGTCATCAGAGAACTTAATAGCTCCAGAATTAAATCAATATAACACTTGTGTTTTTCCTCCAGTGACATTTTCAGTCAGACTCAGTCTTCTCAGCCTCATTCCTGGAGGAAATCTACAAATGCCTACTTACAACATTGCAGCATGACACATGGCTTTGGTAGATATTTTTAAACCAAACATACATTGAATCAAGAGTACTTCTTTCTAAAATTTATTTTTAAGATTTCTTTTAGTTTCCATTATTATTTCAATTGTCATAGCACAAATGAAGACAAAGTAGAAACATTACTCCTGTCAAATGAAGTTACTTGGATCTGACAGAACCTGTTATTGCCTTAGCACCAGATACCAATGAATTCCATGCATGGTCTCTTTCATTATAGGTGCTTACTGTCAAAAGACACACTTTTTCTATAATAGCTAAAATGTACTTTATTTGCCTATGTACAATGACAAGATGTATTGTATGAATCCTAAAGTGACATAGTCATTGATGTCTATGTGCCCAGTATAGTAACAGGAGTGTCTTATTCATAAAAGGAAAAAGCAAAATGTGAAATCTCTGTCTTACCAGAGACCATATGGAAAAATATATTGTAGCTGACTCATATGAAAATTAGAAGTCATTTAAATTGTATTTCTTCTAATTTCTATGATCACTGAATAAAAAATTTAATGCCAGAAGAATTAAAAATTAATTAAAAACTAATAATATGTAAAATAGCAAATATGTGATATAAAAAATAGGTTTAACTTGTTTTCTCTTGAAAATGTATCCTGTCTTTGAATCAGCTATGAACACCAGGCTTACCATCAAAATACATGTCTTTGTAAAGCCTACGTGCAGAAGACTACCACAGTTGATGCTGCTCCCTCCGACAATGCAAATGTCACAGGAATGCCTGGGAGATCAACAAAGACTGATTGCTGCTGACAGGAAATTGAAAGTGACATACTTTATCTGGCTATGGCATTTGAAGGGAGTCCATCTTTCAAAGGAGTAAGGTTTATACTACCCCTGTGATGAGTGAGAATAAAAGAAAGAAAAGTGAGCTGGATACTGTAATGTGGATAAGAATGGCAGTATCAGTTGTAGTATAAGGAGTACCCATAAAACATATGAAGACAAACAAATTTATAAATAGTTTAGAATACATTTACGTTTAAATTTTTTTTGGGGGGGAGGAGGGTTCAGAAGTCTTTATCAACCTTCCTCTAACTGAGTGTGCCATGATAAATGACATGTCAACACATCCATGGTTCCATGGATGGCAAGCACACCTCCTAATACCGGCTCAGGGCCAAGAACCAAGAGTTCTCTTCTCTGGTCTGTATGCTGGCTTTCATGTTTGTACTGTGTGACTCTTACCAACCTGCCTGCCAATCAGACACATTATGGGGTCACCAGAAGAAAATCAATCAAGAGTTGGCCTAGAGAGCTCACATTGAGGCTAGGATCTAGAACCTTGTTCTTAATTTAAGTGTCTTATTCTTTTATGTCCTTGCTTCTTTTTTCATTCTGTCCTTATTTTGTGTGTATGTGTATACATATGTGTGTATTTAATGTGTTCCTGTCCGCATGCATAAGCATGTAGAAGCCAGAAAACAGCTTTCAACAACTGATTATGTGGATGATTATATGCTGTGTGAAAGGTAAGCTATAAATAGACACGGTGTTAAAAGCAGCAATAGGTGAAACACAATGGAAATATGATTCTGTGATGACAGCTAACTTGACAAAATTTTGATGGAAAAGACCAACTAAAGGTTAGGTTGTTATGGGAAGCCCATGAGAGAAGACCACTTAGACACACAGTCTACAACCAATTGAAAGTCTTTATTTTTACTAGTGGGGGCTACACAGGTATTTGGGACCCAAAAATAGCACTGAGAATTTAGAGCAAGGGTTTTTTTCTCTTTTTTAAATTTAATCTAAAACATTCTTATTTTACATACCAATCTCAGTTCCCTCTTTCTCCCATCCTCTCAGGCCCTCCACCAATCTCCTATCCCACCCCCCCATCCACATGCACTCCCCAGGGAGGGTGAGGCCTCTCATGGAGGATCATCAAAGTCTGTCACATCATTTGGGGCAGGGCCTAGACCGTGCCCCATGTATCTAGGCAAAAAAGTATCCTTCTATAAGGAATGGCCTCCCAAAGTCCTTGCACTAGGATAAATACTGGTTCTACTGCCAGGGGTCCCAAAGACTGCCCTGGACTCCCAGCTGACACCTAAGTTCAGGAGGCCTGGCTCTGTCTTATACTGGTTCTCCAACTGTCAGACTGCGTCCGAAAGCTCCCACTTGCTCAGGTCTGATGATTCTGTATGTTTCCCCAGCATGTTTTTGACAGAGCAAAGGGTTTCTAAGGGCAAAAACTACATTCCAGTATCTTGCTACTTCCAGAAGTTGCAGAGGTAGGATTTGTGTAAGCAGGCAGTTTAACAGAAGCTCAGATAAGGTAGTTTGGGCATCTTGACCTAGGGTTCCTAGAATTGAGTTTGAGAAATTTTCCATGGGGCTTTCCATAAAGGAAACAAAATTCTGGTTAAACCTAAAATGGCCTCAGGAAGAATATAAGATGGAGAACCCCCCCCCCCCGCCGCACTGCCTTAACCTGTCACAAAGTTGATTCTTAAAATTCAATTTCATAAGCCATGTCACTTCAGAAGATAACCCTTAGATAATGAGAATGGTGGTATTTTACTAGAATTTCAGCACTGTGGAGGTTAAATGAATAAGGAGTTCAAGGTCAGCCTGAGTCTCACAGTGAATATCTGCCTCAATAAACAGATGTATATTTCTGTGTTTGGATAACTTTCAGTCCTAAAGTTTCTTCCTTTTACTTTGTTTTCCTTCATATTAAATCTTTTATATAGTTTTTACGTTTTATTTTATCAATTTATTTGTCTAGGTGTTTAGTCTGCATATGTCTGTGTCCACATGAAGGAAGTGCACATGATAGCAGAAAATGGACTCAGATCTCTTAAATCTAGTGTTATGGATACTAGTGAGACCCCATGTGGGTGCTGGGAACTAAACCCAGGTCCTCTAGAAAAGCAGCCAGTACTCTTAACTGCTGAGCCTTTTCTTTACCCACTTTTACACACTTTTTAGTCAGCCAGAAACTTAGTAGAATATACAGTTCAGGTTCTCTCAAAAGTAACACTATTGTTCAAGACTCGAGTTAATGATACAGAAGGAATGGCAATAAAATGGGGTAATTCTACCTGGAAATCCACACTACATAGGGACATTACCAGGAAGTCAATACCACGCAGTGAATCTACCTGGATTCAGTACCAACCAGGGAATCTACCTAAAATTAATACCACCCAAAGATATTACCGGGAAATCATTATTACCCATTGACACCATCTGGAATCAGGACCATTCACAGACATTACTTGCATCAGTACCACTCAGTCTTATGACATAGAATTCAACACCACCTAGTAGTACCACTTGGAAATCAATTTCACATAGGGAACTAGAGGGAAAAGGAATTGATTCCAGCAGAACACAACTTCTAAGGGAGTTACTTAGGGGAAAAGAGGCATATCTGTAAATGCTCAAGGGCTGAGGCAGTTATCTCAGAGCCTACAAATACTGCTCACTAATCCTTAACAGCTCTTCCCATCTCAAAAAGAGGGCAAAATGTAATGAACCATGGTCCTCTAAAGCCTCCATTTTTATGACAAAAAGGAAAACAGTATTTCGCCATATAGGAACACAATATAAGCCTGCAAGTGGCCTACAATTACAACATTATATTCTATATATTATATAATTATAAAATTATAAATTTCTCAATTTTATAATTCAACTTTTTGTTATTTTTTACTTTTGGTAAGTTGAAAATAGTTTATTTTATTTATTTTTAAGATGTTATATTTATCATTCTGAAATGTATGACTTAAATTAAAATTTATTTTGTACATTTAATTGATTTAATTATTTATTTACTTTTAAATCTTATTTTGAGTATATTTAAATTTCAAATTATAGTTCATGTCGCTTCTTTGTACTCAGCAATGAATAGTTCACATAGTAACATGTTTAAATACAATGGCAAAAGTTAAGAACAAATAGAAAAAAATATCTGTTAAGCCTGCTTTTCTAGGATGGAACATGCTTGAGATGTCTGTGAGAGGCATGTTATCCAAAAGCAGAGAGTTTGCATGGCATGACTGTCTTAAAGTTTCTGTCGATGCAACAAAACACTATGAACAAAAGGCAAGTTGGGAAGGAAAGGGTTTAATTCAGCTTACACTTCTACATTAATGTTCATCACCAAAGGAAGTCAGGACAGAAACTCAGCATGGGAGGAAAGCAGAAGTAAGAGATGATGTAGAGGCCATAGAGAGGGCTGCTTAGTCTGCTTACTGCCTTGCTCTGCATGTCTTACTCTGACTGCTTTCTTTCCTTTTCTTTTCTTTCCTTTTCTTTTTATCTTTTTTCTCTTTATTTAACTTTTTATTGTTTTTTATGTTTCTCTCATATTACATGCCAATTGCAGTTTTCCCCATCCCTTTCCCCCAGTCTCTCCTGTCCACCTCCCCTCTCCCCTAGATCTATACCCTCTCCATCTTCCCTCAGAAATGACTAAGCCTCCCAGAGACAACAACCAAACAGGTCATAATATGCTACAATAAGACCAGGCACATACCATTACATCAAGGTTGGATGATGCAACCCAGTAGAAGTAAAAGGGTCCCATATGTAGACAAAAGAGTCAACAACCACCCCTGCTTCCAGAGTCAGGAATCTCACATGAACCCAAGCTACTCAGCTTTAACATATCAGAGGACCTAGGTCAGACCTCTATAGGTTCCCTTGTCTCTGCAAGCCCCTATGAATCCTATTTCATTGATTCTGTGGGCCATGTTTGTTCTCATGGTGTCCCTGACCCCTCCGGTTCCTCCCATCCTTCCTCTCCATCCTCTGAAGGACTCCCTAAGATCTGCCTAATGTTTGGCTGTGTGACTTTTCCTCTGCTCCCATCAGTAGCTGGATGAAGTCTCTCTGGTCTCTTTGATGAGGATTTTGCTAGGCTTCAGTCCCAGAATATGGTGCAGGCAGGACAAACTGTAGGTTGAAGATTATTGTGGCTGGATTAGTGTCCCAATCCCTCCTGTTGAGGTCCTGTCTGGTTACAGAAGAGGTTGGCATCAGGTTCTGTGTCCCCCTTACTAAGTGTCTTTGCTAGGGTTACCTTCATAGATTCCTTGGAGTTTCCATTTCACTGTGTTTCCATCTTACCCCCAAATGCCCACAATGCTAGTCAGTTCTCCCAAAATTTTCTTTCCCCACCAGTTGATCTCTCCTAGTCACAATCTCACTCACTTATGAAATCTATTAAATTTCCCCTTCCCAAAGAGATCCTTGCATAGCCCCCCCTTAAGTCCTCCTTCTTACTTGGCCTCTCTGGGTCTTATCCTTTTGCGTCTGTGTGTGTGTGTGTGTGTGTGTGTGTGTGTGTGTGTGTGTGTGTGTGTGTGTGTGTGTTATCACCTTTACTTTATAGCTAATTGAGTACATACCATGTTTGTCTTCCGGGTCTGGGTTACCTCACTCAGGATGATTTCCTCAAGTTCCATGCATTTGCCTGCAAATATCATGATGACATTGTTTTTAAAAGCTGAGTAACACTCCATTGTGTAAAAGTACTACATTTTCTTTATCCATTCTTTGGTAGCTTATACCTCTCCTGAGAAGAGCATTTCTATGCCCATAAGTGGTGTAGGAGCATCCCAATGATGCTCCATCCTTTCACAAGGACACATGCTTCACTGTGGGAATAGCAGCTTTTTTATTCATAATAGCCAGAAACTGCTTTCTTATAGAACCCAAAAATACC
This sequence comes from Cricetulus griseus, assembly GCF_003668045.3. Taxonomy (NCBI): domain Eukaryota; kingdom Metazoa; phylum Chordata; class Mammalia; order Rodentia; family Cricetidae; genus Cricetulus; species Cricetulus griseus. The sequence goes on along the minus strand of NC_048597.1, from coordinate 201,903,472 downwards.
AGACCAGGTATGGCACCGCCCATCATGAGCTGGACCCTCCCCAACTGATCCCTAATTAAGAAAATGAAGGAGTTTTCTCAATCAAGGCTCATTCCTCTCTGGTGGCTTAATTTGTAAAGGTAACATAAAGCTAGACTGTACAGTGAGTAAAAGTTTAAGGTTGCTCTCCAAAGTCGTAGAGAAAACAAACCAACAAGTAAGTCTGCTGAGTTTGTAAGGCTAATTTCTAGACCAACTCCATTCATATTAAATCAGAATAATCTGGTTTGATGCCTAGGTAATTTAATATGAGCACCACTGTATTAGTGGCTAGGTCTCCAGAATATAGGATACAGACAGATGGTAGTCAGTTGTATTGTGTTTGCTCTATCTTTGTACACTGACACTTTAACCTCCTTGTACATGAGACTGACATGACAGGCATAAGCAAGTGAGAATGTGTCCACAGCTTACCAAATTTTTCATCTACAATGTCTGTAAGGAATTCATCAGTTTTAAGTAATTTGAGACCACTTTTTCATCTTTAAAAAAAAAGGAAATTAATCTTCTAGTTGGACACCAACTTGACTTTTCCATGTTCAATGACATAAGTAAGTGTTGTTTTCAGCAATAGGGCCTTGTAATCAGGCTGTAGAGAACAATTAATAGGCTTGGCAATGGCCTGTGATTTTGGAGGGAATGTCCATGGACCCCCTTTGGCCAATGATTCAACAAGATGTCATCCATTCTTAGCACTGAAGGTTTTACGTGGTCACATTGTGGCATTGTATCTTACATTATATGGTGATTCAATTTAAATCTCTTTTATGTATGTATATATTTTAGGGAGCTTCCACAGTAGTAGATTTCCAAATGCCTTTTAGTTTTAGTTGACATTTCTCGTGATCCTTCCTTTATCATGTTCTTCCCTCCTTCCCCATTTATTCTTCATAGTCAAATTTCCCATTTATGTTTTGTAATACTTTCTTCTATTTCTCCTTCCTCTTCCTCCTTTGTCCCTTAAGAAGTACCTAACATTTGCTGTTATTCAGATGGTAGTATGCTTATGCAAAGCCTAGAAGCTAAAATCCACATACAATATTTGTCTTTTGAGACATAGGGGAACTTACTACTATTATTCCTTTAAAAAAAATAGAGAAACAAAAGGAGTCCTAATGATATATTGTTATACCCATAGATTCATGCCTCACTCAACCCTCAAAAGAGAAGCTTCTTCTTGCAGTAGATGGGAAAGAACACAGAGACACACAACTGGACAATGTGCAGAAAGGGAGAGACTTTGAAGCACTCAGTCCTCAATGGGATGTCTTTATCAAACCACTCCTGTCAATCTCAGAGATCTATGCAGTGGAAAAATTGCAAGATCCAGAGGCAATGGATGACTCCAGGGAAGTAGTGTTTCCCAGACACAATGTGACTGATGCACACATGAGCTCATAAAGACTGTGGCAGCATGCACAAGACCTGCATAAATTCAAGTTATACAAAAGCTCAGCAGTAAAATGAGGAACTAGACCTAGAGTCCCAGCCCTAACCAAGAACCTATTTACAATTGACACCAGCTGTCAAAGTGAAAATCAGTTATCTCCAATGGAGTGTCACTAGGCATATTAACCACTCTAGGCAGGCCCCATGCTCAACAATAGTTGGCCAACACAAAAACAGTGTCTGTGAGATATTTTGGGGGATGGGGGTATGCGGGGGTTGAACACTTTGTTTTGTTTGCCGTTTCTTTGTCTTTTTTATTTTATTCTTTTATTAGTTCAAATTAGGAACAAGCTTGCTTCACATGTCAATCCCTTCTCCCTCTCTCTCCCCTCCCCCCAACATCCCACCTGCCCCTAACCATCCCTCCTCCACTACCCAGGCAGGGTAAGGTCCTCAAAAGGGTCTCCCCAAAGTCTACCACATCATCCTGAGCCAGGCCTAGGTCATTTGCCATTTCTTTGTCTTATTGATATTTGTTTTGATTTTCTTTGTTTTTTTAATTTCTGAGAAAGAGGGAAATTTTCTGAGGTTTGTAGGGGACAGTAAATGCCATGCCTGCTAGAAGCTGGCCACAGGTGTGCCTGACCATGCCTGTCAGGGCATGGTCAAAGTGAGGTCAGGATGACGTGTGGTAGGTTTTTAAGGGGCTGCAAGGCACATGGGAGCCCCTTCTCTTTGGCCTGCCTGCCTTGCTGCCCCTGGCATGCTCTGGCTTACACTTGGCTGGTGTTTATCTAAATAAAGATATCTTAACCTTACAGACTATGGATCTTCTCGTAATAGAGGTTGGATGGGTAGGAATGAGAGAAAGACCTGGGAGGAAAGAAGGGAAAATGAAACATGATCAAATTATATTATATAAATTTTTAAAATTCAAAAACAAAACATGACCATTTAAAACAGGAAGAAGTTGGCATGTAAAGATTCTATAGTGTCTTTTTTCTGTGCTGTTTAATGGCCTGGACCTGCCATCTGCTGAGTATGCGGATGAACTTCATGAATATGGAATAATGTAAAAGCTCTTAAACTCAATGGAACCCAGAGGCTCCATTCCACCTATTTCTAACATGTTCTGAGAAAACGGATGTCCTTTCTCAAATTTTAGGAGACAGACCAAGAACTATTAAAATAATAATTATAAATTTTATAGGTTTAGTTAAGAATTCTCCAACTCAGTTTGTCCTTGGAAATCCTAAAAAGGTAAATTAACTAATGGACTTCAAAAACTTTCTTCCCTGGAACATATTTTGAGAAGTTCTGAGGACCATGAGTCTCTCAGTACAATTAATTTATAACCAAGGAAAAACAAAGCAAAAGGTCTCACCTTCAAAGTTATCTTCATCTTCCCCTTTTTCCCACAATCGAAATGGCATAAGACCTAAAGCTGCATTGTGTGATTTAAACACAACCACAGTGTTTTCTCGAACACTGCTATTTCAGCCTGACATAGTACAGCCATCTCCTTTCAATCACAATTTATCTGGCAGAGAAAGGAACATCATATTTAATTTCTCTTGCAACTTGATAATTAACAACCATTGCCCTCAAAATAAGATGCAAGTAATTAAATGGCCTCATACTAAGGCACCTGGTGGTTTAATTAGCTGTGTGTATAATTTTGAAGTTAAGATTAATAGCAAAACTAACTTCCAATCTACATGGCTGAATATGTATTCTATATGCTTTCCATTTCCATTGGCTGATTCACACCCCATGCACCTGGATCCTTCTGAATTGGAATGTAAGTGTCCAGCTGGCTCTGGCAGTGGAGCATGAGAGTCTATAAACAGGTATGCTAATATTGGTACTCCAGCTAGGGGAATAATGGAATTTAAATAGAATACATGACTAAGCAATAATAACCTTTGCACAGTGGTGCTCAGCGTTAATATTCACAAAGATCACATCTGAGAGATGTTGCTTTTACTACCTAAAGGAGACTATGATGCGGTAAGAAAATTCAATTTACATATACATTATTTCTCCCTGCTTACCTCTAAACACTAAATCATATGGCATTACTATAAAGCTAGGTTTGCAATAGAAAAACATATTGGGCGTAATCTCGGTGAAATGTGCTCCTCTGTATTTTCATGTACATTATTTCAATATGAACTTTGTAATACTTAGAGGACATTGTCAGTAATTGGGAAGAAATACTTTATCAGAAATAGAAGAAGAAAGGTGCTTATTACATTTGGGGATAATGGAAGTATGAAGAAAACTGAATATTCTGACTTAAAATGGTTTTCAATGCCCTAATTGTTGAGAAGGAATTAAGTTGTGTGATGGGGGAAGTACTTCTGTGTATGTTTATCTTATTGATTGTTTAACAAAGTTCTGTTTGGCCAATGGGGCAGCAAGTTAGATGGGACTAGGAGTCAAAGAGGATTCTGGGAAATGTAGTAGAGAAGTGGTGTTCCAGGCAGGAAGTGACATAGCAAGGAGAAACTCATATTTAAGCAAGGAGAAACAGGAAATGTCCCCTTTCTCCTTCACTTGCTCCAGTGGTGCCATGTGAGCCACCGGCAAGAGAGGTTGCCAACAGAAGGCATCCTCTATAAGATAAGTCTTATAAAATATATAGATTTATGATTATTAAGACTGAGCTAACAGATGAGAAATCCTAGTCATTGGCCAAGCAGCATTTGAACCTAATACAAATTTCTGCGTATCAATTTGGGCCCTAACTTGGGCGGGCAGCTGGCGTAAGGCACATACGTGGTGCTGGGGCTCGGCGGCTTTTGGCAGAAAGATTTATGGTAACAGTTGTGCAAATTCATTTAGTTTGCATTTAGTTTATGATACCAAGGCTCAGTGATTCATAGAGTTTGTCTCTGAGAGGATGATCCCCCACCCAACGTGGTGAGTGAATCCCCAAGCCTTTTCCTCTTCATCACAAGGAAACAATCTAGGAAGTGAAAGTTCTGCATGCAGCTTGGGGATTTGATGAAGTTCAAGAGGAGAGCAGAATACGATACTTACATAGAAAACTGCTCTGCCTGGATCTGTCATTGACAGGAAGAATCTCAAAACTCACTGATTCAGGCAAGTTACAAGGAACTCTGAAGAAAAATGCATTGTTCTCCTGAGTTTATGGTTTAATAAAGCTTGCCTTGGGGCTCAGAATGCAAAGCTAGCCACAAGCCAGAGAGACCAGGCAGTGGTGGTACACAATTTTAATCCCAGAACATGGGAGACAGAGGCAGATGGATCTCTGTTAGTTCAAGGCAGCACTGAGGTACATGAAATTGATCCATTCTAAAAGAGAAACAGCTCATACAAAGGTGATCTTAGCACTTGGAATCCCACACCTTTAATCTAAGCACTAGGGAGGTGGAGACAGGAGTGACATGGATGAGCAGAGAGAGGAATGTGAGGCTGAAGGAGATAGGAACTCAGAGAAGTCTGAGGCTTGGTGGAGGGCAGTGCAGTCTGCATTGCCCTCTGAAGATTTGTGGACACAGGATCACTCATTTCAATCAGAGGTAGAAGTAAGACCTAGTGGCTGGATGCTTTGCTTTTCTGATCTTCTGCTTGAAGCTTGAACCCCAATATCTGTCTCTGGGTTTTATTATGTTACTTTTTCCCTTGTAGGAAAAGAACTAAAGGAGTGTCTCCTTTGCTTGGAGACTAGAAATGTCAAAGTTAAGGATTCAAAGGGAAGGACATCATAACCAGATACAAAGTGAATCACTTAGGGACAAGGTTAAGTTGTCATATAGAAAGATGCATGTCTATGTAGATATCTCTTGCAGGGCACAAAGCACCTAGAGTCTTATAATTTTTGAGTGGAATGTTGATAGAAATGTCTTTTTCCCCATAATACTTGGCATTATTCACTAATTTTGAGGATGTTTGAAATCCCCAATGTAAAAAATGTCATTTGGGGTGGTTACATGATTGGGGACTAGAGAGTTCTATATAGTTTCAGATGGCACTAGCCACCAAAAAGAAGGAAACAAGGCTACAGGGTTGCAAGTTCTAACCCCATCTTAAACTTCTGAGAAGGGAAGAGGGGTGGGAAGTAGAGTTCAACACAAATGCTCCATTATTCAACTAGTCTTGTTTATTTTATGAAACTGCTGCACAAAGCCTCAATGAAAGAGTCCAGCATGCCTGGTGCTTACCAACACACCCAAGCCCTGGGAAGGCAAGTTGCCAATAAAGGCTGAGAGAGTGCACATCCTCTTCCCCTATACTTTGTCTTACACAGTTCTATGAGCCCTTTGAACAAATTGCTGAATGCAGTGATGGATTTCATGGCTAGTGAAAAAAGTGAGGTCATGTGTTTCCCTGTGAGAGGAAAGTCAGGTATATAAATAAGTAGATGAAATATTTATGACCTGTCCAGGAAGATATCACAATGCTTCCAAGAGTTCTACCTTCTTCTTACTTGACCATGCTTGAGCAGTTCTGGTAGACCTAATTGCACCATGGAGAGGGTGGTCTGGAACCATTGGGGAATATATGTCCATGAGGTATAATTAAATTGGAGGGCAGCCAAATCAGTTTGAACCAGCCTCACTCTTCAGAATCCAACATCTTATTTTGTCAAAGAAACTCCCCATCAGGATGTCAATCCAATCTGGCATTCGTGCAATCTACTTTCATGAAGAGATGCTTGGATCAAAACACAGGATGGGATAAAGGCAGGGAGGAAAAGAAATAATTACTTGGCTTCCTAGTTAGGTTTTTTTTTTAATTGCTATAAAGAGACACCATGACCATGGCAACTCTTTTTGTGTTTTGTTTTGTTTTATTTTTCAAGACAGGGTTTCTCTGTGTAGCTTTGGAGCCTGTCCTGGCACTCACTCTGTAGACCAGGCTGGCCTCAAATTCACAAAGATCCAACTGCCCCTGCCTCCTGAGTTCTGTGATTAAAGGCATGCACCACTAATACCTGGCTACCCATGGCAACTCTTATAAAGATTTAATTGAGGGGGCTTGCTTACAGTTTCAGAGGTTCAGTCAATTATTGACATGGCAACATGCAGGCAGGGGTGGTGCTGGAGCTGAGACTATTATATCTTGCAGGCAACAGGAAACCAACTGACTGTCACACTGAGTGACACTTGATAAAACACCTCAAAGTATGCCCCCACAGTGACACACTTCCAGTAGAAGGTGTGGCTCAGATTAAAGTTGTGCCCTCCAGCCTCAGGGTCTGGATTAAGGTCTCGGTCATCTATTCTCTTCCAACAGGACAACACTTCCATCAACAAGAGCACCCCTCCTAACAGTGCTATTCCTTATGAGCTTATGGGGACCAATTACATTCAAACTATCACACATGGTAAGATGGGGAAAGGTCAGAGTTGTCAGTAAGGAACTGAACACCAAAGTAATGAAGCCAGGTGTTGGGAGTACCTGCTATAAGATGATGCTGAACACTGAGTACAGTTATATTCAGAGTAGGGAGCACAGGAAGTCTGGACAGAGGTTCTACAGACCATGGCTTTCACAGTATAAACTCTTCAACCACATATTAACAGATACAATATTTGGTACACATTTGCCTTCTTCCTCCTACCCCTGGCTTTTCAATTCTTATTTAAAATCTGAATTTACCTATGTTTCCCCTACCATGAAGAATGCCAATCACCAATATCTTCAAGGAGAAAATCACTTGGCAAATTAATATGCACACCTGGGTCAGCATTTTAACCTTTGGTGTTAATTAAGAAACATATGCATACATCATTCTGATTGGTAGCTTTGGGTCAGGAAATCACTGTATTATAATGACTGACATTCAAAAATCTAACATGTAAATTATTTCAATTTGCATTTAAATGTAAATGTGTGGTGCATATTTAAATATATTTACATAATGTGTTTCAATATATTTACATTGAAATTCAGCTGGGAGTGAAATCTAAATGCATAAATTGCTGACATTTTTATTTTCCTGGCTTCGTTCTTTAGGAAAAACTCCATGTTAGTGTGAAATACAGAACTGTGTCTGTGAAGGCTAAGGCACACTTAAGTAGAAAATGTTCTTACTGAGTTCATAGCTCCAACCTACAAAGATGCAAACATTTCAGTAAGGCGTGAGAAACAATTACAATATCAATCGTCTTGTAATTCATGATGAAGGCAAGAGGCTCAGAAATGATACCTGGAACCTCTGGGAATATATTCCATCATTAGATTAATAATTCCTGAGGCAAACACAAATGATTAAACTAGACAAGCCATGTCCTATTGAGACAGACATAGAAACAGACGAACTTTAATCACTTCAGGTGGAAGAATGGTGGACTTCTTTTAATTGTGAGAATCTTGTTTGCTCTGGAAAAAATGTAATCACTGCCTCTAGAGGTAAAATAATGTCAGAGATGAGCCAATGTGTGTCTAAAGTGTGTGTATGTGTGTGTGTGTGTGTTTGTGTGTGTACTCAGTCTGTATTAAAGGAACAAAATGAAAGACTAAATGCTTTATAATAGTGACTGGACAAGAGCAAGTGGTAGGACAGAACTGAGTTTTCACTCATTTAATCTCAACATTATCTTATGAGCCTAGTTTCCCTTTCAGAAAGAGAGCGGGCTAGATGATATGGGTTATGATGAATAACTATTTTTCCTTTCTCATGTTTCCACTTCTAATGAGGACTATAAAGATGACACTGGTATGCCTCCTACACTTACTCAGCAATGCCTCATTGTAATTTCCTCAGAGCTGTTTCTCAAACAATACACATCTACCTCTGAAGCAGGGAACATGAGGCCTCCTGGTGGGATCTACCAAGCAGGTGATTACAAGTATACACAGCATCTTGTCCCCTCCAGCATTGAGCCTCTGACATAGACTCACTCCCATCTTCCTATAACTGCCTGACTTCACCAAGGTATTCAGAAAATTCCCTGATAGTTCAAGGTTAGAAAAAGCGATGCTTTAAAACAAACTACTCACCTTAACTGAGACATGCAGATAGTTTTTCTGTGCCTCAGTGTCTTCCTATTTAAAACAGAAAAAAATAATAATATTTACTGAACACAGGAGATTAAAATCCCCTAAGCTGTTACACATTATTACATCAAATTGTAGCAATTATTATATTATCAAGATCAAATGTATGTAAATTGTGTCAGATAAAATAAAAGTTCCCTGTGTGTTGAAGGACTGCAATCAGGATTCCAAACAAAGCTTAAGAAAACAAGCACTTTCCCTGTACTAACATTTTTTTCCCCACAGGACCCCACAAGGCTACCGTCGTCCCATGTCAGCAGGAAATAACTTAGAAGATGCTACGCCCCCGCTCCCCACTATTGTTTATTAGGGTAATATAAGCCTAGTTAGGAATAACTTTCTTATTGTTTAGAGTTGGGATTGGAAGGAGGTATTCAAGTTAGACACCCTTTCCACATGACTTTATTTAGCTGGAATAGACATAGTTAAGATGTACAATAGCAGATTATTGTATCTTCTTGTATTTCACCTTTATGATTGTTAATTTTGGAAATTTTACACTATTAAGTTTTAATCCTCTTTTAGACTAAAAGGGGAATTGTAGGGAGACACCGTAACCACACCTCCTAAGGGCCGGCTACAGGTGTACTTAACCATGCCTGTCAAGGAATGGTCAAGGAGTGTTCAGGATGACGTGTGGGGAGTTCTTAAGGGACCACACACACGTGAATAGCCCTTCCCTGCTCTCTGGTCTGGCTGCCTTGCTGCCCCTGGCACACTCTGGCTTGCATTTGGGCTGATGTTTATCTAAATAAAGAAATCTTAACCCTACGGACTACGGATCATCCTTGAGCGCACACGGCATGCAATAATCTACAAAATACATACAGGATTTTTACTCAAGCAAATGTGCCCAAACCAGAGAAATTCATGTTAGATATATTTTACACTATTTTCAATCTATATTCTGATTTTCAACAATTGCATCAACATTTTGGCTATTTTTTTTAATAACTAAGTTCTGACTTTGCCAAGTTACAATCATTACATTTTATAATTTGATGGCAACTGTTGATAACAATTATTCAATATTAATGAAACTTATTAAAAATATTGCAGTTATTTAGATACTGTCAAATTCAGTCTTTAAAAGAAGACATTTCCAGAGGCTAGGCCAGCATCCTAAACCCAGGCAGAACTGTCACCAACCAGATCTGTGCTAGCCCAGCATAACTCTCACAGCCCCTTCTCTCCTCAGTATCATATTCCCCTCACACCTCCAGAAGAAGCCTCCTACTCCATCTGAGGCCAGGCCAGCTCTCTGAAAACCACGTAAGTAAACACCTCTAGCCACCCAGAATAACCCCAATGCCTCTTCCCACCTCTTCATCATATAATGGCCCACACCTCTAGTAGAAGCCTCTTACCACACCATAGGCCAGGCCATCTACCTAAGAATTAGATAAGTCAATCCCTCACCCCTACCTGTACCTAACCCACATAACCCCAACTGCCCCTCCTCTCCTTGTCACCATATCCTGATCCACACCTCCAGCAGAAGCCAGACTACACCAGAAGCCAGGCAAGCATCCTGAACTCCAGAGGTCAGGCAAGGTGACGGAAACCAGGCAGAAGATGTATGTCCCACCAGAAGTCACTCCAGTGTTCCAGAACCCCAGAGGACCCTTCCCAGATCAGAGGCCATGAACATCACCAAAACTCTAGTCCCCTACTTGGGCATCAACCCCCTACTGGACCAGAGGCCATCCAAGCCATCAAAAGTAAAACTCCCAACTCAGGTGGAGACACTCTACTCAGCCATAGGCCACTCCAGCCAAAAGACTAGAGAGGAAACAGAAACCAAGGAAGAAAACACCTGTCCAACAAAGACAAACCTCAAAACCTAGACCTATAATCATACCTAATCCAGACACCTAAACATCAGTGTAAGAACATGGTCAACAACAGTCAGGGTAATATGGTACCAGCAGAGCCTAGCCATCCCAGTACAGCAAGCCCTGAATATTCCAACACAGCTGAAACCCCCCAAAAAACAACCTAAAACTAAATTTATAATGATAATAGAGGTACTTAAAAAGGAAATTAATAAAACCTTCAAAAAAATCTAGGAGAAGACAGTAAAAAATTTGGATAAAATCAATAAATGCTTTAGAGAATATCAAAAAAGTCAAGAAAAAAGTTGAAGGAAATGAGTAAAACTGTTCAAGATCTGAAAATAGATATAGAAACAATTAAAAGAAAACTGAGGGAATTCTGGAAATGCAAAATCTAGTAAGTGAACAAGAAGTAAAGGTATAAGCATCACCAACAGAATACAAGAGATGGGAGAAAGACTCTCAGGTATTGAAGACATACTAGAAGAAATAGATATAAAAGCCAAAGAAAATGTTAAATCTAAAAATTTCCTGACACAAAACATCCATGAAATCTGGGATGCTAGCAAAAGACCAAACCTAAGAATAATGGGAATAGGAGAAGATTCCCAGGTCAAAGGCCCAGAAAATATGTTTAACAAAATCATAGAAGAAAGTTTTCCTAACCTTAAGAGGGACATGCCTATAAAGGTACAAGAAGCTCACAAAACAGCAAATAGATTGGACCAAAAAAGAAAGGCCGCTAACTACATAACCAAAACACTAAACACACAGAATTAAGAAAGTATATTAAAAGCTTCAAGAGAAAAGGGCCAAGTAACATATAAATGCAGCCCTATTAGAATTATACCCAACTTCTCAATGGAGACTCTGAAAGCCAGAAGGGCCTGAACAGATGTGCTACAGACACAAAGAGACATCTGATTCCAAACAAGTGAAAGACCTGTATGACAAGAACTTTAAGGCTTTGAAGAAAAAAATTAAGGAGATATCAGAAAATGGAAAGATCTTCCATGCTCATGGATGGGTAGTATTAACATAGTAAAAATGGCAACCTTACCAAAAGCAATCTACATATCCAATGCAATCCCCATTAAAATCCCAACACAATTCTTTGCAGACCTTGAAAAATAATATTTAACCTGATATTGATAAACAAAAAACATCCAGAATATCTGAAACAATCCTGTACAATAAAAGTACATCCAGAGATTTCACCATTCCTGATTTCAAATGCTACTACAGAACATAGTAACAAAAACAGGATGGTAAAACAGACAGGTGGAACAATGAAATCAAATCAAAGACCCAGACATAAATTCACACACCTATGGATACCTGATCTTTGACAAAGAAGCCAGAAGTATTCAATGAAAAAAAGAAAGTATCTTCCACAAATGGTACTGGTCTAGTAGGTTGGATGTGTAAAAGAATGCAGATAAACCCATATCTATCACCCTGAACAAAACTCAAGTCCAAGCTCACAAACCTCAACAAATATCCAGTTACAACAAACCTGATAGAAAGGAAAATGAAAAATGCCTTTGAATGCATTGATTGGCACAGGAGATAGCTTCCTGAACAGAACATTGATAGCACAGGAACTAAGACTGACGATCAATCAACGGGACCTCATGACACTGAAATGCTTTTATAAGTCAAAGGACACTGTCAATAGAATAAAATGGCAGCCCACAGAACAGGAAAAGATCTTCACCAAACCCACATCTGACAGAGGGCTAATTTCCAAAATATATAAATAACTCAAGAAACTAGACATCAGAAAACTAAATAATCCAATTAAAAATTGGGTATAAATCTAAATATAGAATTCTCAACAGAAGAATCTCAACTGGCCAAGAAACACTTAAAGAAGTGTTCAACATTCTGTGCCATCAGGGAAAAGCCAAAGGACTCAGAGATTATTCCATGTTACACCTATCATAATGACTAAGATGAAAATCACATGTGACAGTGGAGATGAAGAGGATGTGGCACAAGGGGACACTCTTCCACTGATGATGGGAGTGCAAACTTGTACAGCTACTTTGGAAATCAACACCGTGATTCTCAGAAAACTGGGAATCAACTTATATCAAGATCCAACTCTTGGGCATATACCCAAAAGATGCTGCATTACACCAAAAGAATACTTGCTCAACTGTGTTCATAGTAGCTTATTCATAATACCTTGAAACAACCTAGATGTCTCTCAATCAATGAATAAATAAAGAAAATGTGGCACATTTATACAATGGAGTATTGCTCAGCTGTTAAAAACAATGACATCATGAAATTTTCAGACAAATGGGTGCAACTTGAAAAAAAAATCATCCTGAGTGAAGTAACCCAGACCAAGAAAGACAAAGATGGAATTTACTCATTTATAAGGGAATATTAGCTATAAAGTAAAGAATAATCATGCTGCAATCCACAGACCCAGAGAAGCTAAGTAACAGGGGGGGCTAGAGTGGGGAAGTTTGGATCTCCCTGTGAAGGGGAATAGATTTTTCTGGTGAATTGCAATGGTTGGGGGTTCCCATCAAGGAGGTATCTGGGCAGAGGAGGAAGGGATCAGATGAAGTACTTGAAGAGACAATTGGAAAAGGCGGGCATTTGGGAGGTGAGGTAGAAAGAGTGCAATGGAAACTCCTAGGAATCTACAAGGGTGACCTTACCTAAGTCACCTAGCAGTAAGGCATACATAGCCTGAACTGGCCATATCCTGTAACCAGGCAAGACTTCCAGTGGAGATAGAGGCAGATGGATCTTTGTTAGTTCAAGGCCACACTGGGCTATATGAAATCAATCCATTCTAAAAGAAAATAGCTCACACAAATGTGATCTCAGCACTGAGGATCCTACATCTTTAATATAAGACAGGAAGAGATAGGAATTCAGGTTTGGTGGAGAGCAGTACGTACAGTCTGAGGTTCAGTGGATGATACCTTCAGTCTGAGCATTAGTAGAGATGAGAACTCTCTAGTGGATGGCCTCTTTGCTTCTCTGATCTTGAGTTTTAACTCCAATATCTTTCTCTGGGTTTTTTATTAATTGTGCTACACACAAAATATGCTGGGGTGAAGGTACAGCAGAAATTGTGGGAATGGCCAACTAATGACTGGGTCCATGACCCATCCCACGAGAGGGGGCCTACCACTGATAACACCTGGAGCACCAGGACCCAGAGACAGGCTAGCACAGAGACCTAAGATACAGTCAAATACAACTGGCAAAAAAAAAAAGCCAATGTAATGATGCCTAATTATGTTGTGTTATGCTCATGGATTGGTGCCTAGTCCAATTATTATCAGAGAGGCTTTATCCGGCACCTAATAGAAACAGATGCAGAGTCCTACAGCCAAACATTAGGCAGAGCTTGGGGAATCCTGCAGAAGAGGGGGAGGAAAGATTGTGGGAGCCAGAGGGGTCTAGGATACCACAAGACAACCCACAAAATCAACTAACCTGGACACCTGGATTCAAGTGACTCACAGAGACTGAACCACCAGGAAGCCTGCATGGGACTGACCTAGGTCCTCTGCCTATGTTACAGTTGTGTAGCTGGTCTTTTTATGGGACTCTAATAATGGGAGTAGGGGCTGTTTTTGACTCTTTTGAAGGCTTTTGGGACCCTATTCCTCATACTGGGTTTTTTTTTGTTCTGCCTTGATATGAGGGGAGGTGCCTAATCTGTAACTTGATATACCATGTTAGGTTGATATCCAAGGGACACTTGCCCTTTTCTGAAAGAAATGGAGGAGGAGTGGATGAGCGAGGGGAGCAGAAGGGAAGTGTGGGGAGGGACTGTGAGTAGAGCCAGGAAGGGAAACTTCAGTCAGGATTTAAAATCATCATCATCATTAAAAAATTGTGATAAAAAAAGAAGAAATCTCAGTCACATGTGAAAATTCAAATTATAATTCTAATCTGGCAAGCTAGAGAAAATAATCTGTTTAAGGAACACGAACAGAGTATGCTTCAGAGAACAATATAATGTGCAATCTTAGCAATTTTCCCAAAGTCCAAGATGAAATATGCTAATTCTCTAAAATATGAGTTAGCTGCTAAAATTTCTATTTGTATTTAACTTAATGTTGCTTAATAACAGCCATTTAGTACTGTTTTTAATTTTGACATAATTCAGTAATATTTTAATTCTCAACCAAGAAACTCATAGATAAGAACACACAAAAACAATGGAGTGAAATCATTGTCATCACTAAATAATTTAATTTATTGGCAAATTACTTGGGCAGTTCTTGTAGTTGTCAGATTTAAAAGAACCATTAACCATGTTACCTCACTAAAGTTTTAAACAATGAGGTAAAAAGAGCTTCTTATAGGAATTAAGCTAAAAAATACTTCCGTATATAGAAGTAAAACTATTCAGAATATGAGCAGCATTCTGTTTCTGTAAACCATTATGATAGACAATATAAATCAACAATTAAACAATGAAAATATACATTCTTCTATATTTTCTTATGCAATATGAAAAGCTGGTTTTCTCTTATGACCAGAATCATTTCCAGTTCCATCTATTTATTCCTGAGAGGCAGAAAAGATGATCAGTAAATACTGGCAAGTAGATAATAGGAACTGAAAATATAAAGGAGAAAACAGATGAGGAAAATTGAGAAAATAAATAGTGATACAAACAGAAAACATAAAAGGGATTTTATGTTACAGGAATAGTTAAACTTTCATACTTACAAACTTCAGACACTATGGCAATTTCTACTCTTGGTTTCTTCTTTACAATAAGTGAAGTTCTATACAGAAAAAAATGTGTGGGATGTATGATCATTTAAACATTAACATTTAGAAATAAAACTTTAAATATATTGACAATTAAACAGATGCATTTAAATTCAGAAATCATTTCTAATGATAAAATTATTCTTGTATCAATTTCAATTAGGAAAATAAGGATAAATGGGGGGGTTGAATGTGCTCTTCTGCATATCTGATAAAATGCATTTAAAATAGACAAATAAACATGTTTTCAAACAAGGAAAAGTGAAAGCTAAGAAAAATAAAGAAGACATCAAAAGGGTGCAGCTTCCATTTTTCTCTAATTAACTAGTGTAATGAAGGATAAGGTATATGAAAATGTACTAATGGCAAAGATCTTGGATGTTACCAATGATCACTAAATTTAGAGTAAAGTTCATGAAAACACAGTAGTGAATTCAAGGAAACATGATGTGTTAAAGAGGAAATGGGGAAGAGGGGGACAGAGAGGAGCTAGGGAAATGAGAGAGTAGGAGTCTCTACTTCACCTGTCAGGTGAGATTCGGTAAAATTGGGAAAGAAAAAAACTCCGTGTGTAATTTATTTTAATTATAAAGCATGCGTTATCCACCAAGGTCTAATGTGCTCTGCAGAATGGAACTAAACACAAAGCCTGGGCTTTCTCTCTGAATTTAGTTAGGATTTGGGCCTACATGTTGAATGGAGGCAGTGATCTGATACTCCAGAACATCACCTGAGAAGTAAAGACAGATTCTTCAAACCAAGAAGGGTAAATCCTGATAGATGACAATTAACAGAAGCAGCAATAGCAGGCAGGGTTTGTTACTGGATTCTTTTGCATACTGGGTCCTCTAGCCAGCCATGGGAAGTGAAACAGAAGAAATCCAATCCCTCTCATTGAGACTAGGAAGAATAGTAGAGGAAGACAGACATAGGATGAATGTTTTAAAACTATTTGCCCAATTTATGTGTTGGAAATTTAATTTCCAGTGCCACAGTGTTGTGAGATTGGACACAATTTACCCATGACAGAGAGTTGTTATAAGTGAACTGTATAGTGTATCAATTAATTATCTACTCAATTATTCAATGAGTCCATCAATCAACAAGTCTGATAATATATTATCACCACACATTGATATTACTAAATTTTACTCAGAGAAAACATTAATACTCAAGAATTTAAAAATGTCTGAACATTGTGAGGAAAAAAACAGATTAGATTAAAAAAATAATCAGTTCCCACCTTAATTTTTGTAAAATAGCATTCAGTGTCAAATAAAGTAGAAAATGTCTGCATATTTTTAATGAAATAGAAAAGGACTAAAGTCACTAACACCAATGAAAGTCTATGCTGGAGAGGATGTGGAGAAAGATAAACACTCCTCAATTGCTGGTGGGACTGCAAACTTGTACAACCACTTTGGAAATCAGTATGGCAGTTTCTCAGGAAAATCTGAATCAGTCTATCTAAAGATTCAGCAATTTCTCTCTTAGGCATATCCCCAAAAATGCACACTCACACAATAAGGACATATGCTCAACTATGTTCATAGCAACATTTTTTTTAATAGCCAGAACCTGTAAGCAACCTTATGTCCCTCAGCCAAAGAATGGGTAGAGAAAATGTGGTATATTTACACAATGAAGTACTACTTAGCAGGGAAAAAAACAATGGAATCTTGAAATTTGCAGGCAAATGGATGGAACTAGAAGAAACCACCCTGAGTGAGGTAACCCAGTTCCAAAAAGATAAACAAGGTAAGTACTCACTCATACATGACTTTTAGACATATAGCAAAGGATTGCCAGTCTACAACCCACACTGTCTGAGAAACAAGGAGGACCACAAGAGAAGATTTCATAGTCCCTCGAAGAAGGGGAGGGCGACAAGAACCCCTGAGCAAAATGGGAACATGGTGGTAGGGGGGAGAGGAGGGAGGTGGGAAGGGAAGAAGAGAGAACAAGAGGACTGAGACAGGGGAGGAATAGAGGAGGGCAAGAAAGGAGATGCCTTGATAGAGGGAGACAGTACAGGTTTGAAGAGAGGTCTGGCACAGTGGAAATGTTAGAGGATCCACAAGGATGACCCCAACTAAGAATCCAGGCAGTGGTGGAGAAGATGCCATTTATGCCCTTGCCCTATGATGTGACTGATGTCCGCCTTGGTTACCATTCCTAGAGCCTTCATCCAGTAGCTGTTCTAAGCAGAAACAGGCACCCACAGCTAAACACTGAACCATACTCCAGGAATCCATTTGTGGAGAGGGAGGAGGGATGAACAAAGGAGCCAAGACGGTCCTAGAGAAACCCACAGAAACAATTAACCTGACCTACTGAGAGCATGGAGACCCCCAGTCATAAAACTGGGGAAACAGCATTGGACTGAACCAGGCCCTCTGAAAGTAGGTGCCAGCTAGCAGGCCAAGGCAGTCTATGGGAACTCTAACAGTGGAACCAGTGTTTATTCATAGAGCACAAATGGACTTTGGAAGCCCAGTCCCTATGGAGGGATACTACTGCAGCCTAGATACAAGAAAGAGGGCCAAGGCCCTACCCTGAATGATATGATAGACTTTGAATGTCCCCTGTGAAGGGCCTCATTATCCCTGGGGAGGAGTTGGGGGATGGTTTGGGGGGGTTGGTGGGGAACATGGGAGGATGGGAGGGCAAGGGAATGTGGGGGATGGGTATGTAAATATGAGTAATAATTAAATAATTTAAATAAAAAAGAAAAGGACTTATTTTTATGGACAGTGATACCAATCTTTATATTATTTATTTACAAATAATGTATCTAATTTTCTGCCTCAATTTTTTCTATAAATGTTATTTATAGTTATAAGGCATATATTAATTAAAACTGCATCTTTAAGAAATTCTTATGGTTAAAAAATCCCTATATTTAACCTTCAATTCATTAATCCAACTCCTACAGCAAACTTGATGTCATCTTTCCTATTTTAATCTTTTAAATTATGGCATTGACATCTCTTGAAAAGATTTATCTTTAATTCAGTGAAAGTCAGCGGTCAAGATAACAAACATCACCAGAGAATTTTTGAAATTATAAATCATGCTTTTATGTATTACATCTTTATAAAGACTTTATTTTCCACCTTCAGATTTTATTCATAAGGATCAATTACTGTTTTTCTTAATTGCCACTATTTGGTTAAAAAATTAACTGACTTACTTTCCTAAAACTTGGTAAAACAATGTCTACTGTAAAATAAATTTCTGCTACATAATGAAATTGTAATTACTTTATAGGAAAAACAAAGCTGGTTTGAAGAAACACAGAATTCCAACAATATGTGGATGTCAGATTATGAATAAACATAAGGGGAGAAATATGGAGGCGGATTGTATGATTATAATGCTGGAGTGAGGCAAAGCCATCAGCAATATAGTGTTTGATTCTCCAAGCTAAATTTTCTAGAATGCCAAAACCAGAAAAGCCCACTTTGACTATAACGAATCAAGACAAAAGAATAATTCTGTAATTTGTCTAACTGTGGGTAAAATCGGAGCGCTATCCAAACTAAAAGAAAAATATCTGGAACCTCTCTCTCGTCAATGAATATGAGCACTACGGCACATTTATTAACTAAACCTTCAACTCTTCATCCTCCCTTCTATGTACATGGGTTGAGGTATCCCATCATAACCAGGCAGTGGTGGTGAGTGCCTTTAATCCCAACACTTTTTAATCCCAGCACTCAAGAGGCAGAGGCAAGGAGATCTATGAGTTCAGGACCAGCCTGGGCTACAGAATGAGTTCCAACAGTCACGGCTACACAGAAGAAACCCTGTCTCAAACAAATGAACAAAAAAATACCCTGTCATAAAGTAATCTATCCAGTCTAGTAGCATCCAGATGTGAAGTAAAATCTCAGAATCTTGCCTCTATTCAGGAAGCTGAAATCCCAAGAATTAACTTTTTCTGGCATTCCTGTACTCTGATGTCCAATGGCTTAGCATGGTGAATAACATCTCTCTAAAAAATTAATATCATGTTCAGCTAGTTCTATGATAGATTTATCACCTCTAGTTTTGAGTGGATAGATGATATAAAATAAGAGATTAAAACAAAAAAAAAAGGATAGACTCAATGGACAGAAACAGCTTAGAAGGTAGGGCTTGTAAGTATAACGAAGACCCGGCCGGGAGGTGGTGGCTCACACCTTTAATCCCAGCACTTGGGAAGCAGAGGAAGGCAGATTTCTGTGAGTTTGAGACCAACCTGGTCTACAAGAGCTAGTTCCAGGACAGCCTCCAAAGCCACAGAGAAACCCTGTCTTGGGAAAAAAAAATATATAATGAAGACCCAAAGCAGGACACTTGAAACAGAGATTGTGTCCAATTATGGAAAGAGATAAATAGATAAATGCAGGGTACTGTAGAGTGAAGGCAGAAGGAAAAACAATGGAAACGAGAATTTTAGGGAGCTGGGATCAGCGCATTGCAAAGACACACGTTGAAGAAGAGCCTTCATTTGAGGGACTCATTGGAGTGCTTCCTCCTAGGAAGCCCTCATATCCTAGTGGAGTGATAGTGTATGTGTGGAGAGGACAGGAGACACACAGAAAGGTTTTAAGGGATGAGACAGAAATCAGAAGTCACTCTGATTTGGGAAGCCAGAGTAGTATGGGTAAGTAGGATGTGCAGGTGTATTGACTCCTCAGAGAGATAGAATATATGTGACAAGTAACACTATCACACACACACACACACACACACACACACACACACACACACACATTGCCATGGAAACCACAGGCAGGATTTTAAAATGCTGTCACTGAACACTGCAATTTTAAAGGTGTCCTTGACACTGTGATGCATATTAACTTTGTTTAGTCATGATGGAAGTCTTAAATGTGAGAATTTTATTTTGGAGAAATGAAAATTAACTTTGGATCAAATTATGTGGTTTAAGGATAGTTCATATTAAAAGCACATTTACCTACCTGGCAACAAAACGTGAAGAATTGGCAATTTAAAAACATTAGCATTTCTGCTCTGCATCCTGTTTTTCAAGTACCAGTTGACATAGCACTTCAACATGTGAGAAACCGGGATTTATTTCACACTCTTCCCTGCGGTGCTATGAAGTAGGTGAGGAACACCATACTGCATCTTGGAGCTGCTGTAGATACTGATTGTGTATAAAGCCCATCACCCATCACCCGCTGTGCAATGGATTCTAAACTAACAATTGCTCATCACCCATTGTGTATCTCCTCTCTTATGAGCTAATTTGCAGTTGAATTCAGTACTTGAAACAAATGTCAAACACAAAGTTTGTAGCTGTAGGGACAGCACTAACAAAAGAATGCCTTCTTTCCCACAGAACAAACATTCAATTACCAAGGCACCACTGGTTGAAGCCCTACTCCAATTAGGTCTCAAGAATGACTATAGGATGTGCTGAGATTGTGACATCTGTTAAGGTGGGGACTTCCCAAACAGCCAGACTTTGCCACAATATCTTCCTAAAAGAGGTAAGTCAGTAGTTTATTCTGATGCCTTCTTGCACCCTGAGGTTGAAACAGAGGTGGGTTTCTTGTCCAGATCTGTAAGATGTACTGTGAGGGTAAGCCTGCAGGCATGACTCCATGTGCCACAGGCAGAATCGCTCACAGTGCAGCCTGGATCTCTGTTGCCCTCTGTTGCCCATCTGTACGCAATTAGAATAATACCGCTTAAAAAGGGTAAAGTATGAGATGAGAGAGGGAGGTATCTGTCCCATCAGATTTAAACAAATGCCTTTGTCGGTAAATTGCTTAATGAATCATTATTATAAACTAGCATAACAGGTAATATATATGTATAATATATATATATACATATATATATATAGTAACTTATGTTACATTATTCTTAAGACTATTTTCATTTTATGCCAGAATACTTAGCATATTTTTCATTTGACGCTGAAAAATTTTATTTTAGTTTGAATTATATTTCAAGGACTCAAACATCATTCAATTGTGTGTTGCTTAATCTCTAGAAGATTACGTATATTCTAGGACTTTATTGCTTTTAATTTGTAGTCTCATTATATTGTGCTAAAATAGAAAACAAGAATTATTTTAATTTTCCTATATTTTTATGCCTGCTTCATGACCTATAACGTGTTTTATAAGAAGCTGCATGGACGGCTAAGAGAATTTTTCTTTTATTCTTTTGAGTATAATGTTCTGTAGATGTCATTAAGTCCATTTTGTTTATGATGCTATTTATTTCTTATATTTTTGTTTATTTTTGTTATTATGACATGTAAATTGGTAAGAATTGATGCTAAAAAGTCTGTATTGTTTCCTGTCTGTTTTTTGTGGATCTCTGTGTGTGTGTGTGTGTGTGTGTGTGTGTCTGTGTCTGTGTCTGTGTCTGTGTCTGTATGTGGGTATGTCTGTGGTCTATGTGTGTCTGCGTCTGTGTGTGGGTATGTCTGTGGTCTATGTGTGTGTCTATATGTCTGTGTGTGTGTGTGTCTGTGTGTGTGTGTGTGTGTGTGTGTGTGTCTTTGTCTCTGTGTGATTCTCTCTGTGTGTATGTATGTGTATTTCTCTGTGTATGTCTCTGTGTGTGTAAGTATCTGTATGGGTTTTTTTGTGTTCATGTGTGTGTGTCTGTGTGTTTGTGTATTTCCTCTTTTTTTCTTGTTTATATTCTATGGTGGTTTGTTGTTTGCTGTAGATCCATGAATTAATTTGTTGGGTATTTTTTTTCCTTTTTCCTAAGATCCAAAGGATTACTTCAGTATCTTCTTAAGAGCTGGCTTATTGGTTATAAATTCTTCTGTTGTTTATCATATGGTGTTTTTGTTCCTACTTCAATTATAAAGGTAACTTGGTTTTGTATAGCTATTCTGTGTTCATAATTGTCATCTTTCACAGTTTGAAATATATCATTTTAGAGCCTCCTGGCTTTTAATGTTTCAGTTGGCCAGTCTGCTACTATTCAGATAAGCCAGTCTTTATGAGCAACTGTTTATTTCTTTTTACTTTTAATATATTTTCCTTATTCTCTTTGCTTTGTGTATTTAATGTTCCAATTATATATGGTGAAGGAAGGTGCTTTCCTGGCTTTGTTTTCTGTTATAAATGTCTCCTGTATGTGGATTAGAATCTTTTTTTTTTCTAATTCTGAGAAATGTTCTGTTTTCCTTCTTTAAAAAATGATTTCTGAGTTGCTAAAATCAGGTTCTGAACATTCCATGAGAAGGGAACTCACAGAAGGGGGAAAGATTGCTTGTTTTCAAAATTCACTGACATTCAAGCCCTTGACTTCTCCCCGAAGGAGTGAGAAGTCCTGCATGCTGCTTAGCAGACTTTACATCAGGAGATGGAGTAGAAGAACTACAATAGTCTGGTTCTGTAGGTTTTACTACATCTAAGTCAGGCCTCACCATTTGTATTGAGCCAGAATGTCCTGGATTATGAAAGGAGAAGAGACTACAGCCCAAGAAACCAGCTGTGTTGTTACATTATAGCCAACAACTTTTTCACAGAATAATACAAAAATTTCCTTCCCATAACCTATCTCAAGAATAAATGGAAACCGTGGCCTGGAAAATGTATATGTGAGAGAAGACGGAGAAGATAGGTATGAGTATAGAGAGCGTGTGAGACTGGGAGAGAGCAGTGTACAAAAATGGATCAAGACATTCCTGTAAAAATTAATCAAGAATATCTAACAGAATGTTTATATCTGGCACTTTTGAAGAATTTTATATTCCTGTGATAAAAAAGTGCTTATTAAATTCTAAAACAAGGTTTTTGAATTTAAGAAAAAAAATGAATACTTCTTTCTGTGATAGAACCAACAATACACAAATTAGTTGGACATACCTCATATGTGGCTCAGTACGTTGCAGTAGATTTTTTTGCATGAATCATCTTTGTTGTTGTCTTTTGAGGTTACCTCCTCCCAACCCACCTCCTGGCCATCTGGAAACTGACCTGTTTGAATTACAGTAGATTCTTGGTCTCTGATCCAAGAGAAATAGCAGCAGAGCTTTCTAGGTTCATGGGGAAAAAAAGTAGTTGCTAAATTCATTTCCCTTACTCCTACTGGGGGTGCAATGAGGAGGACTCACTATAAGTTGTTTGCATCATTATACCACAAAACACAATTTAAGACTGTGAATATAGCACAGTTTTCGTCAGTGTCTGTAACTTCATGAATCCTTACATCAGATGTTAAATTATGGCATCAATCCAGGTGTCTAACAACAGATAAGTAAGTGAGGAAAATGTAGTTTATATATAAAATGAATAATCTTAGGCCATTGCAGGAAAATGGATGTTACAGGAGATTGCCACGTTAAGTTGATTGCAGAAAGATGGACATTGTGTGGTTCCTCATACTCAGGATCCTAAATTATGTGAATATATAAAATTATATATGTATTTACAAATGACTTGAAAATGGAAATTCTGTTGTTTAAGGAGACAGAGGGACCAACAGGAGGGGACAATGGTAAGAAAGCAGATATGAGGGTCCCATCACTTATATGCTCAAAAATATCAAAACATAGCACTCTACAGTGTGAAAGTGTTCTGCCATCTTATTACTAACCTAGTTCTGTGCTCTCTGAAGGCAATCTCAATCATAAACTTACGGAGTATGATGGCTATAGCTCTGGAACTAAAACATCTGTTCTTTATTCCCATTGACAATCTAGCAGCAGTTTCTACAACTTGCAGGACCCTACAGCCCCATCTCCACCACCACTCCTTGCCTGATAAACATGGTTTGGATGTTAAAAAACCCTGTAAAATGTCTGCTATTAATTTTTCCAGTAGTTTATACATTAATTTAAAATAATTGCTTCCAGGAAAACCTCCCCACAAGGCCCAGAGTAGTATCTCCTCTCAGTCCCTCCCCATTGTTTCCAATTGCTATCATCTCAGACAGGGATATGTTATATAAAAGTGATAGATGTTAGTCAGAAGAGCTGCTAAAACCCAAATAATAGACAAATCTTCACCTGAATGCAAACACCAGGTAGGGTTATCAGTGACAACAGATTCTCTGAATAGAAGTGAAAGGCACTGAAAACGATGTCCCTGTCTTATGTAAATACCTTTAGCTGCCCACCCACTCTTGGAGACTTGGTTTGAAATCAATTCTGTGTGCAGGTCAAAGGCCTTAGCTGTTTCTCCATTCCATCACGGTACCAATCCCAGCAAGTCCATTTATGTGCTGAATGATTTGGGACAAATTACTGAACTGCTTCCATTCTCAGTTTTCATAATGATGGATGATTTAAATGAAAGTTCCTTAAATATATTATTATGACAAAGAGATTTAGGAATATAAAGCATTATAAGAAAAAGTACACAAAGCAAGCAGCATGGCAGTTAATCTGTGATTTGAAAAAATTGTAACTGTCACTACAGTCATCTTCCTCATCATCAAATTAAAGAGACAGGATGCAGAAGAATTAGTGCTAGACTTGAAAGCACAGGGGAATTCATGGCTCTGACAAATTCTGAGTATGCCTGGTGCTTACACTCTTTATTGTCTTCATGGCAAACTAGTGTTGCTAATACTTCTGTCTCAAGACTGTTGCAAGAGTTAAAAGTAATCTATTTTAAGTGCTCAGCATGAGCGCTTTATACTGGCTAACACATTCTTTTTAGTTCTGTGAATGCCTGCTCAATATCTGGGCACACAAATGCATGAACATGCCACTTGGAAGTTCAATAGGGCTTATTGAAACCCATTTCCAAACAATCCACAGTACTCTAAGCACTTTGATGCTTTGACAAAGAATCCTATCGATTGCTTCTTGGATATCTTAGGTGTGTTGCCTCAACACTTCCTGAAGTACAAAAGCCAGACAAGATTTTGCGGCATGTTTTGTCCTTAACAATGTTTCCCTGCATATAAATTGTTGGCAGAAACCTGACTAGACCATTATTCAAAATTTCTCTGCAGTTTGTCTTTTGATTTAGAAACTTTTTGTAAGCATCTTTCATGGTTTAAAAAGGGTTTGAAGCTATTCTCCCAAAAACTCATGTTCTGGAAGCTTGGCCACAGGTTTGGGATGTTGAGACATGGTAGGACCACTGAAAGGGAGGGCTTGGTGGGGATGGTCAGTTTATGGAGGACACTATGCATGGCAAGGATTAATGTATTGTCCTGGAACCTGAGTGATTTTCAAGAGAGCAAGCTGCTTTGAAGAATGGCCTTGGCTGCAGAATTACATAAGCTTCCAGGTTCCCCAGTAGACACCTTCCAAGCACAGTCCCACTAATTTTATGATGCCTGCCCTAAGGCCCTCTGCAAAGGGATCACCATCTGAGACATTCAACCCTCCAAACTAGAAGGCAGATAAACCCCTTGTCTTCATCAAGCAGCCAGCTTCAGGGATTTTTCACAGCTACAGAAACCAGGACAAGATTGTATCAAAAACCAAAGCAATTAACTTCAAAAATATTTATGAATTAAGCTTCCTAATTCACTGATTTTATCTGTTAAGCATGTTTAATTTACTGTTCATTTTAACCTTTAAACACAGAACAAAATGTCCTCAGAAGCCTGCAACTCACTGCTTTTCGGAAGAATGACCTGGTATTAAGTTTGTGATACTCATGATCCTTCCAAAACTGGGCTACTGTAGTGTAAAACAGAAGGCTGATTGCAATTTTCGAAACCCTGCCCTCTTCCTAGATACAACTTTATCTGCATTTGAACAAAGAATGCCTCTATGGCAGGAAATGCATTTTAAAACTAAGAAATACCTGCTTTCCATATTAAGATATGACAAGGGATATTTTTCACTTATATTTAATCTTTGCAAATTTCTTTTGTATCAAAATCTTATACAAGATGTTTACAAAATGTATTCTTCAAAAATACTAGGAGCATAAGATGTGATGGCATCTCTGCTTATCATGACCAAGACTCTGTATCCAGTGTTTTATCAGAAAGAAAAAGAAGAAAGGAGAATGAAAAGATCATGAGTTAAAAACTGAGTGAGAGGGATCTCATAGACTCCAGTTTGACAGCTGGGGAATCAGCATAGGACTGAACCAGGTCTCCTGAACATCTGGGGCCTCTGGCAGTGGAACCAGTATTTATCCCTAGTGCATGAATGGACTTTGGGAGCCCATTCCTTATGGAGCCATACTGTCTCAGACTAGATACCTTCGGGAGGGCCTAGGCCCTGCACTAAATGATGTGACAGACTTTGATGATGCCCTCCCATGAAAGGCTTCACCCTCCTTCGTGAGTGGATGGGGGATGGGATAAGGAGGTTTATAGGGGGCATGGGAGGATGGGAGGGAGATGGAACTTGGATTGATATGTAAAATAAGATTGTTTCTAATTTAAATATAAATTTATAAAAAAAAAACCTGAACTTCTAAGATTTGGGAGAAAATAAATCATGATATAAGCAATCACTGCCAACAAATAAAGTTGAAGGAAAAAAAAAGATGAAATTAAAATTAAGAAAATTAGTAGAATGATAAATCTTCACTTGCAATTGAAGTTTCAAATGGTATTTTAAGACAAAAATCCCACTTTCTATATTGAGCTAATGTTTGTCTGACTGACTTCTCCAAAAATTGCTATTGCAAGGGAGAATCATTGTCATGTTCTTTTCTGTACATCATTACTTGTGACAGGATACAATGTTCTACACCCAAGGCTACTTCGTCTTTTGTCCTCTGGTGAGGTCTTGGGATGGTATTATCTACTCAATTTCTACATACAATTTGAAATCTTACCCAGTTTTGCTAACAGATCTTACAGAATATTCTCAATAAAGAGTCATTTCTCAACCTGTCATAATTCAATAAGGAACAGAGAATTTGCCAAGAATTTACTTTACATTTGGAAAGAATTCAACATTTGAAAAGATTTCACAGCTGGTGCTAACAAGACAAAATTAAATTAACCCAAGGAAACTGAATATATTCAATAAAAATGGAGGCACACAATAGCAGCAGTTGTTCTCCTTACTGAATTAATGTAATTTTGAAAATATGTTTCACTGTTTGTTTTATTTTGTTATTTTCAAAACATCAACTTCTACAGGAAAACTGTTCTTCTTAGTTTTCCAGATAAAATAAACACCAGGACTATGGGATCCAGGTTTTAGAATCAGAAGTCCTCTAAGCTAAGGGTCTGTTTATGTTTTCACTTTCTCACACTCAAAGTGTTGTTTGATATATTTGATGTATGATGCTTGTCAGGGAGGGGATAATAGTCAGTTGATAGTATTTACATTATTCCAGGAGTCATGTAATGGAATTGATGGTACTTCAGCAGTTCTCTCACAGCATATACATACAATTATTGTAGAACCATTCTGGAAGGGAATTTCATGTATTTTTTTCAAGACCATGATTCATAAATAAATTAGTAAGTTATTTAAAAACTTTGAACTGAAAATATTTTTCTCATTATGTGTGTTCAAAATACTACATCATAAAATAATTTATATAAGAACCCTGTCCAGAGTTGTTGAAGAGATAAAAGAAATAAATTTAATAGAAATAGAAATAAAATTAATAGATAGCAGAGCTTGAATAGAGTTTGTTAGACTAAAATGGATTTCTATGTATACACTGTTCACCCTGGATGCCAGAAGATGGCATCAGATCTCATTATAGACGGTTGTGATCCATCAGGTGGTTGCTGGGAATTGATCTCAGAACCTCTGGAAGAACAGGCAGTCCTCTTAACTATTGAGCCATCTCTCCAGCCCCAAAATGGATGTCTAATCACTATGGAA
The DNA here is from genome assembly GCF_003668045.3 of Cricetulus griseus. Classification (NCBI taxonomy): domain Eukaryota; kingdom Metazoa; phylum Chordata; class Mammalia; order Rodentia; family Cricetidae; genus Cricetulus; species Cricetulus griseus. The sequence goes on along the minus strand of NC_048597.1, from coordinate 201,875,659 downwards.
ATATACTTAGACCCAGTTTCTCTACTCCCCTTGTTCTTTAAGGATTAATCTTTGAATTGCCCAGTCTACATATTGAATGTTACCAAAATGTGGTAATCTGAAACAACGAAATCATTATTTTTTACCATGATTTTAATATTTGGCAAGCTTTGGTATGGGCAGCTCTTTTCTGTCCCCAGCAGGCTCCACCAGGGAAGCTCAAGTCCAGTGGGAGGATCTTTCAGCAATAAGGTGTAGATGTTTCTCAGCAGCCTCAGTTTCCCCTTGCAGAGTCCCTCTAAGCTCTGCATAGGTTTTCTCAGGTATAGTATTCATCTAAGAAGAGTCAGGGTCTCAAAAGACAGTCTCATGACAGCCTCAGAAGTCAAGGGACATCACTTTTGTCATGCATCCAATGCCAAGAATAAGGAACAAGGAGCAGAGGATTCAGCCAAGGAAGTACCAACTCACACTTTAACAGGAGTATGTGCAGCAGAAAAAAAAAAATCATGCAAGCATGTCCAGAAAATGTAACCTCATGATTCATCCTCTAGATACAAAGTTCAGTTTTCCTCCCACATGCAAAATTGACTCTCCTCCCCAGAGCCTACATCACTACAGATTCAGTTTGCAGTCCAGAATCTGTCACCTCATGAAGGGCTGAATGCAGTATGCTATCAGAACTCAGAAATAATTTCTTAAACACCATGTCTGTTGATAGTAAGAATTCAGAAATAGCCGGGCATTGGTGGCACACACCTTTAATCCCAGCACTCCAGAGGCAGAGGCAGGCGGATCTCTATGAATTCGAGGCCAGCCTGGTCTCCAGAGCAAGTGCCAAGGATAGGCTCCAAAGCTACACAGAGAAACCCTGTCTTGAAAAAGAAAAAAGAATTCAGAAGTAAAAATGTAAATTATAAACTCAGCACACACACAAATACACACACACACACACACACACACACACACACACACACACACACACACACACTTGTCCACACACACATTCACTCACACACACATACACACATACTCACACACACACAACTGGAGGACAGGTATCAGGTGTAGGAAAACCGTGATCAGCACAGCCTTTCTAAACAGGAGCCTTTGAAGAGCAGTAACTGGCACACAGACTGAAATTCGAATGGGAGATGGACGGATTCCTGCACTCTCAAGTGTACCACACTGTGCAGGAGTTAGTCACTCTCAGGAGCTGCTTTTCCACACTGTGTAGCACCGATTCTCTTCTCCTGCCGAGGCTCCCTTTTTTGTAAAAAGTAATCCATATGGTTTTTTTCTTCCTGTCGACAAACATTTGGGTACACAAGGCAATCTTTTATTTTATTTTTCTGCTTTAATACAAATGAGGCCCGTTTTCCCAAAAATATTAAATCTCTGTGCCTATCACAATTTATATTCTAACATATTAGACAAAAGCTTTCCCATACATTGTTAGCCTTTCTCAACTTCTTCCACATTGAAACTCTGCAAGGCCATGGCCACACAAAATCTAAGTCTCACAATTTTTATGTCTATTGGAAGAGCTTTGTTGGGGGTTCTGGAAAGCTCCTCTCCTCTATGTCTCTGAGATCTCCAAGGGTCTCAGATATCTACTCTAAATGGGATGTCTGGCTAGACATTATTTTCTAATTTTAGGACAGCTTGCCATCTGGAAAGCATAAAAATACAAAAGTTTTCTGATTTAATTCCAGACCCATTAAATCCTAGTTTATTTATAGTTCCTTAAATTTTAAATTATGCTTTAAAATGTTGCAGTTTTCTTTTAATGTATCTTTCTTTTCTTTCAATTTCCTGCACAATGCTGGATGGCACAGGTTAGTAATTAAGCATTCTGCTCTCAAGCTTTCTTATCTACATCAAGTTCATAAATACACTTTCCATACTCTCATGGAGATGACAGAGTTGTGAGTTGTTTTGGTTCTTTGGTTGGTTTTTTTTGGGGGGGGTGTTCACCTCTTTATAACAAAGATCCCATTTATCTTGCTCTCTGTTTTAGCTAGAGTTTCTATTGCTGTGATAAAACACTAGGACTAAAGCCAACTTGGGAGGAAGGTTTTTTGTTTTGGTTGTTGTTTTTGTTTTTGTTTTCTTCTCATCTTACACCTTATAGTCTATCATCCAGGTAAGTCAAGGCAGGAGCTCACCACAGGAACTTGGAGGCAGGAACTGATGCAAAGACTATAGAAGAACACCGATAACTGAGTTATTCTCCAGGGCTTGCTCAGCTTGCTTTCCTAACTGACTTCAGATGCTTTGAGTTGGCAGATTCTAGCAGCATTGTCTCTATTAACATTTATTTTTAGCCCTCCCTATGAACACTGTCCTAAAACCTCTGATATTTTTGTTAATAATTTAAATCAAATAGTATGAGGGCTATACCCTGCCATTGTGACAATGTTGGTATTCCTACAATTGGTGTTTGTCATGCCATGTTCCCATTACAAACACTAGTTTCAGTCACTTATGCCTACAACACATCTTAGCTCAGTGGTAGTCCTTTGTTTAACTTACAAGGTATGGTGTATACAGGGAATGAGGCCCTGAGGAGGTGGAGGACAAGGAATTTAGGGCCATGGAATGTGCCTCAGCTTGTGGGGGTCTCTGCAAATACCAGGGCTAACAGAGTAACAGTCTCCTGGAGGCAAGAAGTAAATCTGTTCAACACAACTCAGTAGCTAGTGTAGGCTCAACCCCAGGCAATTTATTTTTGACAAATTTAAGTACAGAACAGATTTGCAAAAGTAAGTTTCTGGGTGACAGTTACCAAATAACACAAGACGTGACTACATCAAAACACTTTTGCAAAGTACATGTGACCCTTTCCATAAGAAGGAGTATTGACTGAGAAACAAGGCTCAGAGTAAAGGTCTAGGGAAGAAGAGTCTGGGATAAACATGATAGTCTGGGGACTTTGGGTGAGACTTGGCCCTCAGAAAGCACAGATCATCAGGCTATCAATTATATCCATTCCCAGCTTTCTTGGTATGTATCCCTTCTGTTGGAGAGACAACGCTGTTTGTTCAACATTCCTGGTTTCCCTTGGGCCTATCTTTAGCACAAGAGCCCTCATGCCCTCTATAGCCCCTTATTTCCTTGCTTACATGCTCCTCCACATGCTGCCAGGATTTCCTCACAGCATAGACAATAAGTTAAAGGGATGAACACCCCAAGAGAATAGGTCAGAAATGATGTATAATTTTATGATATTGTCTGAAAAGCACTTGTTACTATCTATAGCACATTACTGTGTTAAAGGAGGAAATAGCCCAATCCATCCATGAAAGGTGCATCAAATTCATTTTGCAACGATAATGTACAATTGGTTTTGTGGCTAACTCTGGAAAATGTTGTCGGTCACACCGTATAACATCAAGCTATCTAATCAGCTACTACATGAACCAATCATTAAGCTATAGATAATATACAATAATAATTGTCAATACCCTTAATGTGAAATATTTCTTTATTGATCTATTTATTTTAACTTAATAGCCTGCTTTTTTCTATGTTCTTTCATTTTTAAATGAAAATATATCAATTTTAATGTTTACTGATACATGAATAGAAATGTTAATTTCCTGTTTGGTTTTTAAGGTATTTTAAAATCTTTTTCAAGAGTTTCATTCAATTACATGATGTATTATGATTATATTTACCCACAACCCTTATTCATTATTCATCTTCTTTTCCCTTTGAACCTCTTCTCTCCCCAACTAATTCCCACTAACTGTAATTTTTTTAAAAAAAAATGGCACCTTCTCCTTTAGCAACCATGATCAGTCATTAGCTCCTCAGGAGGGGTGGGGTGTAATGGACGCCTCCTCCACCCATGATGGAATGAATGCTGAAGGGCCCAGTCCTTACACATGTATCCAAAGTTACTGTGTGTTTACAACTGCAATGTCTGTGTTTGGTTCTTAATTTATCTTATTTCTTTTATAGCTTGAGGATTACAAGTCTTATCACAAATCCATGAGATAGTAAGAATGGATTATAAGGCATTTGCAAAAGTTTCACTTTTTGATTCAAGTAGAAATAAATTTTGACAGATTTCTTTTTCAAAATAGATATTTAGACTTATCATATTTTCAGACTTTGTTTCATTCTTTTCCTCCCACAAATCTTAAAACTCCTAACCAGATATGATGAGTGACTTGCTAAATAGCTGGTAAAGCCAAAATAGGATTTAATTTTTTTCTTAAGTTTTTTCTCTAAGAATAGTAGATTTTATTAAAATTTCAGAATGGTTTATTTTAGTGTTTAAGTGTGTATGTGTGTGCTAGATATTTGTAAGTTTGAGCATGTTTATATCTCTAATAATTTTTAGAGGTGATTATAGACTCTCTACAGAAGCCAGGTTTTATACATACCCAAATCCCTTAAATAAAATGATGCTATATTTTCATATAAATTATACATACCCTCCCATATACACAAAATCACACTGAAGTCACTTACAATATCCTTTACAAAAAGTTGATTTTCTGTGTTTCTTAGGAAATAATGACTTAGTAAAGGGCTATATACATTATTACAGATGTAGTAATTTAATCAGCAACTACTATAGTTCTTTACCAGGTATCAGGAATGTTCATGTGATAGATTTGAATTAAGATTCTGTGGAAAGAAAACCCTTGTGCTTTACAGGGACAATGGATGCTGGTGAGATGACGATTAGCAGTCAACTGTAATTAGTAAAAGACCAGTATCACTGAAGTGAAATCTTCTGGGAATCGTTTCCTTGGGGACAGAATGAAGAGGTTGTGACCCAGTGGGATCAAAGCTGCATCTTAAGCCAGCAGCAAAGTTTAGTAATGTGCTAGAGTCTCCCATCTTGTACTGGTTTTGAGGGTATGGGAGATAAGAGATCGAGGGGGTCAGAGATTGCAGCTGAGACCTGGTAACAGATGACAGGGTCGAAGTCCTGGAAGAGAACTCAGGAGAGGTTGTTGGAAATGGTAGATCCTCAACTGCTGCGGAGATCCCAAGATATTGGAATTGCCAGGACCATGGAATGGCAATCAAGGACAGAGGCAGGTGTTTAGTAGAGGCAGACTAAGTCTGCTAAGTAGGCTACAAATGGCAGGACTGGAGAGGTAGCACTCTGTACCAAGCTGTTTGGAGCCAGAAGATCATGACTGAGGCCCAGATAGCAGACATTAAACTTTTTAAACACTTAGACTTGAGTTTTGATTTGATTTAGCTGTAATGGGTTCTTTATCTGGGGAATAAGGAAGTGTGAATGTTAGTTTGGATTTACAGGCACCCACAAATAAAAGATTTCAGATTTTAAAAGAGAACTTGGGCTTTTAAATTATTGGAATTATTGGAAAATTTGAAGACTGGAACTTTAAAAGTTTAACTGCACTTTACGTTACGATATTAGGGTACAAAGCAGAAAGAGAAACTTGGTATGTCTGTGTATCAAAGTTGTAAAGAGGTAAAATGCCCTAGTTAGCTTCAGCTGATTGCTTGATGAAAGTCTAGAATCACCTGGGGAGAGGAACCCTCAGCTGGAGAATTGGTCAAATCTGATTGTTCCGTTGCCATGTCTATGAGGCATCTCCTTAATTGTTAATTGATGCAGTTTGGCCTGTACCTCTGTGTGGAGGTGCTACACCCCACCAGGTGGACCTGGGCTAGATTAAAAAAACATGTTAGCCAATGGTGAACCAGAGAGTAAGCAGTGTTCCTCTATGCTTTCTGCTTCAAACTCCTGCCTAGAGTTCCTACTTGATTTCCCTTATGAACTACAAAGTATAAAATTAAGTAAACCCTTTCCTTTCCAAGTTGCTTCTGGTTGTAGTGTTTGTCACAGCATAGGATATGTAACAAGAATGCAGACGTTGTGTGTGAGTCTCCTATGTCAATTCTATGAAAGGGAGAAAAGTCTAACTCCAGTGTAGTAGGTTAAGCTCTTACATTATTATTTTATAATACTGACTTCATAATGTCTCTTATAGGCATTCATATATAAGCCTTATTATCTTGAACTAAAATTGAAAATGGAATTTTCAACTTCAATGTGAAAATTTGAATTTGAGATAAGCTCAGAGATATTTTTGGCTAAAAGGATAAGGTTATATCTTTGTTTTCAAGGATGGCTAAACATGGAAGCACATAAGAAGTTGAAAACTAAACCAAATATTCACTAGGCAATGAATGGCAAAATGTTTGCATTTCCTGTAATCCTAGATTGAAAGAGAGAGAGAGAGAGAGAGAGAGAGAGAGAGAGAGAGAGAGAGAGAATCTCATTCTGAATGTTCAATCACACAGATTGCAACTTAGAAAGCTCCACAATTTTTTGTAATTATTTTTGTTTTATGGATTTTGCTTTTAGGATTTTTAGAGACAGTTTCTTACTAAGTGCAATTTAGTAGCCAATAATTAATTACCTTTTTTTTTGTTTGGTTTGATTTGGTTTTTGGAGACAGGGTTTCTCTATAGCTTTGGAGCCTGTCCTGAAACTCTCTCTATAGAACAGACTGGCCTTGAACTCACAGAGATTTACCTATCTCTTAATCCTGAATGCTGGGATTAAAGGCCTGTACCACCACAGCCCAACAGAATTCACTATCTAGACCAGACTAGATTAAGACATATATATGGCCATCCTTCCTTCCTTTGCCTCAAGAATGCAAGTTTTATGCCAGGTACCACCACTCAAAATTAGTCCTCCCAGCCATAGTTTGTTTTTCTGAGAAAAGACCACCACTTCTTAATCATATGTTTGTGTTGTAGAGTCACTTTAATTTATATATGCAGTTCTTTCATATTTTAAGTCAATATTCTCCTTCATCTTCAAGCTCAAAGTTAAAAGCTAAAAACATTTTAAGATTTTTCTTTAGAAATGCTTCTCCAAAAATTTCACTTCCTTCTGTGCCAAAAGTCTTCTCACTTCAAGTGTGAGATTTTGAATATTTTGAGTAGATGGCTCACCTTGCCTCAGATCCTGGCAACTACCTCGTGTGGGAAGGATGTCTAGCCAGTCTTTGCATTCTTTCTGCATCTGCAAATTACTCCACAATTATTGCCTTTCTGTTTCCTTGAAACTTGGTCTGCAATTCACCTTTGAGCTCACCGTCCCTGTGAGCTCATTCTCTGATAAACCCACACATGTCCCTGGGAGAGTTCTATGTTTCCTGTCTTAAGTTTTCACACAGATTTCATGCATTCCCAGCACTGTGGCACATTTTAAATAATGATAATCAATTATTGTTTCACTGCTAGAATGTTTTCATTTCATTTTCAAGAATTTTTGACAGATATATATATATATATATATATATATATATATATGAAGAAACAGCTCATCATGATAGTGTCAATGTGTTTTTGTCTTAACAGAGAAGCAAATGCTGTCACAGAGCCAGGCATTAATGAGGTACCACCGGTGCCTCTGCCAACAGTCCCCTCCAAGACAGGCCTTTGCATTCTCAGATACAGAGGCAAAACCTTAAACTTTTGCTTGTCCCTGGTGGCTCTTTGCAGAATGCATTTTCTTAAAATTTATCATTACTTCTGAATTTCACACATGCTAAACTCTAACATTCATTCTGAAACCTGATGAGCCATCAGCCTGGAGAGAAAAGCACCCCTGTGACATGCCATCAATATGTCATCTTCTGTGCTGTTTGAGGTGACTGCAAGATGTAGAGAAATCATTTAGCTTGTCACCCTCCTAGCACAACACATTCACATTATATCTGTAACAACTGTGTGGCTTTTCCCGTTTTGGGAAGGTAATGGGGATCATTTGCTTCTTGTGCTTTTAAAATGATTACAAATTTTAAATAAATGTCCAATGCTATTTTGAGATTCCAACTGCTGTTTAGGCTAATCGACAATACTTGCCAAATGACTAATGGGTTTAGCAAGTGACATTTCAATTCTTATGGTACCAAAAGATGATTTTTTAATTTAGTTTCCATGAATGATATTCAGTGAGATAAGAATACTTGACAGGTCTGTGTTGAGTATGCCTCTGTGAAACATAGACTAGATTATGTCCTTAGTTACACAGATAAACATGCTTGTCCAAAATGTGCTTTTGCGCCTATAACTCCAGGAATGTCAACATTCCTAGGTACAGAATCTCTTCCACACTGGTAAAGCTATGCTGTCAATAAACAGAATGCCATAATAAACAGCTAAAGAAGAAAAATCGCAAAATAGATGAAAGCATCACAGCAGGTCTCATTTCTAACCAGCAGAATCTACATTTTGCAATGTTTATAAAAGCAAAACAAGGGGAGCTGAGCCATGATGATTTTTTAAAAATGTGTTTTTAGAGTAGACATCTCCCTAGGTTTACCTTCTAAAAGTCTCTTAAGTCAGCTGGATACCTAAGGAAGCAATTCAGAAGAGAAGCCAGGCACCATCTGCTTAGCCATCCTTCCCTCTACGAATTGGTACACTTAGCACATACCAAGGATGAGAACTCAAAATGCAATCCTTCCATTCTCATCAGGTGTTATCTAAAGGGTTTCTAAAGGAAACACTAGCACCATTGCTCAGTTCCTGTCCCCCAGTATGCAGCAATGCTAGAGTTTTGCAAAACACGAAGGGATGCCAAATAGTTGTTTGCTTTGTTTAACATTTAGTCATACTCTTTCAAGGAAAAATAGCAGTACATTGTGAAACTGACATGTTCCATGGATTCCTCACAGAAACTACCAATGTTCAAGAGTGCTCTGTCTGTTCCTGAGGAAATTGAACTCCTGTCATGAAGAGATCTTTAAGTATTTTCTGAATGTCTTACTCCTGTTGAACTGTAACCTGTTCTTCTTGAACTGTATACACTGGTTTGTGTTAGGTAGTGGAATAAAATGTTAATAAGAAGAAACATGAAAGCTGTGCTATGCTCTTGAGAAACTAAAGACAGAGTCTCAAAAGTAAGAGAAATAAGAGCAAGAGCGTTATGTGACTCTCAGTAACAGGCTGTGCCCAGGAGGCTAGGTTCCGCTACTCACCTTTGAATAGCCAATGAAAACAGCCAAGAAAGGAGATCTAGTCAATTTAACCACATTGGGAAAGGAGACAGAGAGACCCAGGGGCCCCCAAACCCATCTTTGTGGCTCTGAAATGAGATGGAGATTTTAGTAGAGCGCCAGGGTTACATATCCAACTGCTGGTTCCAGTCTTTCCAGGAAAGCTACTTTGACTATTGTTAGCTATGTGAGAATTCTCTCTCTTCATTTTTATTCACCTATTTATTTTTCACCCCATCCCCATCCTCCATTCCTAATCCTTCTCCACCATTCCCCCCTACCTTTGCCCAATCCCCCCCTCTCCCATCTCTATCCAGGAAAGGGCAGGCAGGTCTCCTCTGAGTGTCAACAAAGCATAGCATATCAAGCTGCAGTGAGACTGAGCACCTCCCCATGTATTAAAGCTGGGCAAGGAAACCCAGTATAAAATTCTTAAGGAGTGGCTAGCTCCCCCTCTGGCTGGCATCAGGATTCAGGCTTCTCCTTGTCCAGCATGAGATTCTAGTTTCATGGGGTCATTGTTTTAATACTCTGGTATGCAAATTAGGACACAAATTGTCTTTTAAAAATATCTCCATCCCTGCCCTACTAGTTACAAAAGCAATAAGCAAAGGCTGTTAAAGAAGAAATAGTGTGACATACTGGGAAGGTACACTGGACAGGCAAGCAAGAAAAGCCAGGTAAACAGAGGAACATGATCAGAATTTAACCATAAATATTCTGACAGCAATGGTTGGACAATGTTAAACATTACTAAAGCCCGTGCTCCTGGGAAACAAGATTTAAAACATCTTCCCAGTCCCCTGTGTTCTGGGAAATCATCTCTGCAGGCAATCTCCTCCTATTCAGCACAGACAAGACTAGAAATTGACATTGTGTTTACCTTTGAAAAGGCCATATTCAAACTTCCCATGATTGGCCTCATAAATGATTAGCTAAACTTGAAAAAAATGTCTATGAATTTGGCTTTATGAAATGTAATCCCTGGAAAGAAGATGTGTCTGCCAAGGCTAATTGGCTGATTGGAACTTCTGTGATGTGCAGAGGTCTGTCATGTTGCAATTCATAGCATATTAGTTTAGGGCATTGTTAGCCCACTTAATAGTCCTGTGTTGCCCTCTTCTGTACCTAACATCTTTTGTGACCCTTAGGTAAAATTTTAGATTAAATGATCATACCCTAGATTCCATCCAAGGCCATTCACATTAGATTTCCCCTCTTTGTTGTAATTCACTTAGCTGTTGTACCCAACCATGAATTTGAAAAATATGTTAGGATATGGCCTTCTTTGCTATTACTATAAAAATCTTCATGAAATTGCTGCAACATTGGAACAAGCTGTGATCATTGGCATTTGGCTGCAGGATAAGGATATACTATCTTTTTTTTGTGAGAGCTGATTCTTTGGAGTTTGGAGATCATTGTAATGTGTCATAGGTCACACAAATGGACCCTGACCTCACAAAGGATCACCTGACCTCACCAAAAGGCCATCCTTGGTTACTTTTCTGTTAATCCATCTCTTCATCTGATTCTCCAAATATCCATTTTTCTCATCCCTGTTTACCCCTGTTTATGGGAGAAAGGTCCTTCCTTGCTATTTTGAGGCCCTTAAGATCTATGTGAAGCTGCTTTCTGATGGTATGTAACATTTCCCTTCTCACTCAATAGTCCCCCTCCCTCCAATGCAGGAGTCTTGCTCAAAAGATTCCCTTTATCAAAATACACATTTTGATTTAGGAGTATTGAAGAGATTTTGAGAATGACATGATCTTTCTGTGTGAGCAAAGGTCCTGTAAACTCAATGGCTACCAACGCTGCTCCAGCCAGTGCTTTCCATTCTGGTCTAAAAACTTCAAAGAATGAAATAAAATCCATGGAACACAGAGAGTCAGTTTTAGGGAGAAGTTTATTATTAGTTTATAGATAGGAAAGAGAGGTGTGGTGGAGAGAGAGAGACAGAGACAGAGAGAGAGAGAGAGAGAGAGAGAGAGAGAGAGAGAGTAACATGCTCTTTGAATGAAACATGGTATCAACTACACACATGATAGACAAGTAACTGAGTGGCACGAAGGGGCAGGTGAATTTCAGAGAAAAAGAAGGGAAGCCCAGAATATAAAAACAAAACAAAACAAACCTATACTTAAGTTGTGGGCAGTACAGGGGGTGGTAGGAAAAAGAAAAGCTATACCTTTATAACTTAGAAAGGTGGGCAGACCCAACCATACATCACAAAAGTCCTGGAATAATTACACTGAGGGGCAGGAGTTCTAGGAAAGAAAATACAGTGTCTCATTAAAGGGATAGTTATTTCTCCTCTATGTTTAGTTTGACTTAAGATCAATCAACCTTTTCAGAGGTAGTTCTACATTCCTAAGAATGGACCCTTAGCCAAGTAACCTACTCACTTGGAACAACTCTTATGCTTTAGGTAGTTTTCAATGCCAGAATTCCACTCAGAAGTAGTTTTCCCTAATGGGATGTCACAAAGCACAATCGCATGCTATAGTTCATCTGTCTCTGGTATAGCTCAATTCTTGACGTACATCAGGTATCATGTCAGCGGATCCTTATCTGTGCAATGTTCTATGTCTGTCATATTGTGGTGCCTAGGCAAAAGGATTATACCTGTTCTTTGATCTCATGTGCTCAGTAACCTTGGAGCCTGGTTTCTCTGATATGATTTCAGTATGTCCATGTACCCCTACAGGTTTAAATCACTCCAATAAACGTGTAAAGTAACTTCTTTCTATGCCCAGGTACAAGTCATCTATCAGTCTGTAATGCATGGGTGATCCCTATCAGGTGGTGTGATTTCCAGGTCCAAGAAAGAGGAAATATGTTTTATCCATCGATACTAGATTCATGGCTAAAGACCCTATATCAAAGTACAGACTGACAAAAAAAGAAATCATACAAACTCATGCTTCATACAACTTCATGATCCATGAGCTGTCTTGGATTTCTATTACAGTGATGAAACACTAAAACCAACCTGGGGAGGGAAGGGTTGACTTTGCCTTACAGTTGCACATCATAGGTCATCAACCAAGGAAGTCAGGGCAGGGAGTCAGGAACCTGGCATCAGGCACTGTAGAAGTTGTGGGGGAGCATTTCTTATTGGCTTGCTATTAGCCATATCAGGAGTCTTCATATGGAAACTGAGATCTGAAGAAATAGGCCCCTCCAAGCATCTCTTATGCTAGTTTTGGGGAATAAATAGACAGTTATGAATGTATAATGGGATAAAAAGTGTGATCTAAACTAAAGCTGGAGTAACACTGGCAACTTGTTGACTAGGATCCATATCTGCAATGTCTTCAGAAGTAAGAATGTTCCTTTTCTTAATTATGGCAAAGATGTTTGATCTCTCATGTGGTTATCATAAAACTCTTCCTAAGGGTTTTTGGCTTGTTTTCTTCTCAGATGAAAAGCAGAGAATATTCATATCTTCCCTCAATAGATTTTGCGAATGCTAAGGTTCTGCACCCTGGTGTATAGGGTCACATATTGATTCACAGGCACTGACCATGTCCACACCTTAAGTGCATACCTGTGTCTACAAATTTCTAAAACACATCGTGTTAGACCCCCGGAAAACTCAGGTATCCGGGGTCCCAGGCCACGTTCACAGTCACCCCAATCATCAGGCGGATTCGAGAGCTTGATGAAAACTGTACGAGGCTTTATTGTAATTTAACGAGCTAACCCCATGTTATCTCGGGTCTTTCACCCACCCCCCATGGCGGATGGCTAGCAAAGACAGCTCCTAGGGCCTCCCAAGAGATCTTATAGGGCAACGTAAGGGGAGTGTCTAGGGGTAAGCACATGCTCACTATTGGTGTGCCTCCAGGCTTGGAGGAGGCCTTCCCAGGGTGGTTGCTATGCTTTGTGCGTCATTGCTGTGTGCTTGTCGGTAAAGCACACCCAGGGTCGTAAAGCATAGCGCCACCAGCTAACTTCTGATTGGTTCCTTGTCACGAGGCAGGCATCTGACTTTCTAGTGAATAACTAACTTCTGATGGGTTCCTTGTCACGAGACAGGCATCTGACTTTCTAGTGACTAACTTCTGATTGGTTCCTTGTCACAAGGCAGGCATCTGACCTCTAAGTGACCAAGGCAAGTTTATGGCAAGCACGTGTTCGGCTGTTATGGCTGCCGAAAGGGGAGCTGGTCCCTTCAATCATAGCACCATAAAGTGATCTTTGCCTCACAATAAATTATGTACAAAGACATATTATTTTTAGTTCTATAATTTAAAAAACAGATTTATTTATTTTATTTTTATATGTATGTTCTATCTGCATGTATTTTAAGTATACCACATGTATTCATAGCCTATGGAGGCTGTAAAAGAGCATTGGATACTGTCTCTAGGGTATCTATTGCTGTGAAGAGACTCCATGACTATGGCAACTCTTACAAAAGAAAACATTTAATTGAGGTGGTAGCTTATAGTTTCAGTGTTTTAATCCAATATAATTAAGACAGAAAGCTTGATGGCTGAGAACATGGTGGTGTGCAGGCAGACATGGTGCTGGAGAGGTAGCTGAGAGTTCAACATCTTGTACAGATAACAGGAAGTGGTCAGTCTCACTGGGTATGGCTTGAGCATATATGAGACCTCAAAGTCTGCCTCCAAAAAAGACCACAGTTACTCCAACTAAGCCATACCTCCTAATAGTGCCACTCTCTTTGGGGGCCATTTTCTTTCAGACCACCACAGACACCCTAGAACTGGATTTACAGATGGCTATGAGACATCATGTGGGTACTCAACCAATTGAACCCAAGTTCTCTGCTAGGATGAGTGCTCCAAATTAGTGAACCATGTCTCCAGACCTTCTATACTCTGCCGCCAATATTTAAAATATTTTATTATGTGAATGCAAAATATAAAATTCTATTTCATGTTCATCAATTATCTTCACAAAAATAACATGAATGAACAATAATAAAATTCTTTCTTAATAAAGGCGATTCAGTATGGTTTTCCTTGTTCAACACATGCTTTAAACTGTAGTTTTCTGATCCTTCGGGACCTTTAATCATTAGGAAATATTCTCATAAAAATTGGGGGTGAATCGCAATCCAAACTACAAGAATCCAGTCTCAATCTTCTTTTAAAGTCTGTGTCAGTTTTCTGAATATCTAGCAGATGTCATAGAAAAATTTGATAATACAATAAAGGCTGTAGTGAAATACATTCAGGATTACAGAAGCTTTCCAGTTTTGTAGTCAAATGCTTTTACTTAAGGAAGTTGCTACTTTCTTACCTGAAAAGCAAAGCTTTCTTAAAAACCAGTTGCCTGAAAGTGTGGGGGTAATGTGAAGACTTTCCTAATAGCTCCAATTACTTTTGTTTTCCCAGTTTTATGCCCTAAATAGGTTTTCTCCCACATCGAATGTGCCAGCTAAACTCCCTGGAGGGGCATTGTCTTTTCTAGAGACTTATGTGGTCTGAGTGCACCAAAGGATAAGCACCTGCTGCTCAACAGTGTAGTTAATACTCAGACTCCAGACAGGGAGCAACCAAGCATCTCCTGTGCTAGGGTCCTGCAGCCATCAGTGGCTCTGTTTCTTCTGGGTAAATTTACATCAAAATGCTTAATCCACAGGGAGCCCAGCTTTCACTCTCAGCTCAGTGCCCAAGGAAAACAGCTATTATGCTCATTTCCTAGCCTTTCAAGGCAGAACAAAAGGCAAAGGAAAGGGAAGAAAAGGGAACACTACCAAAGCTCAGAGTGCCAGGAGAGAGCAGGCTGACTGAACAGGAGCACAATTCTAGCTTGAGGCAGAACTTACTTGAAATGTATTATTATGGAATAATTATTGTGCATTATTATTTTTTCTCATAGGGAACCGTACTCACAGACTGCTGGGGGAGGGGGGGCGGGCAGAGCAGTCTTGTCTGCTTCTGCTGGCTTACCAAATAAACTCTATTGCCTTCATTTCTTTAAACTATTTGTTTTCAATTATCTAATAAAAGGAATTTAAGGAGTATGGGGTTCTTTGAAAAAAAAAAAACAAGATGAATGAGTTAATACAAGAAAAGGAAGGAGGGATTCGGGGAGATGACTTGGAGTTAGCTCTCACACACATACATCTTGAGTCAGAGCTGAAAATTACACTCTCCCATTTACATATAAACAGCACAGAACAATATTTCTTTTACCTATTGACAAAGAGCTTTTCCTCGGACAAATGTTAGTCACACACCTCTGAATCCATTCTCTCAAGCAAAGGGCACAGTACTTACTGTAAACCAGAATGTATGTGACCACGCTGGGCTGTCTTTGCATCACAAAAGTTTAAAAATAATCCTGTTTAAACTGCATCAACAGAGCCTCCCATATCCATATTTAATCACTCCCTACAGATAATGAGTTCTGAAGGCTATGCTTTTAAATTGTGGTATAAAGACAACCTAGCATGGCCATACTTTGGTTGTACAAGCAGTGCTCTCCTCTTTGTTTGGGATAATATATTCAGAGATATCTGACTAACATGTGTCCAAGGGAAGTTGTTTGCCAATTTTTTTCTTTTGATTTTTATAGTTACCTACATAACTACCTGATACCACCATAACTGTACACTCCCACTTTCCAGTGTTGTATTCAGAGTTGAGTATACTTTCTTCCGTACCTCAAATCCCTGATACAATGTTCAATATATATATATATATATATATATATATATATATATAATATATATATAATGACAGAGCCCTTAATAGAATCTTCTTTTCCATTTTATTAGAGTTCATGAATGTTTATTTCATTGACAGTCCATTGTTCTTTCCTCTCTCAAATAGGCAAATAAAACAAGGTCTGAATGTTAAAGGAAAATGATGTGTGGTTTTCCTGGAAAGAGTTCTAGTGAAATGCCATATTCAGAGTTACACTGCACACAGATCACAGGAAGTGATGTTGCTGATAATGGTGCTGTGAAGATCGGTTGACATGGTCTGTTTGCCGGCAGATCACCTGTCCAGAAAACACGTAGAACAAACCACTCATGAGAAACAGAAGGTATTGAACAATGAAACATCTGCACGTGCCAATTATCAACAGGACTTCATTTCTGGAAATTAGAACAGGTAACTTGGAATAAGAGCAGCTCTGACTTAAGGTAGTCTAGGACTTGTGACCAAATCTTCCCTACTGTCTATGATTCAGGAGGGAAAGATAGAGAATAACAGGTTTGGAGACTGACCAAGCCCAAGTCCTCATTGGCAAGCCTCTGCTTTATATTCCTTTTCCTTCACACAACCTTTCAATTATATATTGTACTGTTTAGTTATAAGTAAAGTCTAAAGGGAATATACATTAAGTGTACATTTAGCTGAAAGAAAGAAAACAATGAAGACAAACACATGGACTATTAACACTCATCTCAAAATCTAAGCCACAGGGGCTGGAGAGCTATTTTATCAGTTAAGAGTACTTGCTGCTCTTCCATGGGAGCTAGCTTCAGTTCCCAGCACCAACATGGTAGCTCACAAGTGTCTGCAACTCCAGGAAATGATACTACATTCTAGCCGCCATGGACACCAGGTATGGACATGGTGCGCATATATGCATGCAGGCTGAATACGAATACACATGAAAATAAGTAAACCTTTAGAAAAATCTAAGCCACAAAGAAATTATATATATGGTACTCTTTAATTATGTGATATAATTTGAAGAGATTCATATTTTCACTCAAAGAAAATATCAAACTGTTGTGGGATAAATATTTTTGTACACTGTGAAGATGTATCTTTGCCAAGGCACTTTCTGATTGGTTTAATAAAGAGTTGAATGATCAATAGGTAGTCAGGAGAGAATAAGTGGGATTTCCTGGGACTGAAAGGGACTGGAGATGAATCTAGGTGTGATAGATATTAGCGAGATATGGAGCAAGTCAGATGTACAGAATGGGAAAGGAGTAAAAGCCACATGGCAAAACATAGATTAATAGAAACATATTAATTTAAGTTATAAGACCTACTTGGGAATGAAACCAAGCTAAAGGTCAAGCTTTAATAATAACAATAATAAGTCTCTGTGTCATTACTGGGGAGCTGGGAGAACAAGAAAATCCAACAAAATGGCACCCAATGTGTGATCACATGTATCCATAAGGTCTGAGAAAGCAGGAAAAAAAAAATCTAAGCATGGAGTTGGACATGGCTACTTGGTGACCATGGTCTCTCAGGTAAGCATAGTGTTTGTGGTGAACAGAGGCATGGCTCCTTTACTAGGCCTTGCTGTACAGGTGAGTCCTTGAGCAGCTAGTGTGCTACTTGGGTGGGATACCAGATGGAAATACCTAAGATGTAGACACAGAAGATTCCCAGAGCTGGGATGGTCAGGTACAGCTAGGATGCTAAGAGGGTGGAGCCAGTTATGGATTCCTTTGAAATTAATAAAGAGCAGATTTGATTGGAAGAAACCTCCTGAAAATCTTGACAACAAACATGAAGAAAAAAAAAAAGGAAAAACTACAAGACAGGTGACATCTGCGCTGATGCTTTGATGTGGGAACAACTCCAGGACTGGATGAGAAATGATAAATCTTGTGGCATTATAAAAAGATTTATAATGTAGACAGATATCTTTTACCTGCTCAAACATTTTCAGCTGATTTGTACATACCGCACATTCTGATATCTGTGCTAATTCAAATATGCATGTTACCTTTAAAAGTTTCTGTGTTTTCGGGAAAAAAAAATGGACCAGACATCAATGAAGACAAGTAGCCCCTGTGATCCACCCTCTCAGAATGCCTCTGTTACTGTTTTCTCAAAAATCTACATCTAGCACAACTTCAAAGTAGCTAGCTGAGATGGTCCAACCTCACAGACTATCCATCCAGGACTTCAGAGACGCCCCACACTTTCTCATCACACTGAGAATAGACAACAGCTGGCTCTCCCAGGACTTGACCAACATCTCAATTTTCCCATGGTTCCCTAACCCCTAATGAGGCTGTTGCCCCTAGATAACAGGAAGTAGTCTAGAGAACATGACACCCACATCCACAAAAGATGGGGTGGGTGGGTTTTTTTGTCATTTGGTATGTTATGGATATTTATTATCATTTAGGAGGGTTGGTTACAAGGTATTAGTTGTCATGGTCAGGGAGTAAACTAAAGTAAGAGATTAGATTCAGGGATCTCATTCTGAAAGAAAAAAATGGGGATGTAGGATGAAAGGATAAATGGGTAAATAATTGAATCTACTTTTAAACTAAAAAACTATTAGTCTGAAATATTTTACATCGGTATGGATATGTATACTCATGCAAATCAAGGTTATTTTTGTTATAACATACTGTATATATGTTTCTACTCTTGTTTATGATATTTTACCTATACATATCACTTAAAAGTATATTGTAAAGTTCTTTCTTAAAGCTATTTAGGATAATAAAGAAATACAGGTTAGTGGTTAGTCATCTGTAACAACCACTCGGTATGTTTTCAAGGTCTAGCACAGATATTCTAGATTGATAGGTGGTCTTCAAACACTTCAGAGATCTGCAGAATATGGCATTTAAGATGTTTTAGTAACATAAGACTTTTCATGGTAGTGAGATATATCTACTCCTGGCAGCACCAATCTACTTAAAAAATGGATGATGGACATTGAAGAAACTCCATATGGAGTTTGCTTTTATTTGTGACAAAGCTAGCCATTGGTCAAGAAACTGCCCTTGCATCAACTGCTGAAAGTATGCTATTCAAATTGAACAAGCCAGACACAAAAGAAGGCAACTGCCAGACTTTGTGAAGACAATGTAGGAAGTCCTTCAAAATTCCTGCTTCACAGAAAAGTGTGTCATATATTCTAGGCCTTTTAAGCCAAAGATGTATATTCCAACATTGCAAAGGAGCCTTGGGTGACTGTCCAGGCAGTCAACTATTCCTATCATTTCTATAGTTTTGGAAAATTTTGCTATGTATTTCCTGATAAATCACATAAAATTTTCTTCTTCTAAGGTCTCTGATGGTGGTTGAAGACCAGACAGTTATACCATTTTCTTTGTTACCAAATTCAAAAAGGAAATTCACAAAAGAGATGCAAAGTGTATAAGGTTGTGGGACATAAATGCAACAAGTCTTTCTGCCAAGTTGCCTGAGCTCTGCTGCCACATGGGCACTTTCCACCAGGCTGCCCAAGTTCTGCCTGCCGCCATGTTATAGTCCCAAGTAACATACAGAGACTTATATTAGATACAAATGTTGCTTGGCCAATGACTAGGATTTCTCATCTGCTAGCTCAGTCTTAATGATCATAAATCTATGTATTTTATAAGACTTATAGAGGATGCCTCATGTTGGCACCCTCTCTTGCTGGCGGACCACATCAAGACTCCAGAGCAGAGACCAGGAGGAAGAGCAAGAGAAAAGGGATGACTTCCTTCTTGCCCTTTCATATATATGAACTTGCCTGCTTTGTCACTTGCTGCCTGGATCTCAAGACTTCTTTTTACTACATTTCCCAAAATCCTCCTCAACTCCTAGCCCTGTGTAATTTGCTGCCTCATTGGCCAAACAGTGCTTTATTCAACAATAAGATAAACATACACAGAAGTACATTCCCCATCACAAAAAAGCTTAAGTTGTTTATCTAAGAAGACTATTTTAGCTTTAAAGAGATATTTTTGGTTATAATACATGTTAAAAAGAGATATAACTCTGCCTACCAAGTGTTAGGATTAAAGGTATGTAGTACTATCCCTGGCTTTATTTATTTAATATTTAGATACTTATTTTTATTTCTTTATGTGTATGAGCATTTTGCCTACAAGTGTGTCTGTGTATCACATGTGTGTTCAGTGTCCGAAGAGGTGGTAAAACTATGTTGGTGCTAGGAATCAAACCTGGGTTATTCACAACAACAAAAGTGCCCTTACACACTGAGCCAACTCTCCAGGCCAGAAGGCATTTTCTTAATTGGTGATTGATGTGGGAGGTCCTAGGACACTGTAGGTGGTACCACCTATAGGCAGATTGTCCAGGGGTATATTAAAAATAACTTTATAATAATTCTCTGAAAGCTTCTATATAAATAAGATTTAGAAAACTATCCCTTTACTACAGTATTTCTAGAGTCTCAAAATGACTTCTTGTAATAAGTAGACATGGAAGGGACATTTTTGAATAAGTGAATTATATGAATTAATATTGCTATCTCTTTCCTCCCCATCATCTTTAATATTCAGACACTTCAATAACATGCTTCCTGTGTAATAGCTTTTCTTTGGGGATGTGCTGCATCTAATGAATTGTTTCTAACAACTCAAAATAAGACAGCCACATTAATAATGCTGTATCCAAGATTAAGTTGCAAAAGTGCCTCCCCCACAATACACACTTACACACCACACTTTGTTAAAGCTAGCTGTTGTGTGCTGAGAAACCCTACAGAGAGAATCACAACACAAGGGATTAAGGGTGATTTTCAACCAACAGTTAGTGATTTACTGGGGATCTCAATCCATTTTCCCCAAACTGAAGGTTACCACCCACCACTGAATGAGTTTGGAAACATATCTGGACTCAAGCTTATCCTGAGTATAAAAAGGATACAGCTAATACATTGATTAAATCCTTGCAAGAAGAGAGCCCAACCTAAGCCAAACTCAGCTGCTGCCTCACAGAAAAGAAGACAGTGAAACATGCTTTGGGGTTTTTAAGCTGCTAAGGTTTAGGGCACTCTGTTATACAATGTATTGATGAACACATGGGGTAACCCACAGAGCACACTTTACTGTTCTAAACACCAAAGCCAAGAATGGAAAAAAAGTGATTAAGCATGACTTCAAGATAAAGCTCACTGGGCCTCCCACCATCCATTTTAATATAATTTTAGTCCACAGGCACTTGGCAGAAAGCATTAAGGTAAGTAACTCGTGGATTTTTCTGGCATAATTCACTGGAACTACTATGATGAAAATTGCTCATAAATAAAAAAAATACCTTTTGGCACATTTCTTTATAAAAATTAATTGGCATTCAAGAATTTTCTTTGTCCTCTCCAATTTTACATCTTGCTCAGCAAGCAATATTTTGATGTCTAGATATGAGTATAGTTAGTCACTCTGCAGGGTTTATTATTAATATAACACAATACCTGAGAGCAACTGTTTGTTCATTATTAATATAATGCATTTCCTAAGGCTAGGTACTTTATAAATAAAAGAGATCTTTTGTGTTACAATTCTGATGGCTTAAAAACTACAAGTAGCAAGCATGCTATAATCTAGCATGGTCTCTCTTGGCTGTATCATTGCAGGGTCAAGAAGTAAGAGGATATCAAGTATGTTGGATATCATTCATTGCCTTGTAACTTTCCAACATCACAAACCTGGTCCATTTCTATGAGAGACATGCTAATTCCCTCTAAGGCTGATAACCCAATATCCTTCTTGTAGACCCCACCCTTTAAGAATTAGCCTACACACTAGGCATTAAACTTCTGGCACATGGACCTTGGACAACTCACTGAAGCTATAGGCAAACCATAGCAAGAGAGATGTTTGACATATTTTTCTGAAATGTGTGAAACTCTGTTAGCTTTTACACACTTAATTATAACTTAACTGGGTTATATGGTTTAATAGGGCTGCCACAGAAGATACTACAGACTTGTGCATTAAAGACTTATGTTCTCATACTTATGCAGGTCGAATGTTTGGCTTCCTGAGAAACTCGTTGCTTCCTTTGCAGACAGATTGTCTCATCTTTTGTTTCACATGGTATTCATTCTTTGTTTTAATCCCCAATTTCCTATCCATAATAGGATGACAAATGTATTGGATATGGGCCCATATAGAAGACTGCTTTTGCCATAATTACTAGTCTCCTTACATAGCTGGATTCCAAAATACTAAGGATTCTAATATCAGCATACAAATTTTGAGATACACAGTAAAGCCCATCACAATACCCAACCCTTCCATTCAGCACAACATTGACCATGGAAACATCACAACACTTACTCTCACCACACAGAAGTGAAGGCAAACGGCCATCTTGCAACATCATTTTGGCAGAAAATGCATTTTTTTTATCTCTAGTCACAGAATATAGAAGTAATCTGAGCGTAAATGGACAGTAGACAATCTAGAACAGATACAGAACATGAAAATAAAAAGAAATCATATTGGTTTTAGTCTCAGGTGTCAATCTTTTGTTACCAATCTTTCATTCTGTTAGTTATAAAATTGAATTAAACTATTTTGACAATAATTGGCCTGCGTTTTTCACCCTACTGCAGAAAAGTGAAAGGCTTGTTACTCTCTTTATGCTTGTACTATTGAAGCTACCTGTCTTAGGATTTCTAATGCTAAGAAGAGATACAATGACAAGGGCAACTCTAGTAAGGAAAATATTTAATTAGGATGTCTCACTTACAGTTCAGAGGTTCAGTCCATTATCATCATGATGGGGCATGGCAGCATGTAGCCAGATGCATTGTTGGAGAAGAAGCTGAGAGTCCTACATCTTGTAGGAAATCAACTGATACACTGGGAGGTATCCTGAGCATAGAAAACCTCAAAGCCTATCCCCATGGTAACACACTTCCTCCAACAAGACCATACCCACTTCAACAAAACCATTCTTCCTAATAGTGCCACCCCATATGAGATTATGAGGGCCAATTACATTCAAACTACCACATTCCACTCCCTGGCCCTCATAAGCTTATAACAATTTCCCAATGCAGGATACATTTAGTCCAACTTCAAATGCCCCAGTAACCTATCACAGTCTCAACAATGCTTTAAAATCCAAAGTTCAGTGTCTTTTCTGGGATTCATGCAATTTCTTAACTCTAATCACATATAAAAATAAAAATAAAATATCATATCACATACTTCAAATATATAATGGCACTATATATATATATATATATATTATATATATATATATATATATTACCATTCCAAAACACAGGAAAGGAAGCATATGAAGAAAATACTGGACCAAAGCAAGACCTAAAGCCAACTGGGCAAACTCCCAATTCTACCTTCCCATGTCTGATGTCAAATGTTCAACTTCACAGCTTCATTCAATGACATCCATTCAGGGACATCCTGACACATGCCTGGCTTCAGAGCTTTTCCTTGGGTGTAGAAACAAATTCCATTCCTTCTATCCTTAACTCTAGACCAGAATCATGTGACTGAAGCTCCCAAGTTCTGCTGTACATTCAGCTGGAACATGGCCCCTTGTTCAGTTACATCTCTACTGGCTTTCTGTCCTTCACTGCACAAGCTTGGCTCTCCTAAAATTGGATCGCTAGACCACGCTGGCCTCAAACTCACAGATCTGCCAGTCTCTGCCTTCTGAGTGCTGGGATTAAAGTTGTATACCATCATACCAGCTCTAAGCCTTTCTTTGGTTCCTCTTCACAAGTTGAAAACTTGGATGGGAAGTATTCCTAAGGTCATCACTCCTTTTATTCCATCTCTTAATTTGTTTATCTCCTTGAACACAGAACTTAGTTCCATTCCATTGGGCTACTTTTCCCCTCGAATATTTTTCCTTGCTCAGCTTGCTCCTTTTCATTATAAATTTTCATCAGAGTTAACACTAATAACCACACAACAGAGTCTATATTAGGCTGTTTGGGGATTCTTTCCTCTAATAGGCTTAATCCAAGACTCTTCGACTTAGATGGACTCCTTAGACAAGGGCAAAATCAACTACTTTTTTTCAACAAAATATAATAAAAGCAGTCTCTAGGCCACATATTAATATTATTCTCCTCTGAAACCACTTGATCCACACAGTTCATTAAATCACATTCATTACCACTGCCTTCCATGCTCTTACTAGTATGGCTCATTGATGCGTAAAGCATTCCATTGCTTTCCTAACCCAAATTCTCAAAGTCCATAGTAATCAAAACAAAAACATTTTCAGGCCTATCACAACAATACCCCACTCCTGGTACCAAGTTCTATCTCAGTGCTTCTATTGCTGTGAAGAGATGTCTTGACCTAGGAAAAATTTTAATTGGGATGTCTTGCTTACAGTTCAGAGGTTCAGTCCATTATCATCATGATGGGACATAGCAACATGTAGTAAATGTGGTACTAGAGAAGTAGCTGAGAGTTCTACATCTTATAGTCAACAGGAAGTCAACTGAGTCAGTGGATGGTATCCTAAGCACAGGAAACCTCAAAGCCCCACCCTTACAGAGACACACTTGTTCTGACAAGACCATACCCATTCCAACAAAACCACACCTCCTAATAGCGCCACCCCCTATGAGATTATAGGGGGTAATTACATTCAAAAACCACATTCCTTGATCATATTCTTTCCACCCTCTCAAACAAAATTTTAACAGTTACACCATGTTTCAAGTAAATTTCACACTGACTGCCTTGAATATTTAAATTGTTATTTATTTGCATTTACTATTTGCTAAAAGCATATATAATTTCCCCATAATCTATTTTCCTTACAAGGCAAGATCTACCTCAAAAAAAAAAAAAAACATTATTCCCTGCACTAGGTATAAAACCAGAATTTGAAGAGGTTAATTTCCAAAATTTCATGCAAAGTTCTATTTCTAACTGACCTTAAGCTGAATTCAAGGAGGTTTTTTTCCTTGCCCATTGGACTGTGAAATCATAGAGACTACAAATCATCTCCTCAATTAAAGTGTCCTGAAAAAGTTGCCTCACTCCAGAAACAAACCTCAGCCCCAACTAAGGCCATATGATTAGTATCTACACATAAAACTATGCTAACTTTTAAAACTTATTATTACAGTAATTGTTCCAACCAAAACCCAAAAAAGAAGAGGCAGTTTTCCCTTATAAAGACAAGTTCTTTCCCCTTGGGAAAACAAAAATACAGATTCTGGACACATGTATATAAACAATATTATGTGCACTATCACAGCCACAAGAAAGTAACACAGGAAACAGTTACATTTTCGGTCTGTCTTGGACATGCAGGTATGGGACTCATAGCTTCTAAAGTTTAGGAACTGTTAAGTAAAAATGGAAGCTGTTGACCAAGATGAGCTATTTAGATTAAAATCTCCCCTTACCTTGGATCCAAGTAACAGGATGATCAAAATATAGGTAGTTCTGGCTTGAAGGGGAAGGTGTCATTTGAAATAAGTAGTTGGAAATAAGGCTCCTACCCCTGCTTGTGCCAAGGGAGAAATGCAGAAAATGTGTAGACTGCAGAGTGGCACTCCTCCTCATGTTACTTGGCAGTAACACACATCTGTAACACAAAGTCTGTAACACAAAGACTTTGACCAGAAATTAATAAAGCCTGTTAGTTTGTCTACTGTCATAAAAACATTATTTGCATATTATAGATGATATTTTTTCAAGTAGCTCCCATTCATTGTATCTATCAATGACATTATAAATAAGAAGAATAGATCTTTGACCGAAGATACTGTCCACCATTACACAATTAAAGTGTTGCTCCTGAGTCCTGCCATTACTTTCTCCTCATCCTCCAGGAGAGCCCCAAGGTCCTGAGGACTTCATGCACCTTGTGAGGTGGAAGTTGAGAAATGTACATTCTTTCTGTTGATGTTGCACTTTGTGCTCTGCGGACATATGTTTATATTTATTATTGAAGCAATTAACCAACTCATGGTCTATGGTCTTCACAACTTAAATGTTTTCACTCTTAGCTTTAATTTCATTTGTTCACTTATGGGTCAGGGTTATCTGGCTGGATTCATTACAAACTACCTTGAAGACAATGGCAATGACAGATTAGGAACCACCCATACAAAATTCAATGTAGCCTCACACTGCTCTTGATGGAGCCCTTGTTCCCCTGTATGCACAGTGAGTCACACCAGGTGGTAAGATCTGGAGATGTTGTAATCAATAATAAGACTGGTGCTCCTCAGACTTAGCAACTGTGTTTGAAAAGAAGTATCAATTTCACCAAGACAGAGCATGCCTTCTATTGTACAGAGTAACCAATACTCAGTTTTGGCAGGCACTGTAACCAAGAAAGCAACTGAACTACAAATGGAACTTGTTTACATAGTCTTTTCTATGTCTATGAATACTTTGTTCAATTATTTCATGATAAGAAAAAGTAAATTAAGAACATCCATTTCTGAAAATGTACTACAGCACAATTAAAAAATAAATTTTAAAGCCAATGAAAATACTTAACTGAAGAAGAAAACTTAATTGGAACCTGAAAGATGAAGTAATTCAGCCCCCAAAAGAGCAGGTAACAGGAAAGACACAAGACCCTAGAGGATGTGGATCTTAGGGATTTTCCAAGTGGAGAATTGGTATTGTGTGAAACACAAAATAAAATGCCCCTAAAATCTGCATGTTGGAGAGACAAAGATAGAAAATAAAATTTGCATTAAAAAACTTAAATAATATGCTAATTTAGTTACAACAAATTAAGCATTTCTATTTAAAAGAAGGACATTATAAAGAGAAGAAAAAGAGAGGCCATAAATAGGAAAATCCCCAAAACTCACACAGTAGGAAAATAATTCATTTTGAACATATTAACATAATAATACAAACCAACACCATTTTGTTAAGGAATAAATGTTGCATAACTATCACAACATAACCTTGAACTTACTTATTCTTTCTCTTTATATGGTACATGTACACAAGTGTCTGTCTCTGGGGTGAGGTGAAGGGTGGGTGTTTGTATAAGAGCCTTTGTCCAAGGCATGTATTCAGAAACCAGAACAGAATGTCCTTTTTTATTTTCTCATTGACTTGAAAAGAGTTTGTCACTGAACTAGAAGCTCTCTATTTCATCTAGGCTAGTATCCAGAAAGCCCTGGGATCCATCTGTATTGTCTGCCCTGGGGTTGCAGGCTTGAGCAGCCATGCCTCGCTTTTGATGGGTGCTGGGGATTAGAAATAAAGCCCTCATGTTTTCAGAGTAAGTGATGCTTTTTCCCAGTAACCCATCTATCTCTCCAGCCCCCAATTTTTATGGTGTTTATGAAATCTAATACTGACTATTTTTAGGTCTTCTTTAGCCATTTTCTTGAGGAAAAGCACAATGATATTCAAGATATCATCATGCCAGACTAACCATTAAAACAATTCAGTACTCCACTGACAACACAAAAGATAAATAAGATATAGTAACATTGATATGGAGCTAGCAAAAGGCATCTACCAACAGCCATTAAAAACACAGCCAATGTTGAGTGAAAGAAACATCACAGAATAGTAAGTGTGGTGGTTTGAATAACAATGGTTCCCATAGGCTCATAGATTTTCAAGTTTGGTCACCAGGGAGTGGTACTATTAAGAGATGTGGCTTTGCTGGAGTCACTGTGACCTCATTGGAAGAAATGTGTGACTGGGGGTGGGCTTTCAGGTTTTAGAAGCCAAACCAGGCCCAGACTCTCCATCGCTTCTTGCTGCCTGCAGATCCAGATATAGAGCTCTCAGCTGTTGTTCTAGCACCATGCCTGCCTGAATGCCACCATGATTCCTGCATGATAACAATGAACTAAATCTCTGAAACTGTAAGCCATGCCCAATCAAATGCTTTCCTTTATATGAGTTGCCATGACCATCATGTCTCTTCACTGAAATAGAGCATTGACTGAGGCAGTAAGTAGAGTTCCATTTTTACAAAGTTTACAATGTATGCAAATAAACTAGGTAGTGTTAAGAATGCATCTGAACTGTAAAGAAAAGTAAGAGAATGGTAAACACACAAATTAAGGACTTTGGGAAAATGGGAGGGTAGACAGAACTAAAGAATAGAAATATAAGTTGTAGATGACATATAGATGAATGACAGGTACTCAATAGTTAGATGACACATAGATTATGAACTTACTTGTTTTGTTTCCAGACTTCACAGCTGTTTTTATTATTAATATTATCTTCTACTTTAAGCATCCCTTTAAGGGTGAAATGAAATTCAACCATTTACAGGGAAAATTATTTCAGAATGTACACACCGATTTTTTCTTTACAATAATACTATTTATTATTATTATTATTATTATTATTATTATTATTGTTGTTGTTGTTGTTGTTGTTGTTGTTGTTGTCCTTAAATTACACATTTCCCAGGGCCCTACATTCTGCTTGGATGAGTCCTGTCTTCTCACCCTGAATCTTAACTTTGTCTCCAAAGCTTCATCAAGCCTGCCCCCTAAAACCACTGTGACCCCTGGAGGAAACAAGGTCAGCAGGATGCCTGGAATGAACAGGCCTCCTTGGGTTTAGAGGTCACAAGCCAGTAATTCCCGGAGAATGCCCCACATTCAAATCAATTTCCCTTTATATTGGGGGTCCTAGGTCCTGTGCCCTTCAAATTCCCAGTGTATGCTGTGGTTAGATATGAAAGTGTATAGCCCTCACCTCTCACAGGTAGTCTCTCTCAGCCCATGACCAGGCCTCTTCCTGTCTGGTTGAAACTGTTATATTATTTTCTCCATACTCATTTGAGAGAGGCCAGCCCAGCAGATCTGTGATTTCTCAGTGTCCCTGAACTGGTCACCTGTGGGCAGGAACCCTGAAATGCCTGAAATGGAGGTGCCTATGAAGCAGCTGAGGTTACCGGGGCTGTGGGGTGAGGATTCCATTTGAGGAGGAGGCATCACACAGGGGCACCCCTGTAGGGGAAGCTGTAGCCATGCCTTCTTAGGGGCTGGCTACAGGAGTATCTGACCAGGCTTGTGAGGGTGTGGTCAGAGTGAGTAGGGGGACTGCGTTTTGGTTTCAGTTTGCTCTCTCTTTGCTTCTTGCTGTACAGACTACCACCGGCTGGCTGGTTCGCTCTGTAAGTAAGGCTTTTCCCTATTAAATACCCTTATATTTCTACCTGACTCCGTATTGGTAATTTCCTACTATATCTGGTGTCAGAAGTGGGATTCGAACCCACGCCTCCATACGGAGACTATCATCGTCCCATTTCAGCAGGAAGTAACTTGGAGAATGCTACGCCCCCTTTCCCCATTGTTGTCACTTAGGATAGTGTATATACCTAGTTAGAAATAGCTTCCTATTGTTTATGGTTCGGTTTGGAAGGAGGTGTTCAGGCTTGGACACCTCTTTCAGATGACTTTAGGGTTTAGTTAAAATAGATAGTTAGGAGGTGACATAAGCAGATTGTTGTATCTTCTTATATTTTACCTTTATACTGTTAAGTTTTAATCCTCTTTTAGACTAAAAGGGGAATTGTAGGGGAAGCTGTAGCCACGCCTTCTTAGGGGCTGGCTACAGGAGTACCTGACCAGGCTTGTGAGGGCGTGGTCAGAGTGAGTAGGGGGACTGCGTTTTGGTTTCAGTTTGCTCTCTCTTTGCTTCTTGCTGTACAGACTACCACCGGCTGGCTGGTTCGCTCTGTAAGTAAGGCTTTTCCCTATTAAATACCCTTATATTTCTACCTGACTCCGTATTGGTAATTTCCTACTATACACCCCCACAGGCATCTCAGAAGAGTGCCCTGGCACAGATGGACCCATAAGTCTCTGGAACACCCTGACTTCTGGGGCCACCTCTCGGTCCCAAGAGGAACCAGGGAGGGAAGCTCTTTGAAGGGAGATACCATGGCGGCTGTCCCTCAATGGGAGGAGAGAACCATGGATCCCCTCAGCCTGCTTCCTGCCTGTTCACCAGAGCTGCCCCCACACCATGCCCACCGCCTGATAACCTGCTCCAGACAGAACTTCCTCGAAGGAAACCTCTCAGGAAGCCTCCAATAAGATTATCCAGGAGGTGCTGAGGTTATCAGTGGGAGGATGTGGTGGACCCAGAAAGGATGAGGGTGTGCTGGGCGCTCAGCAGCATAGACCTCTACCTAGCAATTCCTCAGTCTGAAAAAAACCAGACAGACAGACAGACAGACAGACAGATAGACAGACAGACCCCATGTTTCCTTTACCCTGGATTTCAAGGTCCCCCAAGGAATCCCTGCCTCAGACATCTTGAGGATCCATAGGAGACAAGACTATAGGCTCCAGGTCCTGGGGAAGAGGACAGCCGAGCCTATGCTCCCACACCCACGTGTGAGCATCACCTAAGTACATACTTTTTTAAATTTTAAATTAGAAACAAGCTTGTTTTACATGTAAATCCCACTTCCCCCTCTCTCTCCTCCTTCCTTGTCCACCCACTGGCCCCCTATCCCATCCCCTTTCTGCTCCTCAGGGAGAGTGAGGCCTTACCTAGAGGATTTTCAAAGTCTGTCACATCATTTGGAGCAGGCCTAGACCCCTGTGTGTCTAGGCTGAGACAGTATCCCCTATGTGGAGTGGGCTCCCAAAGTCCATTTGTGTACTAGGGATAAATACTGATCCATTACCAGAGGCCCCATAGATTAACCAGACCTCCAAACTGACATCCTTGTTCAGGGGGTCTGGAAAAGTCCTATGCTGGTTTCCCAGTTATCAGTCTGGGGTCTATGAGCTTCCCCTTGTTCAGGTCAGCTGTATATAAACTTACTTGTAAGGTGAACAAAAACACATAGCTCTGCCTGGAAAAAACATGCCTGCTTTATCTTGTAAAACTGCACCAAGGTAGAAAGTGTTAAACTGAGTTTTATAATTAAACTCTCTTCAGTGGAGGATAATGAAAATGTTTGAAGTGTTTTATAATTAAATAAATTAAGCCAATCATATTTGCATGCAAATCTGCAAAAGTTGCATCTTAGAAGTTACTAATTTTCCAATTTGATGATATCTTAGTTGGTGATAATTCTATACTGAACTACTTTTCAGACAACTTGTGTTAATTACCTTTCCATGTACTTAAATTTTCCATTGCATGTGAAGAGAAAATAAAAGGCAGCCAGTTTGAATAGAAGAAATAGTGAATTAATGAAGCTTATTTTAATAAGAAAAACTATTCTGAATAGATTCAAGAACATGAAAGATGTTAAATCATAGCACTGGATTCTTCTACTAGATATATTTTTATAACAAAAATAACTTTTAAACTGGGATTTTGCTCTTAGGTGCGAGTGTGTATGTGTGTTGTACATATATGGTGGCTACGTACATGTGGTATAGTCACTCATAGGCATGTGGGAGTCAGGGGGGTTGGGGCTGTCTTGCTCTATTTTCTCTCCATCACTCACTTGAAAAGCAGTATCTCAGTGAAACTGAAGCTGGAAGAAGGACCAACAAGGCCCAAATGAACCTCCAGTCACTTCCAACTGCCACAGTATTCCACTTACAGACCTTCAAAAGTATGTTTTCACGTGGGTACTGAAATGCGGTCCTAATGCATGCATAGTGAGCACCCTTGCCTGTTCAGCCATCAGCCCAGTCCCTGTTTTGAGTTTTGCCCCTTGATGCTTGATTTGGTTTTTATTATTCCTAACTTTGGTATAGGAAAGATCAATGTAATGAGTATTTTCACCTAAACATATACTATACAGTGGGTAGTACATGTGTTATCAAAGTTTACACTGTCAAGAATTATGAAAGGACACATTAGAGAAAATACACAGTTTAAGGTAATGGACAGATACCAGCACAGTTAAATTTAGAAGGTTTTTGTTGTTTTGGTTTGGCATGCTTTTATTCTGGCTGAAGTTTTATTGTTATTGTTATTGTTCTCATTCACTCTGGGTTTTTTGTTGTTGTTGTTGTGACAGTGGTGGTTGTTTTCAAGATTTATTTTCCCCAGAGGTTTTTGTTTGTTTGTGTTTTGAGACAGGATCTCATTATGCAGTTCTGGCTGGCCTGGAACTCAATAGGCAGACCAGACTGGCCTTGAGATCTCAGAGATCTACCTGCCTCTATCTCCTGGATACTGGCATTAAATGTCTCATGTAGGCCAGGCTAGGCCTGAACTATCTGATCTTCCTGCCTATATCCCTCAAGTATTGGAATGATACTTGTGTACAACATGTCTAGTCTAGTCATTGTATGGTGGGTGGTGGTAATGATTGTTGTTCTAGGCTAAATACTAGCTTGCATATTGCTAATATAACAGTCCAACTTTATTTTCCAGAGACTGAAACAGGTACTTAAGATTATTTTCATCTCTGGAGATTAATCACAATATTAAAGAAATTATGGGTTTATCACTTCTGATGTCCCTGAAATGAAATAGTTCAATTTTCTTATTTTTAATGACAAATCTGTTAAATGCCAAAGAAGGAACTGGACATATAAAATATAAACACCTGAAAAAAATCAATTTAAATATGAAAGGGTTTAGGACTTATTCAGTCTCAGGGAAAGTGAGGTGGCTTGTCACAGTGCACCTATAGATGGGCAACAGAGAGAGTTTTATGCTGGTGTTCATCTCACTTTCTCCTTTTTCATCAGTACCGAACTCCATCATAAGAAATGGTACCATATTTGGGGTGAGTCTTCCAAACTCAACTGAGTCAATCTGGAATTTCTCTTATAGACATGTCCACAGGCTTATCTTCTAGGCAATTACAGATTCAGTCAAGTTGGCAGCCAATATTAACCATCACAGTACCATCCATTGTCAGCTTGACTATCAAACACATCATTTTTAAACCACTACAATCCATTCCTTGCCACTACAAGCTTATTGTCATCTCATAAGGCAAAATTAATTCTGTCACTCTCTGAAAGCCCCTGTAGTGTTGAATAGCATCACTGTTCCAAAGTCCAAAGCCTCTTCATAGACCAAAGGCAATCTCTTTTATACTGTTCTCATGGGAAATTAAAAAAAAGTTCAAGTATACAATAGTAAAGAGTAAATATAATATTCCCATTCCAAAAATGAGGAGTGGTGATATATCAGGAAATGATCAAACTAAAGCAAGACCAAAAGAGAAAATACCAAATCCTTCAGCTCCATGTCTAGCATCTAGGGCTACTGATGGAATTATTTGGACTAAAGGATTGGGTAGTCCCACCCCTCCAGTTCTGTGTCTAGAACATATAAGATTTTCCTTTTGGCCAGTTCCATTCTCTACCTGTAATTTTTCTCAGTAGATAAAAATAGCTCTGCCATATCCAATATCCTGGAGTCTTCACTGTCCCTCTTTGACCACAGTTGTATTAGCCTATTTACCTTGGTAAATTTCACTGGGAATTTTACCTTTCTTTAAATGGAAGAGTATTTAATAGGTTCAAGAAAGGACAAATATAAAACCTAATATGGTCTAGCCAGGTGAACGAATGGTAAGTAGCCATTGGTGCTAGAGAGATTGCCTTGGGGAGGGAGGGAAATGTTCTCAGGATTCCTTGGAGCAAAGCAAGGCTGGGAGGGCATGGGATCTGGGGGCATCCTGGGATTCTAAGTGTGAACTTCCAGAGGCAAGTGATAGATCCAGAGACATCAGGATGGACTTGGGGAGGAGTCTGGCAGTGTAACCTCTAGTAACCTCTAGTCTGGGCCCTAAAGATGAGCAGCTAGAGAAAGGGGATCCCTGGGCCTGGAGGACTGACCTTATCTGAAAACAGTCTCTAAATCAGATACCCATTTCTTAAACCAGATGCCTGATTCAACTTCAGTTTGACCCTTGGGAAAGATCCATGCTAAGAATACTTGTGCTTGGAGCTCTGCTATAGCACCCTACTGTCATATTCTTTTGATAGGAGCATGCCACTTAATGAAAATTAGGGGTTGTCCCCAGACTCTCC
Source organism: Cricetulus griseus (assembly GCF_003668045.3). Classification (NCBI taxonomy): domain Eukaryota; kingdom Metazoa; phylum Chordata; class Mammalia; order Rodentia; family Cricetidae; genus Cricetulus; species Cricetulus griseus. Next base: position 201,842,087 of record NC_048597.1, on the reverse strand, counting down.
AATCCTATATGCTCCTTATACTCTGGAATAAAATTGAATTGATTCACCAAAATCTGTCTCCCAAGGGGTTGTCTTCACTCATGCTCATGGGCCATGTACAAAGCTTTCTGTTACCTGTTCTGTCTCTTTCTCTTTTTGAGCTGGTGGCCAATAGGCCAAGACAGAAAGAGGATCCCCACACCATGGAGGCTCCTACAGTGTTTTTCCTGTTGATTTTTGGCAAGTAGGAGACCTTAAGAGTGTAGAGGTAAAGAGTTGCTCTCCTTGAACATGCATGCACTTTATATACATAGCAACATGCCACCTTTTGAGTATAATTGCTGTATTAGTGAATGTGGAAATAATACAGAATGATTATTGGTCAATTTCATTACTGCTCCAAGCATCTCATCTTCCTTCCAATAAAATGATTATAATCCTCATGACACTCCTGAATTAAACCCCCAACTACCTTTGCTTTGGTGAGGGGCATTGAATCTGAGAAGACATAATAGAGGTCACATCAAGGCATATCTTAGACTTCAAGAGATATTATGTGTTTCTGTGTGTTCCCTTGTTGCTTATTATTGCTATAAATATGTGTGTGCATCCTGAGAAGTAACGGCTTCTCTGAATTGTTTTGGATTCTGTAAGAGGCCATAAGCCATCAGTTCATTGATTATCTATATCAACACATTGCTCACAGGACTAATAAATTACCTCTTTACTTGTAAGGCTGCTGTGATTTGCAGGTGCATGTTACTACAGCCTTGTCCAGCAAAACCCAAGAACTAGAGCTATAATCCAGATGTTTGCTTATTGTGTATTTGATACACAGAAACAGAACACTTTATATTTTGAGGATATCTAGAATCCAAATGAGCAGTCCAAATCCAGGCAGTTAGCAGCAGTAGAAACTGCAAAAAGGGATGAATTAGGAATCTTAAATGAAAGAGCAAATTTTACATTTTGGGATTTTATGGCTATTTGGGTATAAATATTATAACCTCAGAATTATACAATAATGGTCAATATGAAAACACTGTGTTTCAAATTACTTTGGATGTTGAGAATAAAGTATCAACAAATTCAAAAGGAAAAGGTAGAAACCAGCATCATTGACAATGGTTTCCTTTTTTGTTTCCAGTACGATGTGCTATCAACACAGCTATACACAGGAGGCCTTAGGCACAGGCTTATACACACTTCAGAAAAAAAAATGGTATTCACAGTTGTGTCCCTCTGCAGGGCCACAGAAACCTAGTCTTCTAGGAGAGGTAAATTGACCTACAGAAACCCAGAGCAGTGAAAATGCAGGCATGGAAGAGCTTCATCCCTCAGTAAAGAAGAAGATTGTTGGTGAGCCTGGGTTAAGCCTCAGAAGTACCGCAGAAAGCAGTTGGCTCATGGGGATCTTGGGCCTCATTGGTTATGGAATTTGAGTGTAGACCCTTCTGACAGGATGTAGGCCAGCCTTCACAGCTTGCTCATTATCCAGGAAACAGAATATTATTTCCAGTGGCTCCAAATAATACTTCACATCTCTCTGAGGAAGGCTATTACAAGGAAGAAATCTCCAAAGAACAATTTACTTTTATCCTGAAGGAACAGAAATTATTATTTTTTGAGATATGTGTATGTAAATACATGTAATACATGTAAAAAAACATGTATTATGCACTGTTTTATGAAAAAATACAAGAGGGAAAGGTCTGTTTGGCTCATAGTTTCCAGGGGTTTTCAGTCCATCATGGCACAAAGCCAAGGGAATGATTTCAAAGTAACATAAGTTTTAACTTCTCAAAGCCCAACACAGTGAAATACTAGCAAGGCCACACTTCCAAGGCTTCCTCAAACAGCACCATCAACTGGGAATCCAAGTCTACATAAAAGTGAGACTATGGACAGCTAGCTCTCTTTCAAACTATCACAAAGACAATGTTTGTTAATATTGTAATAATTCCATGTTTGATTTCAGCTGCCTAATTTCAAAAAGTATCAGAACTCAGACTTTTAAAAACAGAAAATGCTAATAGAAATACAACAATTTTTAAGATAATTGTTCTGTTTACATACTTGTATAGGTTTCTCATAAAGCATTTGGTGAGCAGAACTATGTCCTTGGATTTTACATGTTGGTGGGTGAGAAAGATCTTTAGGGCACTCTAGAGAAATGATTGTTATCCTAGGTGATAAGAATGAAAGACCACAAGAAACAGATAAAGTAAGCCAAAAGACCATGTCCTAAAATTACTAAAACGTCTATTTCTTCAAATAATTTCTGATACATTATGATAATTTTCTTAATATTCAAATCAGTTTCTAAAAGAGTCAGAATTTCACATGGAATATAATTTATCTTTAGAGAATAAATGAAATCTTTGTCAAGCCTGCAAACCAAAAGTGCACAAATGAATTTATTTTTGCCTGCCACCTTTGTAACTCTTACTTTGTTCTTACTACAAAAATGTACTGAGATGGAAAATTATATTTTAGCCCAGATCTTTAGGAAAAAAAAACATGTAATTTGTGGGTTAGAAGAATAGCATTAATAATATGTTACTTCTACACACACACACACACACACACACACACACACACACACACACACACACTATACACTTACCAAAAAAGCACAAGGCATTCCTGAATCAATTGGTTGTCAAGGAGACCTCTACAGGCATCTGGTTCATTTGATTTAGAAAAATACATCTATGGAAAAATCAGGAGAGCTGTAATTAGATCTTGCTTCTAATAATATTACAGAAATTTCCTTTAGCCTTATTTTCAGTATTCTCATGTGATGTGTTAAAATATCTATGGATATCTAAAATTGTTTCCTTTTGTGTTTTATGAGAACCAGAGTAATTTTTTGATGATCATTGTTAAGATTTAAGTATTTACAAGACAACTCCTTATGTACAGTTGATGATCAGAAAATTATACATATCCTCCTTATCACATTATAGAATTGCAAATATTTTTATTTCCCTTTCTATTTTTATCATTTTCATTGTTGAGGCTATTTCACTACAAAAACATATTCATAAAACATAATACCAAGGAAAGAAATAATGGTTCCTGCTTTTTGCAGAATATGTCATTTTTACTAGTTATTGTAACAAGAATTTACATTTGTTTCCCTCAGTTGCTCTTCCCAGCACTAGAGTGGTATAGGTGCTATAATTCCTACTTGACAAATGACCAACAAAGCATGAAGGACTGATTTTCTAAGACTAAACCATCATTAAATGTACAAGCCATATTTCAAATTCCATGCTTTCTGAGACTATACTCTGAGCATACTTACTTCTAATCTGATTGTAAGCCATAAAGAACGTTGACATAGTGTGCCAAGAAGTCTCTTATATAGAGATCACCAAGGGAATCTTGTGGTTGACTGAGAAATCTTTTCTGTGGGCTCATGTATTCAAATATTTGTCTCCTCCCTTGCTGGAGGAGATACATTGCTAGGGAGGACTTTGAAAGTTTACAGCCTCACTCCAATTCTAGTTCACACTCTCTGCCACCCCTGTGTGCATAGAGATATGATCTCTCAGCTTCCTGCTCCTGTCTTCATGCCTTCTGCTTGCTGCTATACTGCCCCCCCCCATGATGTGTTCTTATCACTCTCAAATTGTAAAACAAAACAAAACCTTTCATCTGTCAGCTGCTTTTTATCATGGTAAATTCTATCGAGGTAACAGGAAAGCAAAATAAAATAGATGACTGCAAACTTGCAACATTCAATGTGGTCTACAGACAAACTAAGAAGTAAAGTTCAAATGATTGTCTACAGGAGATACTGCATGTATTCTCTTTAAGAGTTTTTATAATTCACTGAATCCATGAGTGATATGTAGACCATGAAGAGATACAGAGTTTTATGTGGAAAAGAGCTTATTGTTCCTATACTAGTCCAGATGTACACATTTTACAGATAAAACAAAACAAAAACAAAAAATCCAGTGTAAGGTACATAACTGTGAATCCAGATTCTTTATCCATATTATTTAGTAGGGATAAACTTGTTACCGAGCCTTGCAGTCCTTTCAGCTGTCATGATCATGTGTAATAGTGGCCGTACAATATGCAAAGGAAAAATTCCCCTTCTGCTCACTGAATGAAGCCCAAAGGCTCCCCAGGGGCTCATGCCTAAAAGATACCAATGTCAGCATAGTAGCATCTAGTAAATGGTTGAGGAGAAAGGAAGCTATCTACTCCCTGGGAGAGAGATATATGTCACTGAGTTCATGACTGACACTATTCTGTAGCAGAATGCTTTAGTAGTAATACTAGGCCTATAGGGGTTGTTTTCATTACCTGTCTTAATTATGGTTTTTATTGCTGTGAAGAGACACCATGACCATGGCAACTATTTAAATATTTAAAATTATTATGGATTTTTGTATATTGGCAGAAATTTAAGGTTATTTTTGTTACACCATACTACACAATGTTTCTATTCTTATTTAAAGTATTCTTGTATCTATGTAGCTCATTTAACAATGTAATGTAAATTTCTAGTCTTTAAAGGTTATTATTACAAACTACAATCCTTACTTATTATTACTAACTAGTAGTTAGTGACCTCTTACAACCAAACTTGTAGTCATATAAGGTATATTTTTGAGGTCAAACAGATATATTTTAGATACACAGGTCATCCTTAAACACTTCAGAGATCTACAGAATATGACATTTAAGATGTTTTACTAATATAAGGTTTTTTTGACAATGAAAAAATGTCAAAGAAGATGTACATCAAAAAAAAAAAAAACAAACTCCATGTGGAGTTTGCTTTTTCTGTGGCAAAAGTTAGCTACTGGGCAATATCTGCCCTGGCCTCAACTGCTGGCCAGGTTGAACAAAAAAGTAAGTGACTGCCAAATTTTGCCAAGACAATATAGGACAGTACTTCAAAATTCTTGATTCACAGAAAGGTCTGTCAGATATAGTAGGCCTATAGGTCGAAGATGGCTGCCTCAGCATTACAGAGGAACCTTGGATGATTGTGCAGGCAATCAGCTATTTCTGTCATTTTTTAGTTTTGGTAGTTGCTTAGTCTGCACCTCTTGTTTACTCATATAATAGTATATACTTCTCAGGACTATGGTGGAATCAAAGACTAGATAGTTATAGTTTTTCTTGTTACAAAATTCAGAAAAACTACTCACAAAAGAGATGTAAAGTGAATAAGGCTGAAAGACACAAAAAGATATTTTTGGGTTGGTGATACAAATTTGGATGGAAAGTAAATCAGGTACAACACTTTGGACTCACCAAGATAGGATAGATAATGTAGTGTTTTCTCAGAATTTGACAAATACAAAAGGGTTGGACATTTCTAATGTAATTCTTACTTGTATTTATTTACATATAATTGTTGTACTTATTGTATATAGTTTAACTATGTTAAAGTTAAAACCTTCCCTTTTTATTTAGTTAAAAGGAGGAAATATTGTATGATAGTTTTATTGCATTCTGACTATAAAGTTTTTTTGAATCAGAGGGCAGAGCTAGCCAGTAGCTGACCAAAATTAACCATAGAGGTTTGGGAGAACTGACGAAGTAGTGAGGAGGGGCTTAGAAAGGATCTTGGCCTTTGGACTGAGGAACAGGAAAGGAGGTGATGTGTGGTTCTCTACTTCTTTGATCATTCAAGTTCTAACATGGATATCTGACTCCTGATTTATTATTGATAAAGAATAATTAGATAAATACTTTACCCATAAGCTTGTAACAATTTTTTTGGTTTGTTTTTGTGTTTTGTTTTTTGAGACAGGGTTTCTCTGTGACTTTGGAGGCTGCCCTGGAACTAGCTCTTGTAGACCAGGCTGGTCTTCAACTCATAGAGATTCGCCTGCCTCTACCTACCGAGTGCTGGGATTAAAGGCATGCACCACCACCACCCAGCTGCTTGTAACAATTTTATAATGCAAAATGCATTTAATCCAACTTCAGAAGTCCTTACAGTCTATCACAGTGTCAACAATGTTCAAAAGTTCAAAGTTCAAAGTCCTTTCTAAGATTCATGCAATATAACTGCAACTCCCTATAAAATCAAAATAAAAAACAGATCACATCTTTCCAATATGTCAAGGCACAGAATATAGGTTACCATTCCAAAATTCAAGGAAGGGAGCATAGTGAGGGAATAAGGAACCAAAGCAAGACAGAAAACCAGCTGGGCAAATTCCAAACTCTGCATCTTCAATTCCTTTCAGCTTTGTTGACTGCAACATGCTTCTTTCTCTTGGACTCTCTCTGCTCCCTATTAATAGTTTACTCAGCAGGTATCTGACAACTCTGGCATCTCTAAATCTTAGGGTCTCCAATGTAATGCAGGCTTCAACTTCACAATGGTTTCATAATTAGGCCTTCATTCAAGGACAACTCTGATACATGCCTGACCTCAGTGGCTTTATTCAATAATTCCTTTATTCTAATTTTACCTTGAAATCCAGAACCATTTGGTCAAAGCTGCTTGCTGGGGCTGGAGCATGGCCCATGGTTCAATTACATCTTCAACAGCTTTCTGTCTTTCATTGCCTAAGCTTGGCTGTCCTGAAACTTACTCTATAGACCACTCTGGCCTCAGACTCAAAGATCTGCCAGCCTCTGCCTTTGAAGTGCTGGGATTAAAGGCATGCACCACAACACCCAGATCTAAGATTTTCTTTTCTTTTTCTTTTTTTCTTCCATTTTTTATTTAAATTAGAAACAAGACTGTTTACATGTCAATCCCAGTTCCCTCTCCTTCCCCCATTCCCTGCCCTCCACTACTAATACCCTACATATCCCATACCCTTTCTGCTCCCTAGGGATGGTGAGGACTTCCATGGGCAGTATTCAGAGTCTGTCATATACTTTGGGATAGGGCCTAGGCCCTCCCCCATGTGTGTAGGCTGAGGGAGTATCCCTCTATGTGGAATGGGCTCCCAAAGTTCATTCCTATGCTAGGGACAAGTACTAATCTACTACAAGAGGCCCCATAGATTTCTGAGGCCTCCTCACTGACACCAACGTTCATGGGACCTGGATCAGTACCATGCTAGTTTCCCAGCGATCAGTCTGGGAACCAAGAGCTCCCCTTATTCAGGTCAGCTGTTTCTGTGGGTTTCACCAGCCTGGTCTTGACCCCTTTGATCACCACTCCTCCTTCTCTGCAACTGGATTCCAGGAGTTCGTTGTTTAGCTGTGGGTGTCTGCTTCTACTTCCATCAGCTGCTGGATGAAGGCTCTCTGGTGGCATATAAGTTAGTCATCAATCTAATTATCAGGGGAGGGCATTAAGATAGCCTCTCCTCTGTTGCTTAGATTGTTAGTTGGTGTAATCCTTGTAGATCTCTAGACTTTTCCCTAGTGCCTGATTTCTCTTTAAACTTATAATGGCTCCCTCTATTATGGTATCTCTTATCTTGCTCTACTCTCTTCTTCCCCCAACTCAAATTTCCTGATCCATCATGTTCTCCTCACCCCTTCTCTTCTCCCCTTCTCATTCTCCCAGATCCCTCTCACCTGCCCCCATGCTCCCAATTTGCTCAGGAGATCTTGTCCCTTTCCCCTTTTCCGGGGGACCATCTATGTCTCTCTTAGACTCCTCCTTGTTTCTTAGCTTCTCTGACAGTGTGGATTGTAGCTGGTAATCCTTTATGTGTAAAATCCATATGTTAGTGAGTACATATCATTTTGTGGTTTTGAGATTAGGTTACCTCACTCAGATTGGTTTCTTCTAGTTCTATCCATTGCCTGTGAATTTCAAGATTCCATTGTTTTTTTCCCACTGAGTAGTACTCCATTGTACAAATGTACTACATTTTCTCTATCCATTCGTCAGTTGAAGGGCATCTAGGTTGCTTCCTATTCTGGCTATTACAAATAATGCTGCTATGAACATAGTTGAACATATGTCCTTGTTGTAGGAATGTGCTTCTTTTGGGTATATGCCTAACAGTGAAATTGCTGGGTCTTGTGGTAGACTGATTCCCATTTTCCTGAGTAATCACCATACTGATTTCCAAAGTGGCTGTCACCAGCAGGGGAGGAGTGTTCCCTTTCTCCACATCCTCTCCATCATAAACTGTCATTATTGTTTTTGATTTTAGCCATTCTGACAGGAGTAAAGTGGTATCTGAGAGTTGTTTTGATTTGCATTTCCCTGATGGCTAAGGATGTTGAACACTTTCTTATGTATCTTTCAGTCATTTTTTATTCCTCTATTGAGAATTCTCTATTTAGTTCTGTACACCACTTTTTAATTGGGTTATTTGGTTTTCTTTAACTACATTCTTCTCCTTTGAAACCTCTTGATTCTCACAGTTCATCAAATCAAACCCAGTCCCACTGTCTTCCATTCTCCTACTTGTATGGCCTATTAAGCAGCACTTAAAGCATTCCACTGCTTTCCAAACCTAAAGTACCAAACTGAAAATTCCTCCAAACAAAATCATGAGCAGGCCTGCCACAACAATACCTCACTCCTGGTATCAACTTCTGTCTTGAGGTTTTTATTGCTGTGAAGAAATGCCATGATCATGGCAACCCTTACAAGGAAAACATTTGATTGAGGTGGCTTGCTTACCATTTCAGAGGTTCAGTCCATTATCATCATGATGGGGTTCGTGGTGGCGTGTAGACAGACATGGTTCTGTAGCTATAGCTAAAAGTCCTGTATCTTGCATCCAATAGAAAGTCAACTAAGACACCAAGCCATATCTTAGGCATAGGAAACCTGAAAGACCACCCTTACAGTGACACACTTTCTCCAACAAGTCCATACCAACTCCAACAAAGCCACACCTCCTAATATTGCCACTGTCTATGAGATTATGGGGACCAGTTACAAACAAACTACCACACTACCACATAACTCAAAGCTTAATGGTCACCTGAGTACAGAAGAATATGTGATGAGAGACTGGGATATCCTCCTTCCCAAGACATCCCAACATGCTGTCCACAACTGTTCCTCTAGTGTTCGTCTTTCAAGGCCAAAGAGGTATTGCCATACTGCAATCTTTCTTATTTTGTTTTCTTATTTAGTGATGTGAGTTGACTAGTCAGGGAGTTTATTTTCACAGTTGTGTACCTTAGAGAACTTGAATATGCACCTTGTATTTCTGAACATTAGGAAATCTGATCACTGACTTAACCTGGCTTTCATTCACATTCTCTTTTCTTGTTCTACTCAGGCTCTGGAAGTCTTCTGATACGTGTAGTATAACATCTGTCAGCATGCTGACATTTGTTCAGTTATATTTTTGTAGTGCTTTCTTTTGTTTTGTTTCACAATCCTCTGGAAAATTAATTGCTTCATATCTTAGGTCAAAGTAAAATTGAGTAGGATGCTCTAGTTTAAACTGTGTTGTGGTAAATAAAGGAAGCAGTGTGAAAAGAATGCTCCTCACTCTCAGGCTCCCTGGATCTTCCATGAGAAACCAGAATGGTGAAGCATCAGTCTTACATATTCAGCTTGATGGCATCTGGTTACCACTACCCAGTGTGGATTTTGTGGAGTCATGGACAGTATCTTCAAGCAGCTGCTGATTATGAAGTCTATGTGAAATAGCTTTTCTAAAAAGGAGGGAAGTTGAAAGCCATCACTTACATAAGCAGCGTGGAACAGTTTCCCTACACAGGACCATGTTTGCAAGACATGCATTGCTCTTGGATAATGATTCCTTCATTTTCTTCCATATGAAGAACCAGGCAATATCACTGCCTTACTGTCCATCCATTTTACTTAGGCAAGCAGTGACATGTAGAATATGGACAATATTAACTCTCAGGTTGCAGAAACAACTCCATATGCTTCTTCCACCAAGGAAGCTGTAGAGGATGCCAAAAACATTTTATAAAGCTCTTGGGAAGAACTTTTCATCTAGATAGATGTTAAAGTTCTAGATTAGTCCCTTTCTGAGGCCAGGGCTCCCTTGTTCTTACTGAGTTTCCACAGATTTTGCTGAATAAATGCTTATATGTGTTTTAGAAATCCATTGGTCACTACCAAAAGACTGCGTAATTGTTAATTCTTAACAGCTTATTATAATGATTTGTGAGAAATATGTCCTAAGTAGTTCATTTTTCCTGAAATCTCTACTCTAGGTGTGTGCTTTTTATAATCCTTTGTCTGATACATCAGAAACTTAGAGGATTATTACAGTCGGCTAGCCATACCTAACTGTCTATCCGTTTGCCAAAATGTTGCCACTTTTATATGATTAGATTTTCAGAATAGTGCCTTCATTAAAAAACTGTCACCAGAAAAATCTATGTGTTCAGCATTTGTCTTGCGAACTATGTTATTTTGTCTCAATTATATTAAAATACCATATGTTCAACAGTAATAACAGTGAGGGAAATGAATGTGTTGACATTCCTATCTCTCCTGCCAAAAAATTAAATTGAGTCAATGGTATATTTTCAGCTAACCATGAATTATTAAAATAAGAGAATCGGTAACAATCTTGAGAATTTTTGTCATTGTTTTATCACATTCTTCTTTATATATTTAATAACTTTAACTTTTGAACAGTAGAATTTATATGGAAATTAACAATCAAGAAAACCTATTATATAGCTTAACTTACAGAAACTTTGAAAAAAGGAAAAATATATAGACACAGAACTTTTGATGCAAATACAGTTAAATAGGGCTATTACTCAGTTTTTCAAAGTGAATAAAACAAATATCCAGGGTTCAAAGATGAAGAATGGATAGAGAAGGGAGATAGCAGCTGATGTCGTGTTTCCTTAGCTTGTCAGGAAGATAGTTGCACATGTAATGCACCATTTCCCAAGTTAGTTTGTGATATGTGTGTAAAACAGTTAAAGGATACACAGAATCCAATGATAGTATCCTCAGTCATTTTAAATATCACTTTCACTTTCTAATTTATATTTTCAACACTCTAGTAGAGTAGTGCACATAAACATTGGGTATTTTAGGGAATGTCACAGATTCATTCATTCACTCATTCATTCATTCATTTGGGAGAAGGTGCAGTTACCTTATAACTCTGAATACTGAAAAGCTAGGGACTTTGGTTAAAGGAAATCTGGCAGTACCTGGTCTCTTATTTGCCTACTTGAAGGACAAAACCATTGAAGAAAATAATAATAAATTACCTGTGTCAGATTATGAAATATAAAAAGGAAATTTATACCTGAATGAATTTATAATACAAGACTTTATGTCTGAAGTGCATTTGAACACCAATGAGACAATGATCAAAAACAAATTTTGCCAATAAAGTTAAATTTAAATAATGGGGTTAAGGAGCGAGATTAGGTCTTAGGTTAGGTTATATCTATGTTTCTATTTCCTGCTTAATGTTTCTATAAATTGAAATATAATACTAAGTTATCCTTATTGTTAATTTTATATCCCAATTTCACTACTTATAAAGCTAAAGTAGTTAAATGTATTGTGAATAATATGCCTCAAAATATAAAACAATGGTAAAAAATCTCAACTTTGTTACTGATTATCTAATTTTAACTTTTATAGCAAGGCTACATGAAACAGGTGAGGTAATGTTGGAAACTAAATGTACCAAGTGGTGATGATGATAAAAGTTATATCAAAATAATATAAAGTTAAAATGATATAATAATGGAATTATTTTAAAAATCATACAAACTATACATTTATGATATATATTATTACACTACTCACAATTTAGAAATCAAATGCGGATACAAGTAGAAATAAAAATTGGTAATATTACCACTGTTTGAGAATTTCAAAACAAGTTCTTCAATAACTGATTATTCAAGGAGATTAAAAAATTGAACAGAGATTTTGATGTACTATTAGATAATCTTTTGTATACTATTGGAAAATTTGACATATAGGCCCCAGAAAATCAACTTCAAAACTAGAAATCACCTTTTGGTGAAGAGGCCATGGTGTCCATAAAACTATGTTGAGGAGTCAGCATGTAAGGGGGTCTTCTTCCAGATCCATGTGCCATGTATCCAGAAAGCACATCTTCTTTAAACCCTGCTTATCCCAAGAGGGAGTTATGGCAGGGTTATGGGGACCTTTCTGAACTGCACATAGCTTGAAGTTTATTTTTGACCACTAATTTGCTTCCTAAATTATAATTATGGGGCTTACATAGGAATGGAATTTTTATGGGACACACACACAAATAGTATTTTTCATAGAAAAATGCAGGAAGGACTGATCGGAACTTCTCAATATAAACATCACACCTAATCTCTAAAGTTCCGGTCTCTAACTCAGATATTAGCATCTCATTCTACAGGACAGGGAAACCAACCCCTTCTGCTGTCCTGGTCTATGTTCCTGCATTCTTCAGATTACAATTCACATGACACCTCAAAGCCTGATGTCTCAGAAAGCATTAGAGACTCTTACTGGGCTATCCTATTAGGAATATGGAAGAGAGTAGTGCTGAAAGTTATTCAAACTATGAAGGTCCATCTCAAGAAGTTTCTGAGGGGAACAACATTGGAACCTGGCTGGAAACCAAGTTCCATTCTTATGTTTCTTTAGTAAAAACATAACTCCTTTCTGTCTTTGTCCTAAGAATTTGCCTGGAACTAAATTAAGAGATAAGGCTTAATTCCTTCAGTGAAGAGATTGCACGGTGACCTAATATTGACTCTGTTCCATCGTTGTTGGTAATCAATCTTATGCAGATCTACAAAGGAAAAGAGAAAGTGGGAAAAAAGTAAATTTAAAGAAAAAAGAGCATTAGGAATTGTGATGCTGGAGCCTAGGGCTGTGATGGAGGAGATAGGGGATTAAGGAGAGGCCTGATTAGAAATGGGATAAAGGGAGGGGTGCCCACAATGCAAGACTCCACTCAGCTAAGTTTCCAACTCTAGACGGGGAAAAAAAAGCCCAAGGAATTTTCTGTTCCTAAAAAGCAAAATGAACAACACCTGCTGAAAATGTGATTCAAGGTGGTGGAGCAGGCTCCATATCAAGTAGACAGATGAACTAGGCTTGTGGTTCCAACTTTAGGATCATGAAAGATACATGAGTAAACGGGTTCTGTATTCTTCTCCAGTTAAGGAGTGGCACTGAGGCCAGGCCTGTGGCAGGAGTTCCTACCTGAAGGTCTTTAGAAAAACTGTTCCATGAAGTTATGGAAGTGAAACCTGGATTTAATTGCAGACCCTTGCGGTGTTAGAGCCATGGGATATTGTGGTGATATCTAATTTACACTCTAATAAATCTTGCCTGGAGATCAGAGGGCAGAGCTAGCCACTATCTAAACAGAGGTCTGGAGGTCTGTACAGACAGAAAGGAAGTGAGATGGCTGGGCAGAGCCAGGAAAATAGGTGGGAGGGGACAGGAACTGGGCTTCTTTTCATCTGAGGATTTCATAAAGGAAAGAGCTCTAGTGGCTGGCTGCTTTGCTTCTCTCACCTTTCAGCTGTCACCCCCTAAATATCTGACCCCAGGTTTTTATTGTTAAGACCAATTAGAACTCATGTTACAGGACATCTACCAAGTAGAGCTGTACACATGGAGTAGAACCAGCCCAAGATAAAGAAATATGTTACAGTCCACAAAACTGGAAGGGAAGGACATCTACATGAGCCCTTTGACATCAGCCATGAAGCTGCAGGATTTGGAGTTTTCCCTGCTGGGTTTGTGTGTTGCTTTGGTGTACTATTTCTGAGTTAGACTCTAATTCCTTTCTGTAGGGATGGTAATGTATATTCTGTGTTTTCTTCTATAACTGTAAGCCGAATTCAACACTTTCTTTTATAAGTAGCCTTGGTCAGTGTGTCTTATCACAATATTAGGACAGGAATTGATACACTGAGTCCAGCTGACGCTGCCTCAATGAAAGGGCCATACTGCAAATGCAGACCATGTGACAGAGAAGAGAACAAAAACAACCAGGAAGGCCTTCTTTGAACCAGACTCTTGCTCATCATTTAGATCCTTCTGTAAAAATTTCCCCAATGATTTCCTAGCACACATTAGTTACTGATGACAAACACAGCTCAAAACAATGAGTAAATCAGCATCAAAACTGAATCATGTAGAACCTGAACTCTGAAGTTAAACTGATGACAAAATTTCTGGTCCACAGACATCAACATGGCATCTAGAGGTGGCACAGACCATGGGCATCTGCATGGTCTTCAGTGTAACACAGGTCACAGACATCAGCACAGCTCTGGCTACTGTAAGATCATGGATATCCACATGAACCTCAGGCTAAAACACTACCTGGATCAACAGACCAAGGATACCAGCATGGCCTCCAGGGGCAGCAGTTACCATAAAGGTCTTTTGAGGAGGTCCAACTTAGAAAATGAAGCATACTTCATCTCAGATATCTTCTCATTGCTCAGAACGAGCTGGGCATTATTTGGGGGGGGGCTGAGAATGCACAAGCAACAGGCTGCTGCACACCACCCCATCAGCCCCACTCAGCAGGGACATGCCTCCTTCCCTGTCTTTCTACATCTCCATTTCACACTGCTCCGCTCGCTGTCGTGGCATTGGGAACCGCAGTGTGCCACACAGTATATCCCTCTGCCCAAATGTCTTTACCTGCAAACATTCACTGCAAGAGTCATTGGTCTAGTTCAAGGTTTCTGGTTTTGGAAGCACCATAAATACTGAACAGTTGCAGAGGAGGCTCATCTCAGAGATCCTGCTGTTGCCAAGAGTCAGGGGAATGTTTCAACTAGGCAGGGCATCCAGGGGCAGGTTCTGTGCAAGCTCCTGGCTGCTGTACACCACCTAGCTCTCAATGTCTGATGCCGGTAGGCTCACCAGCCTCCACCTTCCAGTTTGTAGCCTGTAAGCAGTGTCACTGCGAGGTTCTCCCAGGAGGGAAGGCATGTAGTGTGGTGGTGACACTATGCTGCCAGCAGCCACCAGGCCCAGGGCTGACCCTACTCAGCAATGACTTGTTTCTGAGGGAGGCTACATGCTACTTCACATCTCCCTGTCTTCAATGCCAGCCCTTGTCCCTCCCTCCAGGCTCATAAAGCACAAGCCTTGTGCTTGCAGCCAGCTGACTGAGATACGGAGGTGAGGGGCGTAGATTTATTATTCTCCACCTTGAGTGGCTCTGTTCTACCATCTCTCCTTCTTGTTTTGTGAGGTCACGCTCCAAAAGCATCTTCCCTTGAGACTTGCTTTCCCATTCGTTGCCAGTTGTTCTAGAGCTACTTCGAGCTCTGTAAACGCCCCGTCCACTCCTACATCACCCCTTGGAGCCTCCATGGGTCTCCAGATTTCCCGGAGTGTTGCAGAAGATGC
The DNA here is from genome assembly GCF_003668045.3 of Cricetulus griseus. Classification (NCBI taxonomy): domain Eukaryota; kingdom Metazoa; phylum Chordata; class Mammalia; order Rodentia; family Cricetidae; genus Cricetulus; species Cricetulus griseus. The sequence goes on along the minus strand of NC_048597.1, from coordinate 201,826,840 downwards.
CAGCAGCCACAATCATCTTTGTTTTTCTGAGAAAAATCACTTTGAAAGCATCAAGTATCAGGAATCTTTATATCAAAAGAAATCCTTGCATAACTGAGGTAGGGATATAAATGTTACACAAGAAGACTCCAATATAGGAGTCTTCAGTGTTTAAAAAGTATTAGGTACTAAAGGTCGTGTGAGGTGTCCATTTAAACACTTTTATTAAGCAAATACAGGAGCCTTTTAGTGTTTTTCCGCACTTTATGAAATTCTTTGTAGTGTATATGTCTTCACAGAATATATTGCCTTATGCCAGACATCCACTGTTTGCCTGTAACTCCAGCTATATGGCAGTCATAGCCAGGATTCTGGTCCTTGCTGACTTCCACAACTGCTGAGAGAACATGAGTTTGGGGTTCATTGAAAGACCTTATCTCAAAGAAAAATGAGTGATGGAAGCTACTGATTGTCCTCTTAAATGCTCCCACATGTGCACAGGCTCATGCTCCACCCCCTCCCATAAACACAAATACATAAACATAGTATGTAAAGTAAAAGAAAACCTAAGTGGTTTTATTTTAAACTGTATTTATTTTTATATACGTGTGTGCGTGCTTGCTCATATACACACCACAAGCTTGCCATACCCACAGAAGCTAGAAAAGCACACAGGCATCCCTGGAATCAGAATCACAGGCAGGTGTGAGCTGCTTTGTGTAGGAGCTGAGACCTAAACCCAGGTCCTCTGCAGGAACAGCAAGAGTTCTGAACAGCTGAGTCACCCCAGTAGTATTATTTTAAGGCATGACAACCACTTTAACATGTGCAGCAGACTATAAACAAGACAGCACTTTAGAATTTGTCACCATGTTAAAATCTTTTGCAGATAATTAAGTATAATTATTGCCCTGATTGGAGGAAACCACTTTACCAGTTATTACTGAGTATAAATGACACTATAAATTCAATTAAAAAAAGTTTCTTAGTATTTCACATATCAAGTTTAGTTTTGTTTTCCTGAAGAAGTGCTTTATCATAGTAAAATACAGTTTTTGATGAATTGAAAATTCTAGAATGTATTTGTGATATTCTTTCTTTTCTTCTTTCCTTGTGGCTGTAAATCTTTCTGCAGTCTAACATATAATAAAAACACACAGCAATGCTAAGTTCATAGCTATAAAGCAATAAAATGGATCCCTCTAGAGGACATTCTTGTAATGATTCTTATTAGAAAAACTAGTTTTCTGCATTCTGATAGCTAACACAAATTTAAAATATTTTAAAGCAAAGCGGGAGGTTTAAAACAAAAAAGCAGCAGATTTCAACATGTTATATTTTATTGACTCATAAAAGATGACCAAAATATAAAACTGCTCAAGAAAGTATCATAGAACTTCATGGGACAAAGGTAAAATATAGAAGAAAGCAAAAGCAAAACTCACAGTGAATTTGCAAATACTTAATAATGTTTAAATTGAGCTTATCAGGCCCTCTATTCTCCTGATGAGGAAGACTATGACTGAGTACCTAGGCAACATGACCATTGTAACTGGGCAACGATCAGTATTCAAAGGATAGCTTCCTCATAGCTAGTGATTGCAGCTAACATCCAAATAGTTCCACACAGAAGTAACATATCAAGACTTCTTACTGTGTATGTCACAATGGAAATGAGCTCTGATTTACTAGCAAATGAATTACTAGCAAAAAGGTCATTAACTTTGATACGCAGGTGTCTTCTGTAAAGTATGCTCTTACCTCTGAAGTAAAGATACACATTCATCTTGGTTTTGATAAAATGGATGTGGAATATTACATTAACAGTTTGTACTATGGGAAAAGTAGAAAGGGATCATACAATAAGAAGGAATGATCTGACCTAGAAATCAGGAGGAGCTGTGTCTTGTAAAATGTTAGGTCAGCCAAAAGCTTTCACCAGGAGAACTGCCTTCATAAATGTATCTTCTATTATCTGGCAGATGTAGCCTCCAGGTGAACTTACCAATTAAAATAAGTTATTCATGAAGCAGAATGGAGAAATAGACAGAGTTCAGATGACACACATACAGGACATGATGGGTTTGGGAATAGATAGGGAGGGAGAGAGATTGGGAGGGGCTGGGAAAAGGTTGAAAAGACACCTCTGAGTGTCACACCTGACCTGAACTGCTGCCCTGTGTCAAGAAGCTTATAAATCAGCAAGGTGCACCTGTCACCACTCCTCCAAAACTTTATAAGCCAGCACATGAAACAGTGATCCCTTCAAACAGTTAAGGAACTGAATAAATATGAATAAATTTGTCTATGAAGTTGATAAACCTCACAAAGTAGAATACACTTAACCTTGTTGTCTTGCAACCCTACATGTAGCACCACATGAACCCCACAATAAGCACTCAATAATTCTTACAGAACGGATGAAATTGCTAATGGTGTAATGATTTATTTATGGATTTATTTTCTATACTAAGACCTTGGCATAGCTGAGAGGTCACAAGACAAAAGATCAGGTCATTATAAAATCCACTTCCAAGAGCAAGCAGGGAGGGGGATTATGGTTGCTGTCTGTGTTTGCTTCCCATGCTGTAGTTTGTCCTTATGCATTGGGCTGTAGAAACCCCAAATCATCAGCTAGAGTTCTGGAACACATGCCTAGCTGCTGGTGCAGGGCAACAGTCTGACATTTGGTGCCATTTTGATAGTGTTTGAAAAGGAACACTAGCTTATGTTGCATCTTCATCTGTCTAAAAGGCCCTACTGTGCCTTTATCATACATCTACAATATCATGGTCACTGGTTTTGAAATCTTCTATTCCTATTCATAGGAAGTTCTTATCCACAGAGCACACTGTTCTGTTGCATTGAGGACACATTTATCATTCGGCAGTTTTCACCTCAAAATTTCTGATCATTTGGGATTCCCTGTGTGAAATATTTCTTCCTAGTATCAAGGTGAACACCTTCAAAAACATGTGACATGTGACACATTCAAATGAATGAACATGTAGCACAGTCTGGTGACTGTACTGCTCAGAAGATTGCAGCCAACATGGTTATGAAGCAAGACCTTGTCAGAGAGAGAGAGAGAGAGAGAGAGAGAGAGAGAGAGAGAGAGAAAGAGGAAGAGAGAGAGAGAGTGAATGTCCCCCAATAGGCCACACTATGAGTCTTTGATGGAGTAAGTGTGGCCTTGATGGAGGAAGTGTGTCACTGTGGAGGTGGAATTTGAGGTCTCTTGTATGCTCTTGCCATGCATAGTGAGATAGTCCACTTACTGTTGTCTTCTGATCAAGAGGTAGTCAGCACAATGTCATGTCTACCTGCATGGTGCCATGTTCCCCTCATGACGATAATGGACTGACTCTCTTAACTGTAAGCAGCCACTTCAATTAAATGTTTTCCTTTATAAAAGTTGCCAAGGTCATAGTGTCTCTTTACAGCAATATAAAGCCCCAACTAAGACTTAAGTTGATGTGTGAAGTTAGGTATTGCTGTGATAGATCTGACAATGTTTTTGTTTGGAGGAATTTGGCCTTTGGTATTTTGAGTTAGGAAAGCAGTAGAATGCTTTAAGCACTGCTTAATGAGCCATACTAGTAGGAACATGGAAGACAATAGAGCTGATAGTGATTTAAACTGTCTGGGGCTAGATCAGGAGGTTTCAGGGGAGAAGAACTTTATTTAGTATGTTGTCTAGAAATAATTCTTATGATATTTTGATGAAGAATGTGGATGAATTTTGCCCTTGTCCAAAGAGTCTGCCTGAAGTTAAAGTGAATGATTTTGTATTAATTCCATTGGTAGAGGAAATCTTAAAACAGCCTAGTGTAGACTCTGTTGTGTGGTTATTAGTATTCAAAGTCTTAAATGGATTAAGAAATGGATTAAAGGAGTGCTGACCTCAGGGCTAAGTTTCCAACGTGTGAAAAGAAATTAAATCAAAGCTTAGAGCCTAGTGTGGTGTTGTACACATTTAATCCCAGAATTGGGAAGGCAGAGGCTGGTGGATCTCTGAGTTTGGAGCTAGCCTGACCCAGAGATCCAGTTTCAGGACAGCCAAACTTAGGCAGTGAAGGAAAGAAAACTGGTGAAGACAGAATCGAACAAGTGAAATATGTTCAAGTCTTAGTAAGCAGCAGAACTCGGCAGCTTTGGCCACATGGTTCTGGAGTTATGGATAGAAGGAAGGGGCTATGGAATTTCTGCCCAAGTTAAGGAAAACCACTGAATCCAGGCATGTATCAGGACTGTCCCTGAATAGAGTCCTAGAGGGGCTACTATGTGAAGCAGATAAGGTGAAGAATGTGTTACCTTGGAGAACCCAAGATGTTGGAGATGCCAGAGCTTTGGGTTACTTGAAGAGGAGAGCTGTTACCAGGAAGTGGAACTAATCAAAAGAAAGATTTGTGTTGGAGTCAACAGAGCTGAAGATAGTTGGAGATAAGAAGTACTTTTTGATATTAGACATGGAGATGCAGAGTTTGGAGTTTTCCCAGATGGCTTTTTGGTTTTGCTTTGGCTCACAATTTCCTCACTATGGTACCTTCCCTGCATTTTGGAATGGTAATGTATATCCTGCCCCATTTTATGTTGGAAGTATGTAATCTGTTTCTTGATTTTGACTTTGATTTTATAGGAGATTGCAATTAAAAGATTGCATGAATCTCAGAAGAGACTTTGAATTTTGGACTTTTAAACATTGTTGAGACTGTGATAGACTGTGGGGACTTTTGAAGTTGGGCTGAAAGTATTTAAGCATTATGATATGGCTTCAAGCCTTTTGGTGTCGTGGAATGTGATATGGTGGTTTGAAAGAAAAGGGTCCCCAAAGAAAATGAGACTATTAGGAGGTGTAGCTTTATTGTTGTAGGTATGGCCTTGTTAGAGGAAGTGTGTCTCTGTGAAGATGGAATTTGAGGTCCCATATATGTTCAAGCCATGCCCATCGAGACAGTCCACTTTCTTGTTTCCTTTTGATCAAGGTGTAACCAACACCATATCTTTCCACATGCTGCCATGCTCCCAGCCACCCATGATGATAATGGACTGAACCACTGAAATACAAAAAGCCACCTCAATTAAATATTTTCCTTTCTAAGAGTTCCCATGGTCATTGTATCTCTTCATTGCAATATAAATCCTAAGACAGACAGACAGAAGATAGACAGACAGACAGACAGACAGACGATAGACAGACAAATAAATAGGACAATATTGTATCATTAACAATGCATGGACCAGATTCACATTAAAATGTATAAATTTAAGAATTTGAAATTTTTCCTAAACCAAAGTTTGAAAAACATCAAACTTAAAAGAAAAAGACGTGTTTTCTGTACTGTCTCTCAATGATCTAAAAGCATCTCAAAGAAGGTTATTCTAAAGCACACCTGTCTTTCCTTAGGAAGTGTTTATGTGAACTGCAGCAATTTCACCTTCACATACAACTTAGCACAAAATAGGATGTCCTTTCCCTCCAATAGTCACTCCTCCAACTAGGATACAATCACTTATGCAGGGAAGTACTTCCACTAATGTGGTTTTCTCTGCATGTAGTACTCCACCCAGGGATCCACTGTGATCAAGAGCTTCTCTCAAGGAGGAATTGTTCTATGGCAATAAAGTCACCCAGGGCTATAATCTTCTGACCTTCGTATAGGGTGAGAAATAGTTTTCTTAAGATCTTGAGCTAACTTTCAAACATAAATCCATTAATATATGCACTGGTACAAACAGAAGTGTTTTTAGGTTTTAGTTTCTATTCCTGAACACTGGTCTCTGAATCAGTAGTATACTTTTTTTCCATCCTTTTATCTTACAGTGGTGTCTATCATTGGCCATGAGGTGTTTCTTGACAGCAGAAAAAAATATGTCCCTGCTTTCTGATTCAATCATCTAGTCTGTGTCTCTCTTCACCACGGGGTTGATATCACCAATATTAGGAGACAATATTGAACAGTGTGTATTAATTCTTGACATGTTGATGCTATTGTACTATCCTATTAGGCTTAGTTGGATTGTTTGATTGAGTGCTCTGGGAATGTTTATTTGTTCATTGTGCCTTCTTGGCTGTTTTAACCTTTTCTTAAGCACAAGTATTCATTACAGTATCTTCTGTAGACATGACTTAGTAGTCATACTTTTGTTAAATGTCAGGAGCCAGCCCTGGTTAGATATAAAAGTCCTCCTTACAAGAGGCCTAGCGACCTCTATGCTCAGCTAACTGCCAATCAGTCAAGCACCCCACTGTGCTATGCCCCCTTTCCCCATTGTTGTCACTTAGGATAGTGTATATACCTAGTTAGGGATAGCTTCCTATTGTTTATGGTTGGGATTGGAACAAGGTGTTCAGGCTTGGCCACCTCTTTCAGATGACTTTAGGGTTTAGTTAAAATAGATAGTTAGGATGTGACATAAGCAGATTGTTGTATCTTCTTCTCATATTTTACCTTTATGATTGTTAATTTTGGATACTTTAAACTGTTAAGTTTTAATCCTCTTTTAGACTAAAAGGGGAATTGTAGGGGAAGCTGTAGTCACGCCTACTTAGGGGCTGGCTACAGGTGTGCCTGACCACGCCCTCGCAAGCTGACAGAGCTGTGCTTTACGGCTCTGGGTGTGCTTTATGGACAAGTGCACAGCAAGCTTGCGAGGGCGTGGTCAGAGTGACGTAGGGTGACTGTGTTTTTGCTTTCGGTTTCTCTTTTGGGCTTGCATACAGACTGCTGCCACGCCGGCTGGCTAGGTCGCTCTGTAAGTAATGCTTTTCCCTATTAAATACCCTTCTATTTCTACCTGACTCCGTATTGGTAATTTCCCACTATACCCCACCGCTTAGGTTCCTGGACCTGGCCTGAGAGCAATTAACACCCATTCCTTCCCAACTTCCTCTTTCTCTACTTCCTCCTTTCTCTTTAAAAACCCCTTGTTTATAATCAATAAAATTAGACCTTGACAAGGAAACTGCTTGGTCTTGCTTTTCTTTCCCGCTCATTTATTTTCAGGCTTAGTCCACCTTGGACCCATGAATTACCGAAGCCCTGAGGGCTGGGGCAGTTAAATATGTTTTTAATCAGTTTTCTTTCTCTTTGATTAAAACTGATAGTTTTGCATGGTCTGGGATGGCCTTGGTGCTTATGGAACATTGTTCTGATCCCTCCTGACTTTCATGGTCTTCACTGTGATATTTGTTGTTATTCTGATGACCCTGCCTTTGTATGTGAGTTGATCTTTCTCTCTTGCCACTTTCTATATTATCTCTGTGTGATGCATATTTAACACTGGGACTATTATATGATTTATGAATATATATATATTTTTTTTGGTTTTTCAAGACAGGGTTTCTCTGTATGCTTTGGAGGTTGTCCTGGAACTCACTCTGTAGATCAAGCTGACCTTGAACTCACAGAGATCCACCTGCCTCTGTCTCCTGAGTGCTGGGATTAAAGGCATGCGCAGCTAATGCCTGGTGGAATTTTGTTTTTCATCTTGCCTTTTTTGTTCTGTATGCCTTTTGGGCTTTGGCAAACATCTCTTTCCTTAGATTAAGGAAGTTTGCTTTTATGATGCTGTTGACAACATTTTCTGTGATATCGACCTGGGTCTCTTCTCCTTCTGCTATGCATATTTCAATGATTTAGTCTTTTATAGTACCCCAGAATTCTTTCATGTTCCATCCTTAGTTTGAGAGGGATTGGACATTTTCTTTGACTGAGGGATACAATTTCTCCAACTTGTCATCATGACCTTGAACAATCTCTTCCAATTGTTCCACAGTGGGATTACCTAAACTAAGACAAGCCCCCACAGACATGCCCACTGAAGGGACCAACTCCCCTTTTTGGCAGCCATAACATCGGAACACATGCTTGTCTGACCTTGCTTTGGTCACTAGGAGGTCAAATGCCTGCCTCGTGGCAAGGAACCAATCAGAAGTTAGCTGACAGAGCTGTGCTTTACGGCTCTGGGTGTGCTTTACAGACACGTGCACAGCAATGACATGCAGAGCATAGCAACCACCCTGGGAGGGCCTATGGGCCATAACAAACAGTTGACCAATCAACACAGGGCAAGCCCTCCAAGCCTGGAGTCACACCAATCCTGAGCCTATGTGTACCCCTAGACACTCCCCTTACACTGCCCCATAAGATCTCTATGCAGACGCTTCGAGCTGTCTTTTCTAGCCATCCACCATGGTGGATGGATGAAAGACCTGAGCTATTGTGGAGTTAGCTCATTAAACAACTATAATAAAGCCTCATGCTGTTTGCATCAAGCTTTCGACTCTGCCTGGTGATTGGGGTGACCTTGGTCCTGGGCTGAGATCCTGGAGGCCTGAGCTTCTGGGGATCTTACACCCACCAGCTAACCCAATGTAGATAATCCTTCACTGAGACTTTTTCCTAAGTGATTTTAGGTTGTGTCAAGTTGCCAAAGAAAGATAACTATAACAAAGTAGTATTTTAGGCAACAAGCTTTCATTGTACCATTTGAAAGAATATCAAGATCTATGTAAAGGTGCTTCTGACCATACTAGTCTGTTTTAAATATAATAGCCATGTAAAAAATCAACAGAAATGTCAGGGGCCAGGAAATATTATTAATATAGTAATAATAGTAGGCTCCGGCCTACTATTGTATTGCAGATTCGAGCTAATCTGCTATTGAATGGCAGGGCCTCAGTGGAGAATGTTCCCTAGTTTGCAACTCTACAGGATTATTTGAATAGGCCTGCAACTGGGTGGGGGTGGGGGGGTGGGGTGGGGGTGGGGGTGGGGTGGGGTTGGGGGTTGGAGGGGTGGCTAGTAAGTAACAAGTAAGGATACAGATAGAATTAGGAGCAAACAGGGAGACGAGTCAACTGAAGGAGACAGAAATGGCCTTGTGGCCTTGGAAGGAAGCATGGTTAGAAAACAGCCAAGAAGATGTTGAATAAAGAAAAGACTCCAGTTTTGCAGCAAGGAATTGAGAGCTCTCTAAAGATGACAAGATGCCTATGTTTGGTCTTTATTGCCATTGGGTTGCTAGGAGTTTCCAAGTCCACACTTCCCCACTCAGGTCAAACCTCATGGCTACCATGGCTTGGGGCTGAGACATGCCGGTGGCCACGACACAGAAAGAAGAATTAGATTATGCTGAAGGGACCAGCTCCCCTTTCGGCAGTCATAACGGCTGAACACGTGCTTGTCTGACCTTGTCCTAGACACTAGAAAGTCAGATGGCTGCCTCGTGACAAGGAACCAATCAGAAGTTAGCTGGTGGCGCTATGCTTTATGACCCTGGGAGTACTTTACGGACAAGCACACAGCAATGATGCAGAGCATAGCAACCACCCTGGGAGGGCCTATGGGCCATAACAACCAGTTGACCAATCAATACAGGGCAAGCCCTCTAAGGCTGGAGGCACACCAATAGTGAGCCTGTGCATACCCCTAGACACTCCCCTTATGCTGCCCTACAAGATCTCTTGGGAAGCCCTAGGAGTTGTCTTTGTGAGCCATCCGCCATGATGGGTGGGTGAAAGACCCGAGCTAACATGGGGTTAGCTCGTTAAATTACAATAAAGCCTCGTGCAGTTTGCATCAAGCTCTCGAATCCGCCTGGTGATTGGGGTGACCGTGGTCATGGCCTGGGACCCTGGATACCTGAGTTTTCCATGGGTCTAACAATAGAAACAAAAAAAAGAATAATAAAAATCTTGTTGGGGTAAAATGGAGGCCTAGTTTTCAGTTCATTACAATGAGAGAAAAGGAGAATGAACAATCATATTTGAAATGTAATTGATACATAAAACAACAAAACAAAATTTTCAAACTGGCATTATTTTCCAGAGAGAGTGACTTCTGAAATATCACTACAAAGGAATGATGGAATATTTCAAAATTTTACATTAAAGATCATAGTAAAAATACCCATGAGAAAAACAAAACACATATCATGTCAAAGACTTTAACCTGAATAATATAAAACTTATTTACAGCCACATTAGAAGTTTTATAATGATGTGATGCCTTCAAAGTTGCCAAGAAAATCATCTTCAATCAAGATGTTTGTACTCAGAAAAAGAGCTAATCAAGTCATAATCTGAAACTATAGTCTTCAAACTTCCAATTTCTTAAACACATTTTCTCAGAAAACTTCTTTGTATAAGCAATTAGAGAGAGAGACTCAACAACCAGAATATTCCAACAAATGTGGTCTGAAACAGGAGACTCAAGTAATAGTAGTCTAGGGAGAACTTGAGTGCACAGTTTCTCAGCAGGCATTCCAAATAGCCAGCAGTAATTAAAAGGCCAGGGCAGAAAGCTTCAGATAGATGTCTTACAGTAACCAAGGCCACTGCTCATATACATATGAGTCTGGAATTACTGAGAGGGTCTTTCACCATATTTGCACATAGTTTTGGTTGAGTCATTAAGAACTGTAAAGAATGTCAAGTTAATGAATAGAATTAAGTGGTATTTAATGCTTGAAAATATAAAAAGAAAGAAAGCATAATCATGAAATAAATACAATTTGTCTTTATGCATTTACATACAATTGCAATGTGTATAGTAAACCTAGACTTAAAAGGTTAGTGGTTACATAGAGTTCAAAATGGGAGTTATGCCATGGAATGCATGGTATCATGAAAGTACCCAGATAGTAGAAAGGTAATAGGTGATTTATTAAATTCCAAAGGCCTGAAATAATGGGTGTAGAGAGAGAAATGTCAAAACAAACTGAACACTCTTAAAGTGTATTCTCTGGAAATGGACTAATAAAATTAAAATTCTAGGAAAGGAATTATTGTGGTTTATTGAAAATTGTCCACGTTTATTACGTAGATAGTGTTTTACATTATATCTATTTAAATTACTGAGGGAAATCCAGAGGCAAATAAGAAAAACCTGTTCACATACTTCCTATAATAGAGGCTGTTCTGACATTGACAAAATGATTTTACAGAATAATTTTATTAGTAAGTGAATCCCTTATTGGAATAAGAAATTGAAAGACTAGGAAGCAAGGAAACAGTGGGACAGGAGTTTACTACAATTTGAGTTGCAGAGAAGTGTGGTTAGTTAACCTTGAGAGTACAAATGTGTATAATCATAGATATGATACAGAAAAATATTAGTCAGATGATAAAGAAGTGAAATTTGGTGTGGTAGCCTCTGGAGTAAAAATGCATTTAATTGTAGCTGTGAAAGAAAGAAATATTAGCCAGATGATAAAAGAAGTGAGTTAACCTTGAGAGTAAACATGTATATAATTGGAGATATGAGGCAGAAAAACATTAGTCAGATGATTGCATAGGTATATTTTTAATAGCCAGGAAAACTGAAGTAAAGCAGAAGCAAGTACAGAATTTTTAAGAATTTGTTAAGTTTTGTAAGGATCCTTCCCCGTCGTGGAAGTCACAGTGGCAGCTGTCTCAGAGCTGCGCCAGTGGGGCTTGGGGAAGTAAAGGTGTGCCACCTACGCACTAGATCAGCAGGACCAGCGGGTGACAAGAACTCAGAGTTGCTACAATGTTGAAGGTTAACTTTGCAAGCAGCTGCAGTCACAGATGACCTGCAGTAGGCCAGCCCAGGCCCAGAGGGCAAAGGCCTCCAGAGGGCCTAGTCCCTGGTAGGAAGCCCAAGCCTAGAAACCCACAGCCTTGGGAACTGCTGCCTTGGCCGCTGCCCAGGCAGGTGTAAGGAAAAATTAATGCAGCCTGTCAGAAATTGTTTTAAGACCTTATAGAAAAAAAAAAGGTGACATAGATGAATTTGGATTTGTTCGGATTTTAGATGCACATAATTCAAGGATTAGCTATAGTTGCTGTATTACAGGAGAGTTTAGTTAAAGATGTTTCATCCCAACAAACTAATCATAACGTAGGGAAAAAGAGAGCTGAAAGGTGTATACATGCTCTGTATGGTGTGGCCACATGTGTGTGTGTGTGAAGTGTGATTGTGAATGCATGACTCCTAACAAAAGGACTTACTTGAATTGCTTTGGATGTAGTCAAAGAGGGTACCAGGTCAGACAGTGTCTTCACAGGAAGAGTTGGCAATCTGAGCCTTCCACAGCTGGCCCCCAGAGCCAGTCAGTGGAAAATGGCCAAAGCCAGCATGGCCTGAGAGCCAAAAGATCCTGTTTGGATGATTCAATAGAATTTAGCAGAGGAGAGGATACAGAAATTCTCCCAATTTTTGTGGTTAAAAAAGAAATCTAGAGAATAGAGGTCAATGCAATGATTTGAGAAAAGTTACTGAGAAAAAGCCTCAGGGAACTGCTGCCCTGTTAGGCCCCACCTAGAAAAGTGTCTGTGAAGATGCAAATGAGACCCTGTTAGCTAATGAAAACTTTACAGATTGAATTAGAAAAGACTACTCACTACTTTGAGTAATTTTCTGAAGGTACTTGGGACATATGTTATATCCTAAAAAAAAAAAAAAAAAATTAAGCCTCAAAAATTAGAAATTAGTAAAGATAGCTTGCAATCTTTGAATGATTTTCAGAAGTTATTGGAAAACATTCAGTGGTTATGTACTTTTTTAAAGGCATCTACTGGTGATTTGAAATGTTTGTGTGATATTCTGAAAGGAGATAGTGATCCCAATTCACATAGACAGCTAACTAGAGGCTAGGCAAGTTCTCCCAAGTTGGAGACTGCAATCCAGCATCAGCAAATATGCTATATTAACTATGCAAAACCATGGAAAATTTATATACTTCTTATACAGCTTAGTCTGACTTCTGTCTTATGGCAAGCTGGACCATTATTAGAGTTGCACCTACCCTTTTCCCCAGCCAAAGTGTTAAATCCTCATTTTGAAGCCATAGCTTTTATGGTACAGAAATGCCATATGGAGTCTAGGAGATATTTTGGCCAAAAACCAAGTGTAATAACATGTTCCCTATACCAAACAACAAGTTGATTGGTTATTTCAAAACAGTGATTCTTGGGCAATTGCTTTTGCTCAATTTTGGGGAAAAATTGATAATCAGTTTCCAGCTCATAGACTATTGCAATTTGCACTAATGCATCCTTTTATAGTCCCCCAAAAATGTAAGGAGTAATCCTGTAAAAATAAAAATGCTATGTTAGTTTTTACTGATAGTTTCTCTAATGGAAAAGCGGTTATGTTATTGATAGTAAAGAGTATGTATTACAGACAATTCCATCTTCAGCTCAAATAGTAGAGTTACAAGCTGTTGCAGTAGTTTTTCAACTTCTAGTGAATGATTCATTTAATTTGTATACTGATAGTCATATGTTTTTAAAGTTCTCCAAGTAAGAGAGACAGTTCTGTACATTGGAACTAGTAATGATCAGATTAGAATACCATTTGAGCAAATTCAAAGTGCCATTCATCAAAGAAAATCACCATGCTTTGTGGGTCATATAAGAACTCATTCAAACCTTCCCGGCCCATTGGCTGAAGGGAATGAGTCAGCAGATAGATTAACAAAAATGGTCACTTTATCCCAGGTAGAACTAGCTCAGCAGTCATGTAACTTTCATCATCAAGATAGCAAAAGTCTAAGAAAACAATTTGGTTTGACTAGAGAAACTGCTCGTCAAATTGTCCACAATGTGATGTGTGCCCACAATATATTTACTGTAACTAACTGAGGAGTAAATGCTTGAGGCCTGCTTCCTGATCATTTATGGCAAATGGATATTACTCATATTGCAGAATTTGGCAAATTAAAATATGTGCATGTGACAGGTGATACACATTCAGGCTTCTTAATGGCCACTGCACATACTAGAGAAGCCGCTAAGCATGTGATAAATCACATTAAAATGTTTTGTTTACATGGGATTTCCAAAAATGATAAAAACAGACAATGGATCTGGATGTGTTAGTAAAATATTTCAGCAATTTTGTTCCCAATGGAAAACTGATCACAAACCAGGCATTCCTTATAATCCTCAAGGACAAGAAATTGTGGAGTATGTCTATAGCTCCTTGAAAACACAACTTCAAAAAAGGAGAGGGGAGTTGTGCACCCACATAATACATTAAATCATGCACTCTTCATTTTAAATGGTTTGAATGTGGATGCCGTGAGCAATCTGCTACAGACAGATTCTGGCATGATGGAACTTTCACTCAAGCCAGATCAAAAGATTCTTGCACAGGGCTATGCAAAGGACCCAACCCTGTTTTAATATGGGGTCCAGGGCATGTTTGTGCTTTCTTTTTTGTTCCCTTATTTTTTTTATTAGTTCAAATTAGGACTAAGCTTGCTTCACATGTCAATCCCTTCTCCCTCTCCCTTCCCTCCCTCCAACTCTCCAACCCTCCTCCCTCATCTCTTGCCTGCCCCCCCACCCCATCCCCCCTCCACTCCCCAGGCAGGGTAGGGCCCTTGATGGTGGCTCCCCAAAGTCCACCACATCATCCTGGGCCGGGCCTAGGCCCTCTCCCATGGGTCCAAGCCAAGAGTGCATCCCTTCACATGGGATGGGCTCTCAAAGTCCTTCTTCCACCAGGGAAAAATTAGGGGATTAATTTGTGTTTTCTTAAAGGAAGAAAATGAGGCTCAGTGGCTGCCAGAATGCCTGGATGCGTGGAACAGAGGAATGCCAGACCTGTGACCATCAGGGCCTGCCCAAGCCAGTTTGAGTGAGACCCACTGAAGCTGTGTTCCTGACCCTCTGATGTCATTGATTCTACAGTCAGAGAAGCAAAGGATACTGTTGGTTCAAGATTTCCAGTTTCTCAACATTCCTGCTGCATCAACTTTAGTTTTCATCCTGAATCTAGCCAAGGACTGAATGTTTAGCAATTATCCACACCACATCTTGGGACACAGAACTCATTCTGACAGTTTTTCCCTTTGGGGGAAAAGGACTCATTTAGAACAATTGAATAGTGATTATGAAGGTGATATGTGGCTAAAGCCCCTCTTCAGTATTTGAAGAGGACATGGACAAAAGTTTTGCATTTAATATTTAGTACTCAAGAACTGTGGTATCTCAAACCTATTTTTGAAAATTACAAGCAGCAGTGCATTGGACTTTAAAAAGGGAAAAAGAAAAGGTTCAGAATTGTGGAGTTATTCATACTTCACCCACCATGAGAACATTTTATTGTCCTTTGATTGAATTGAAATTATGAGAATTGTAAGCCAGACAATTGTGTGTCTATTGCCACTAATCATACCAGAATTACTGATGTTTGCAACCTTTGCTGTGCTATGTAAGTGTTTATGGGTGTAAAAGGTCAGAGCTCATTCTGACGGGAATTTCATGCGATGCTTATGAGTCTTTGGATACAATGTGATTAAAAAGGCAGATTTAGATTTTGATATAGCTAAAACCACTTGAGACACCTCAGACCAATTTTAAGAGGCCATTTTATCTTGATTCATTCTCTTCTTTTGTAAGAGATGTTGTAACCATAAAAGCATATGCATTGCTTAGCAGCACTGTCAAGTTTGGTTGTGAAAAGTTGGCTCAGAGGTGCCTGGCATCGAGCTATGCAAATATATATATTTTATTACAGAGGTTAGTAGTCAGGGACAGGCAAGATCTTTTTGCCTCCAGGCTACCTAAGACAGGTCACACATGATGGACTGTGTGGTCTGATGTAAGGTCAAAGAAGACTACCTAAGACAGACACAGCATCTGCCCTGTTGCAGAAGCACAGGTATTATTTTATTATCTTAAGAAGGGGGAATTGTCAGGACTCATGAAAAGGAGTCCATTCCATCTTGCCACAAGTTCAGAGAGCTCAAATCTGTCTTATTGTCCATAAGACATTAGTCTGGCGGCTACAGGATGTTCTGGCCTTGGTGGTGGATGTCTTTTATCTAATTAACAACAGACTTGGGCCCAGGTGCATTTACTCTTGACCTTGAAGGCAGGTGGGGCTATCAAATACCTAGAGGATTAAGAGGAATAAAACTCTCTGCTCCTTATACATGATAATAGAAGTCTTCTGCCATTTTGTCCTCACTGTTGGTTGAATACATAAGATGGTGTAAGAATAATTAAGGTTCATTCCATCTTCCCTTCTGACAGCTATTCTGTGTCTCTGTCTTGGATGTTTAACCCCTTTTAGCTAGCCTTTCCCTCATCCACACTCCCCCTCTCAGGCACAAACCTGGGGCTGCTGGGCTGGCTCCGATTGCAGCCCCACAAACACAGCCCCTGACATATCAGTTGAAAACATCACCATTACAGTTAAAATTTTTCATGTTCACAGCTTCTTTCTTTCCCTGTAACACTGAACCACTGAGAGGCAGGATTTGGTTGAATCATTAGGTGTGGGGAGAGTTGCACTAAGGAACTGTTTCTATACAATGCTACAATGCAGCACCAATTCCAGCATCCTTTTCCAAATATCACGTCTTACAAAGTAAACTGACCACAAATGGTATTCCTTGCCTACCACAGGGATTCTATAATAAAAACTGCCAGTCTCACATGTGTGTCAAATGCAGGCAAGGAGTTCATCCCTCCTCTGCAAAACCATAACCTGCCCTTATACATGATGATCTCTCTGAGGGTATAAGTATTACCTGACAACATATATGTAGATGTTGTTTGATGTTAATTAGCAAAATTAATTCTGTCAACATTTTTTTCTATTTATTTTTCCAGAGGAAATATATTTCATTTGCTGTTTATTTTCTTAGCAGTAGAGTGACTTTTACTCACATACTGGAAATTTATCTTTCTCAACACTCTGCACTAACTCCATCAATTCATGTAAGAAAGCAATATTTTGATTTATTCTAATAAACAATCTAATTTTTAGGTTGACCAGTGAGATTCCCAGGTTTTGGGTTACAGTGATTTTTATCTTGTTATTTGACAAACTTTCAATATAAACAACATCCCAAAGAGTAAAATATCGATGGATCAGTGGCTCAATGAAATTCAATTTTAGTATGTACAGTTCTTCCTGCTGGCACATTTATGAGTGCTTGCATAAAAGCATCATGCCAGATTTACTTTCTGTGGCCATGCAATTTATTTGCCTACAATGTAATAGATTATATGTGTAATGCTGTTTGAGCAGTAGCATTTGTTACTGTGTCTCTTTATGCTGAAGATTTATTAGGTCTTAAACCATTGCCCATTTCAGCTATTTAAAGTGTAATGTAGCACTTGGAGAAAACAAAAACACAAATCTAGAATATACAAAAGTTAACCCACAGAAGACCTGAAATATGTTAGCTAAAATAAGTTACATCTTTTTGGTTAAGATGAAGTTCCATGAGCCTGTGGAAGATACATACTCCAGGGCTAAAATATATATCTGAGACTTAGTTTATATGGAAATATGTCTGTGGACAGACTAAGCAATCTTTTATTTCAACTCTGTAAGCCTACCAAGGAGAACTGTGATTCTAAAAACAGATATCATCAATGGTAAATTCCCCAAGCACCCCCAGATGGAGATCTGTATGCAGAATGAATGATCAATAGAAATCTTGAGATCAATGCCAGTGAAAGAAGGAACAGCCGAGAGTAGTGGTGCTTGAATCAGGAGGCTGAAGCCAGTCTCAGGAGTGCAGTGAGTTCCCACTCAAATAAGTAAGATGAACGAATGAATCAGTAACTACCCAGAGAGGCTTATGAAAAGTGGCTTGGTGGAATAGAATAAGCACAGTTCTCTGTGGTTGTCTCCACAGTTCCCACCAGCCATGTAAGGAGTTCTCAAAGTGGAAGTCCCCATGGACTGTGCATACCCATGTGGTGAAAGAATGTCCCTGAACACAGACAGGTATGTAAGGAACTTGACCAGATATTGGAGTGACTTCCACCTGCACTGTTAGGAGCCTTAAAGTGGCCTGTGTCCTTGCTAAGTCTTCACTCAGGAACACCCAGTGCTGCCACTCACCCTGCAGCCTGCCCCTGTCCTGCTCGTGTGTGAAGCCATTCCTGGGCTTTCCTATCACCCATTCCCCAAAGCTTCACATTCCCACTTTTCTTAACTTTGAGTTCTCACAGTACTTTTTTGTTATCCATCTGCTTCCACTGATTTTCATGACTTGACTAGCATCTCCCCTTTACTGCAGCTGACTGACAAAACTGACCTTGCTACCAAAGCAGGTGGCCCCTGCTGTTTCTCTTTCACACCCTCCAGAAGAATTCTGAATAGGGAAATGAAGGTCACCTACAACCCTACACTTTATAAGGAGTACCTCTAAAATCAGGCATAGTCACTTCCAACACGCACATAAACACATAAACTCAAGGTTTAACACATGGCAACCCAGTTCCTGTTTAGTATTCTTCTGATTCTTTTCTTGTAAGCTCAGATTGTTTTCAAGATTTTTAAAAAAAATACTAAGTGTGTGTGTGTGTGTGCAGGTGTGTGTGTGTGTGTGTGTGTGTTTTGTGTGTGTGTGTGTGTGTGTGTGTGTGTGTGTGTGTGTGTGTGTGCAGGTGTGTATGTAGGTGGGTGTGCACCACACGAATGCATGCACATGTGTGCACATGTGTATGTAGGTGCCCAAAGAACACAGAGATGTCAGGTCTCTGTGGATCTGGAGTTACAGGTATAGTCCATCCTCAGATCAGGTTAATAGTAAAAAAATAATCTCAGAACCCTCCCCCAACAAACAGAGTAAGTCAATTATTTCTATAAAGGAATTCCAAAATAATGTAAAGTTAAACAACTTAGAAATAACACTTGAAATCAGCCAACTAAGTAACTGCCCAAAGCTATTCCTAGATTTTGAGACTGCAAAAACTAAAATCAACAAAGAAAAACCCACAGATTTTCTTTGGAATGGTCTGAATTTGTCAATTTAAATAGATGACCAGACATAGGTTTTAAATCTTTGTCACAAATGCATGGAGTTGATCATAAGACAATTTGTAAAAAAAGTCTATTGTGGCTACATCAGTGTCACACAGCTATGTTTACTTCCAGTAATACAAGACTTCTTTGCAATCATAAAGAAACCTAGCTTTTAAATAATTCCTACAACAATGACATCTGCTCACGGAAATAAAATTTCTATCTTAAACCAAAAACAGTCAATTAGCTTTTATGTTCAAATAGATGCAGAATTCACAAACAGTGACAAAATCATCCTTCCCTCAAGACACCAGGCACTGAAGGAGTCAGTAAATGTAGGTGCAGCATTAGTAATAGTAATGAGGGTCCCAACACTCAGTTCAATGACTTGGAGAAGGTGACAGCACTACTTTGAATATACCTCAGGGTATGCCCAGCCATATTTATAATCTTTTGTATATATATATGTATGTATGTATGTATGTATGTATGTATGTATGTATGTATGTAATTCCAATACTAGTAGTGCAGTACAGCAGAAGTGGCAGAGGCAATCAGAAAACCTGTCTAATTGTTGAATTCTTCTGGGAATACAATGCCTTGCACATCACATAAAAGCTCTGTGAGATGGCTCTTCTCTCTTACCTGACAAATGAGGAAACTGCATTAGATAGGAACTCTGAAACGTGTTCAGGGTCATCCAATGTCAAAACCCAGTGGTTAATATTAACTTTTAGGGCCTTGGGAAACCAGTAAGCAGATGGATAGATGAATGATACAGCAATGTCTCTGAGGTGTGTGTGTGTGTGTGGGGGGGGCAACATGGAAAGGACCAGGCTTGAAGGGAAGGGAAAGTACAGCCACTGGAGGAGCAGGGCATGAAATGAGTAAACCCTGGAGATAATGATGGTGACAAGACACTTACATAACAACCTGGCAACCTGTTTCTGCCTTAGGGGAAGGCAACAACAAGATGAGTACTGAGCAAAGTTGAGGTTCAAAACGGGAGTCAGAATTGGACAGAAACAGCTTGGGGACTTGCTGTGCCTAGTGTGGGCTATGATCCTGATGGTGAGAAGACAGGAGTGGAAAGTGCTCTGTGCGACAGCTGTGGCTCTCATCAGTGTGCTTGAAATATACTGCTTTTTACAGGCCTCTTCTATTCAGCGAGTTTAGCAAGTTTCCTTCCCTGCCTCCCTCTTTCCTGATTGTACTGGATAGTTTTATGTCAGTTTGACACAAGCTAGAGTCATTTGAGACGATGGAACCTCAAATGAGAAAATACTTCTATAAGATTGGGCTGCAGGCAAGTCTGGAGGGAAATTTTCTTAATTAGTGATTAATGGGAGAGGGCCTAATCCATAATGGGTGGGGTTACCCCTTGGATGGCAGTGCTGGGCTGAGCAAGCCAGTAAGCATCATCTTCCCATTGCCTCTGAATCAGATCCTGCATCCAGATTCCTGCCTTGTTAGAGTTCTTGTCCAGATCTTCAATATTAATGGACTGTGATGTGGAAGTGTAAGTCAAATAAACCATTTTCTCCCCAATTTTCTTTTGGTCATAGTGTTTCATCATGGTAAACCTAACTATGACAAAAATTGGTTCCAGGAGTGGGGTATTGTTGTGAAAGTCTCACCTTGTATTTTGGGGAGGATTGTAGAAGGGCTTTGCAACTTTTTGGCTAGAAAAGTCATTGATTGTCCAAAGCTTGGTGAGCTGTTCTATGGGAGCTTGGAAAATAACATTGAGAGCAGTGCAGACAATGAAGGCCTGGCTTGTGAAGTTTTGGGGGGAAGTTTAAAGACTCCTAGGGCCCATTTGCTAATTTGAGTTAAGAATCTGTGGTTCTGGTTAGCTGAGGCTAAACAATCATCTGTGATTCACGAAATACCAGAACTACTAAAGTGAAACCTTTGCTTTGCTGGGAGAATTGATGCTGGTCAGCTGGAGCTGAGAAATTAACAGTGATTAAGAAGAGACCAGCATCACTGAGATAAAATCTTCTAAAAAGTGTTTCCTCAGGGTCAGTACACAGAAGCTGTGTTCCAGAGACCTGAGGTTGTACCTCATGTTGGCAGCTTAATTTGGTAGTGTAAGAGTCATCCAGGAGACAATGGTTTCTAAGGCATGAGTGGGTCATGGAGAACACCTGCAACTTGGTACTGGCTAGGAGAGGCCATTGGTGAAGGTGCAGCCGCAGTAGCCACTGCAGGTGCAGGATTAAAGTAGTCATGCAGAGAATTTGAGGCTTGGTACTATGAAGAGAATCCAGGAAATGATATTGGTGAAAGTACTGTCCCAATTTCTGCAAGAGACCCCAACATTTTGGAGATGCCACTACCATGTGACAGCCATCATTAACAATATCAGTGATGGAGTGGAGCCAGCTAAAGCCTAGGAGACAAACTGTGCTGTAGAGGGCAGAGCCAGATAAGTTACCCAAGCCTCTTGGAAGAGTCCAAAAGATTGTGAGTGGATCCCAGGCACTGAATACTGAGATAGTTACAGTTGGAGTATTGTTTTACTTTGATTTGATGATGACTATGCCCTGGTTCTTTCCTCTGGAAGTAAGGAAGTATTTAATTTCCCCCCTCATTTTGTAGAAGCCCATGATTGAAAGACATTGGATTTTAAAAAAGAGATTGATAATTTAAAGACTGGAATTTTAAGTGTTTGAATTTTTAAACACTGCCAAATATTTATAATGTAATGTGAGATTAATGTATGATTTAGGGATGAACAAGAAAGTAAAGAATTTTGCTTAGCAGTGATTATGTTTGTGTGTCAACTCGACAAATGGGTCAGTTGTGCTGGTTAGTTTTATGTCAACTTGAGTGATTTGAGGGATGGTAATCTCAGTTGAGAAAATGCCTCTATGCTATTAGATGCAGTCAAGCCTATAGGGAATTTTCTTAATTAGTGATTGAAGTGAAGGGGCCCAGTACATTGTGGGTGGGGTCACTCTAGGTTGGTGGCCCCAAGTTCTATAAGAAAGCAGGCCAAGCAAGTCATAGAAAGCAAGCCACTAAATCCCTCTCCCATGACCTCTGCATCAGCTCTTGCCTTCAGGTTCCTATCTTGTTTAAGTTCCTGCCCTTACTTCCTTCATTGATGGACTATGATGTGGAAGCAAGTGTCAAATAAACCCTGTCCTTTCCTGTAGAAAGATTTGTGTGTGTGTGTGTGTGTGTGTGTGTGTGTGTGT
The DNA here is from genome assembly GCF_003668045.3 of Cricetulus griseus. Classification (NCBI taxonomy): domain Eukaryota; kingdom Metazoa; phylum Chordata; class Mammalia; order Rodentia; family Cricetidae; genus Cricetulus; species Cricetulus griseus. Next base: position 201,804,909 of record NC_048597.1, on the reverse strand, counting down.
GTGTGTGTGTGTGTGTGTGTGTGCCCCATGTTGAGGGGCCATCTGTATGAACCTGTCTTTTGAGGGGCTTTAGACAGATTCAGCTGACTTGTCTTGTTTATACCCAAGAGGGGGAGTGTGGACCGAGAAATTAAAGATATTAAGGAAAAGACACAGAATAGAGTCAGGAGGGCAATCCAGTGAATACTTGAACACCCCAAGTTTATTCTCAACATTCTAATATACTCAAACCAAAAAGGGGAAAAAGACTCTTTACCACGATACAAGGAACAAACAGACTTACTTCCTTAAGTCTCCAAACATTCAGTGAGTACACCTTAGACTAAATCTCTTATTATCTGACCTTGAAGGTTAAGAGTAACCACACCTTAGACCAAGTCTCTTCTTATTTAGGTAAGAGGTCCACACCTCAGACCAAACATCCTTCAGTAGCTATTCCTTAGACCTTTTGGTCTTATGACTTTAACCTTGGAAGAGTAAGGATAGTTGAAGTCTCTGATCTTAAGTTGAGATTAATTAATTAATTAATCACACTCTGTGCTTCTGCCACAGGACAGATGGCTGTGTCTGTCTTAAGTTGTCTTCTTTCACCTTCCAGCCTTACCCATCATTGGAACTCATTCGTCATTCGTAACCTGATTTAGGTTGCCTGGAATAAGAAAGATATATCCTATCTTTGACTACTAGCCTCTGTATAGCAAAGGTTAGAGGAGAGTGTATAGCTTGATGCCATGTACCTCTGAACCAACTTTTCATTGAGGGTTCACAAGCAAGCTTGATAATGCTAAGCAATGCATATGCTTATCTGGTTAAAACATCTCCTATTAAAGAAATAAAGAATGAACCAAATGAAATGGCCTTTGTAAATTGGTCTAGGACATATCCAGTAATTTTAGCTGTATCAAAATTTAAAACTGCCTTCTTAATTATGTTGTATCTAACAACTCATTAGCATCATGTCAAATTCCTATTCGAATGAGCTCTGACTTTTTTCCATCCATTATAATTACATAGTATAGCAAAGGTTGCAAACAATAATTCCAATATGATTATTAACAATAGCCACATAATTGACTAGTACAATTCTCATAATTTTATTTTAATCAAATGAATTATAAAATTTTCTCATGGCAGTTGGAGTATGAGTAACTCCACAACTCTGAACCTTTTCTTGTTTCCTCTCTCAAAGTCCAATTTATTGCTGCTTCTAATTTCCAAAGATAAGTTTGAGATTCGACAGTCCTTTAGTACTGAATACCAGCAGCAAAGCTTTTTTCCAACTCCTCATCACATACTACAGAGGGACTTTAACCACACATCACCACCATAATAGTGTTCAATGGTTCTAATGAGTCCTTTCCCCACAAAGGGGAAGTCTCTGAGGCAACAGTACAAATTAGTTTCAACTGGCAAAAATGAGTTCTGTGTCCCAAGATGTAGTGTGGATAAACTGCTAGACCTTCAGTCCTTGGCCAGATCCAGAATAATTAAAACTCACAGAGGTCTGGGAAGTTGGTGTAGCAGATTTGTTCAGAAACTGGAAGTCTCCTTCCATTCTCAGACTGTAGAATGACATCAGAGGGTCAGGAACACAGGTTCAGCAGATCTCACTGGAACTCATCTGTGAGAGCCTCAGCAGCTGTAATGTCATGAGGTCTGGCATTCCTCTGCTCTACATATCATCCCAGACATTCATTTTCTTCTTGTGAGTAAAACACCAATATGCCCTCGACTCTGTATTAACTTCAGGTCAGGCTTTTTTTTTCCAACCTAGACTGAGGATATAACTCCCCTTATTTTATTCTTTGGAACTGTGTTTTCGAGACTCCATGAGTATGTTAATTGCAGGCTCCATTTGAGTCAGTACTTGCCCAGCATCTTCTATGAGCTGTCTAGGGGAACTAGGGTCACAATTATCTTTAAGAATCTCACTGAGGGGGTTAAAATCCCCTGTAGACAATTTTAAATAGGGCCATAACCATTTAACATCTCCCAATAATTTTGAAAATCATTAAGTTTGTAACTTTTCTAATCCAAGTTGCAAAGCTTTCATAAACCGCATTCTCTCATTTGCGTTTTCATAGACACCTTGCTAGGTGGGGCCTAGCAGAACAGCAATTCCTGAGCCTTTGTCTCATAAACTTTTCTCAAATCTTGTATTAACCACCATTCCCACTTGCTTTGGTCATGGTGTTTCTTCATAGCAATAGGAATCCTAGCTAAGACATTGGTTTTGCATAAATAGAAGCAAAAGTCATTATTATTTTGCTTTGGAGTTTTGGTCATTTGAGCTCTGTGTGCTCTGAGGAGCAAAGATGTCAGTATCAGTTCTTAGCTACCTGAGTGAGCTTAGCAAGGGGCTTGGAGTAGGGGAAAGCTGATGTCCCCCTCCAATGTGCAACAATACTGTTGAGATAAGATTGCTAGCATACTTTCAGACTTTGAAATAGAATGTTAAACAGCTATGGCTTGCAGCTTTATGATTAGACTCTGATTCTCTTGCATTTAGTTGCAATCCAAAGATGTTTACATGGATAGAAGAAGTATGGTGTCAAACAGTGTTGGAAGAATCTCCCTGATGCTAGGCAAAGATTGCTGTACTTATTTCAATATAAAAGCCTCCCTCACCTCCAAATCATATACAGACACATCTTCAATCCCACCTCTTACCTTTGACTTGATTGACACTGCATCCCCTATGTGTATGACTTCTGCTTGGTACTTGTTATGAGTGGGAGAATGAGGTAGTCTACATACTAGATTTTGTGGATATCATGTGTGGATTTCTGAGATAGGTGTTAAGAAGCAAGTACTCTTTCTTTCTTGGCTATCTACACTGTACTCTGAGAGAGGAGACAGAGACTTTCATAAATCACAGACCAAGCTTTAAAAGAAAGATATCCGGCATGTTTCAGTACCTCTTACCTTGCTTCAATTTTTATAATGCACCATTTTCCCTCTTTGTCTCCTCCATCCCCTTCCCAAAGGGACTTAACTTTCTTGTTCAGATTTGTGGCTCATATGGTTATAGTTTCTCCAGGCACAGAATGGACACCCAAAGAACATTTGTTAAGCATATACATAGAATGAACACATTGCCAGCAAATCATGTAATGACCAAGAATGTAAGGAAATCTGAGGACTAAGTGTGCACAGGAATCCTAACAGGATTAGCGATGGAAAAGACAAGCAGGGGAGTGATGATGTTTCTGACACACCAGGGAAATCAAAAAGACCACATCTCAAGACTCTACTACCAGCAGGGGGTGCTACAACCATGTGTCCTGAACTTGGAACTTCAAGGCTCCACACACTGAATGTCCTTTCCAACTCAAAATATGGGAAGTATCTACAAAGTGTAGAATAAGATGTGAATGATATTTGTAGTTGTGGGTCTCTGTAGGAAGATGGCAAGCCTGAGGTTGAGGGGGTGAGCCTGTACTATGATGAAGTTAATTTTACCTTTGAAATTCAGAGTTCAACGTTCAACCATTAAAACGTGTTAATACTCACATTACACACTTGTTAGTACAAGCTATTTGAGCATCCAGTTGTTTAGGCAGCACACAGTTAGTGTTTGTTTTTGTGCAGTACAAGCTGTGGAGTAGCGGTGCTCATTCTCTCAGGGCAGCAGCTGTGACTGTTGCAGGCAAATAGCAATCCATATATCCCTATAATGCCTTCGTTCAGTTTTTGCTAGAAAATCTGTAGTGTTTGTATTAGCAGTATGCCTCTTCATGAAAGCTATTTAGTCATGGGAGAATGTTGGTTCTAAAGATGACTGATAAAAATACATGTTCCATATTCTATGCAGACATGCCAGTCCTGCACATGGTGGCTTGAGCAGTTAGAGCCCATGTAGCATGACAGTTGAAAGCATGTCAGTAGCTATGATGAAACACCAGCTTTGTCACTGGTTATCTTGGTGCATTATTCTGTTCCCTAGTTGTGAAACTTTGGTGGCTTTGAGAACCACCCAGGGAATGCTGTGAATATAGAAATGCTGAGATGCCTATGTACCATCAACTGAAAACCATGATTTTTAACAGTAAGACAATTGTCCTCATCTGCAAAATCAAAGATGTTAAAAGAACCCATTGCTGGCATGGCAGTTAAAAGGCTGGATCTTTTTTAACCCAATATCTAGGATTATAAACTCAAAAATGCTGGCTATAATTGGTTCACAAGGCATTGGGCAGATTTTTATATAAAGTATGCATGTACTGGTAGAGCAGGCATTTTTTCTTCTGAACCTCAGGAAGTCGAGGTGATATTTTCTTTCCCTAAATACTAGATTTTCTTTCTTATGTGAGAATTAAGATTTAAGTTTACAACAGAGACTTTTTGTTCATATTTTTTAGCCTAGTTCTCTCTGACGCTATCATAACAATAAAGTCTGTGTGGGTTAATGTGTCTTGGGAGCATACTTAAAAATGACTTAAGGATAAATAAGGAAAACAAGATTATGTATTATATAGTTTCATAATGCAGACAGCCTTCAGTTTTACTCTATAAAAAGTAGTGTTTTCCTTCCTGTTAGGTATATTAAAATCTCTTCCTTAGCTTCATCTATGGTCATCATTCATGACCGTAACTTTGAGTTGAATTCTATTTTCATATGATATGTATTTACGTGAGAAAATTTTTGATTTACTATTCATCAATTATAAAAGATGCAAAGTTTCCCCTTGTCTCTGCAGTTGTCTGATTGTTTTAGGACAGTGGTTTTCAACCTTTCAAATGCTGCAACCTTTTAATACAGTTCCTCATGTTGTGGTGACCACCAAACATAGAATTATTTTTGTTGCTACTTCATTATTGTAATTTTGCTACTGTTATGAATTGGAATGTAAATATCTGATATGCAGGATATCTGATCTGTGACCCACACAAAGGTTCTCAACCCACAGGTTAAGAATTGATGCTATAGAACATAAGCCATGCAGAGTCTATCACTTTTATAGGAGGAGGACTGTAAGATAAAGAGAAAATGTTCAAAGCTACCACCCAATACAATTGGAAAAACTGGTTATCTAAAATGGCAAGTACTGGCTTTTGCTCAACCAAGCCCTCTAGGTCTATTTGCACTTTTCCTAAAACACTCCAAAGAATTTGATATAGTCTCCTCAGGGTTTAACTTTGATAGTTTAATATTTTAAAAGTTTTATTTGCCTCATTATTGATGTTTAAATCAAATTACAATTCTACAGTCTAGGTATTGTGAGAATTGAACCTTTAATTTACTTGTCTATCATACTAATACACAAGGATCTAATTTTCCCTGTTAATAAACATGTGTCATTATAGGCAGTCAGAAACACAGTTCACTCTAAATCAAAATGGCTTTGACCAAGCCAAGGTATCTCATACTACATCACACACACACACACACACACACACACACACACACACACACTCTCTCTCTCTTCTCTCTCTCTCTCACACACACACACACACACACCACATATCATACATACATGTACACTCATCACCTACCTATACACACACATACACGCACACACACACACACACACACACACACACACACACACACACACACACATATGTAGGCATATACATGCATTCAAACAAAAATAACACCCATTTCTATACTACCACTTATCCTTTGCCTGCTTAAATACTAGGTGGGCTCAAAAATCTCATAATGGTACTTGATTTTAGACATTCTCCAGTGCTCCACTGTCATTCTTCAGTACAGAGTGTCTACTCATTTTCTTATGATAGTTCTAACTTCCTAAATATTCATAGTGCTATTTATTACCCCAAAGCAACCATTACTTCTCTCTTAAAATACTACATCGCACTGCCCACTCACATGCTTATTCTCTCAACATAATAAAACATTTTCCCATAGCTGGTACTCAATTCTGAAACAATGCTATTTTCATGTTTTCTAACACAGGTCTTCCTTAGCACTTCTAGAATGAAATGAAAAGCCTGTGGGTCTTCAAATGTTGGCTCCATTGTTGTTCTTTTACATACCCAACAGTCTCATGGTACTTTCCTTTGTTTATTTTCCTTTTTATATTATTCTTAATAATTTTATTTGAAAGTTTTGACAATTAAGCAAATGCAACTAAAATATTCATATTATTTGGCCCAAAGGTACAATATTAATACCTAGAAAAGTTAAATGGTTTGCTGGAAGGCCTGGGCCTGGGAAGATCTCCCCACCTCACAGAATTTCCCCACTTCTGCTACTTTGATTATAATTATTCTGCATTTCTACCATGCCAAAAAGCTTAACTCAAACCCCACCATCCCTTTCAATATTTGTGAGGCCTGTACTATCCACCCCTAAAGTTTCTAGTCAATAATTATTTGTTTATTACATGTATAAATTAGGGTAATTTTAGTAAATCTCTGGATATTAAAAATCTAGACCATTACACAGGGGGAAAGGTTACCATTGAAGAGAATCATACATTGCCTGAGGGTTACTTAAGGGTTACTGACTGAGATGGGAGAGATGATGTCTTAGTTAGGGATTCTATTGCTCTGAAGAGACACCATGACCATGTCAACTTTTAATAAATAAAAACATTTAATTGGGATTGCTCACTTACAATTCAGGGGTTCATTCCATTATCATCATGGTGTAACCTGGAGGCTTGCAGGCAAACATAATGCTGGAAAGATATCTGAGTATCCTACATTCTGCAGACAACAGGAGATGGTTTGAGTGTCACATTGAGTGAAGCCTGAGAAAAATAGACCTCAAAGCCCACCCCCACAGTGACACACTTCCTCAAACAAGGCCACACCTTCTAATAGTGCCACGCCCTTTGGTGGCCATTGTCTTTCAAACCACCACAGGCAATGAGCACCAGAACTGCATGATTATTATGGCTTACACAACTGAAATCTCTTGTTTTCATTGTTTTGGAAAATGGAGTTGATGACCAAGCTGTTTTTTAGTGAGGATTCCTTTCCAGTGAGAGAGAAGAAAAGGGCGGAGCCTTCTGTACATTTTCTTTTAAGGACACCATTCCTTCTGAGTTGTGACATCATTTATCTCTAGTCTCCTTGCAAAGACCCTAACTTCAAGTCTAGTTATGCTAAATATTAGTTTCACCTTAGGGGATGGAGGGTGCAGCTAAATCTAGCATCAGCTCACATCTGAACAGTATTTTGTGTTGCCAGTTATTAACTCAAATGAGCTTCACAAAAACTGTTAGCAGATCCACTTTTTACACAGAAGTAAACTGAGGCGTGATGAGCATAAGTGTATTTCTTATAATAAAGAAAATTCCAATCTAGGTAGATTGACCTCTTTATTCGTACAATTAACACCTAGGCCACACAGAACTGAGAATCAAAGCAGAATTTTAGAAAAGCAGGCATGCACATACTATATTAGTAAATTCATGAACAACATTCCAGACCACATTTATGTATAACAGATAAAAACAAATGCATTTCAAGTAGATAAATATTGGATCCCCAGTCAACATCTTTGAACACTGATCATGTGATAAAAACATTAATTAACTTATTTTAATAAAATATTTAATAAGCTATCCTGGGTATACTCTTTAAATAATGTAACAGATTCATATTATTACTTCAAAATCAAAATATTCGCATCATAAAAACACTTTTCATGAGGACAAACAAACACACCTCTGTGAATTTGAGACCAGCCTGAGACCAGTCTGGACTATAAAGTGAAGCCTTATCTTGAAGAAGAAGAAGGAAGTGGAGGAGGGATATAAGGAGAAGGAAGAGGAGAAGCAGGAAGAATATTTGTTTTATATACATATGACAAACAAAAAACTTCATGTTTCTTTATTCAGTTCAATACAACAAACATGAAAAATTAAATCTACAAGAATGGGATTTATTTTTTAAATAAATGAATGTAAATAGACAAATGGTAATAGATCAAAGAAAATTCAATTACTAGCATAAAGAGCAGGCAAAAATAGAAGGCAACCGAATGGAAATGTATCAGGTAAAGAGAGGAAGAGAAAAGGAAAATGGGAGAGAAAGAAGGAAGTTAACCTGCCTATCAGATTCTCACTGGGAAATATGACAGCTAATGAAAGAGAAGGCAGAATGCTAAAATGAGCATCAAGAATAAAAGAACTCTTGAAACTTAAAATTGTTTATAGAAGTTTTACAAATTAGAGTTTTAAAATTCTCCCCTAAAATGTCAAAAAGATTTATAGTTGTGATAGAAAGACAAGAAAATGAGACCAAATGCCAGTGAGCCTAAATCTTGAGAAATAAAATTCCAGGAAGAAATAGGACATAAGCAATTGATGAAAATAAATCATCAAATGAAAACAACAAAATGTGGAAAGATGTGATATCCTAATGAAAAAAGAAATATAATGATCACATAATGGATTCGAGAGAGATACACGTGCACAATTTCGGAATAGTCTATATATGACCCTAGCAGCTCTCAGACAGAGGAAAAAATAGAGAAGAATTAAATCAAAGTCATATGACATTCAAAAGCTAGAATTTACCAACCCTGCCAGCATCAGGCAGGGCAGATAGTTCTGCTGCAGAATTCTCATTTTCCCACCCACAACATTCTGTAGCATCCGTCTATTCTCAGGCTGGCTCTAGAGAGAATGTTCAGTCTTAAAGGAAAGAATAGGCCAAGAAAAGGGAGAAACATAGATAACAGGAGATTGGATATCATAAAACCAAAACAGCTATTCTATCAGCACGCTGAAAATGGTGGTAGAGAGATAATCATTCCAAAAAGGAAGACAGCAGCATTAATACTGTTGCAACTTTGTAGATGTTGCAATGTCCACTAGTTGCATACATGTCTAGAGGACACAGCTGGCAATAAAGAGGAAGGACATCAATAATTTCCAAGAAATCAAAACATGGTGAAGGAAAAAAATCACAATGTTTTGCAAAGTTCAGATGATAGCGATGTTTATATTATAACAAAATTGGCACAATAAAAACTTCTGTAGCCCTGAGCACCATAAATCACCATGATTTCTGTGTCTGCTGGAGAACGACGGAAAAGGAGAAGCCAAGGATAACTCCTAAACTGTAAAGCGAAGTGTGGGAAGTCCTTGCTGTTCATGGCCTTGCAGCTGTTTTCCAAACCTCGAAGACATGGGAACTCCCTCTCCCAGTGAAATCTCCTTTCTCCACCTGCCCTTAACCTGGAGAATATCCCTGGGTCAGAGGAATGACCTTATGTGAAATCTGTCTCTAAGCCTAGATGTCTGATTTATCTCTGTGGTGACCCTTGGCACAGTTTCCTGTTAGAAGCTTCCCCTACTGCACATATGGTAACTAAGACTTACACTAGGAGCTCTGCTACAGGACTCTGCTGCCACATAGCAAGCCTTGTGATAGAAGCGTTCAGCTTAATGCAAATTAGGGTTTGTCCCTAGGCTCTGCAATCCTATATATTCTTCATACTCGGGAATAAAGTTGATTCACAGAAGTCTGTCTCCCGGAGGGGTGTTTTTGTCATACCCACAGCCATTCGAACCCTGTTCCCCGCTTCTGCTCCCTCTGTCTTCATGAACCAATGCACCAAGGATCCCGAGGAAGAAGCAGAACAACAGCAGAGAACGAGGAGGATGAGACAGTGGCTGGCTGCAGGTAAGTGTAGGGAGCCTGCAAACAGCAGATACACACAGCTCTAAGGAGATGAGGTTACAAGCAGAGTTGTGATTACTTTAAAGAAAATATAAGATGTCTTAACTCTTAAACTATAGGAATGTCTAATTGTCATTAAAACAAACAGAACCCATGAAACCAACACTAAGAAAAATTCCCATATTGTTTTCATATAAATTAAATGTGTATATAATACAGACAATGTTGAATCCTGTATAGGGATGCATAGCTTGGATTTGCTCTCATTAACTGTGCTTTGAATGATTCTTTGCATACAAATACTCTCCTATAGAACATTTTAAAGAAAAACCTAACATTTCCACTTGTTTATATAGGTGTGTGTGTGTGTGTTGTGATTTGTTTATATATACATATAATTATATATTACATATAGCATAAATATCATATATTTATATCATATATTACAAATGCATACATATATACATATGTACCTCCCACACACATACACACAAATACAATTAAAATGTTTAGTTATTTCAAATATGCAGTAAGGTTAAATAATGTATCCTTAAATATTCTGTGGTACATAATTTACCTTCAATGAGTAAGGATAAGTTGTCATCATTCATGTGAAATATATATGTATATAGTACTTTAAAGTGATTTTGCTTCTACAGGTTGAAACAGGAATACACATTACTGTGCAGTCTCTATTTAGTCATTGAATAAACTAGCCCCTCCTCCAGGAATCTCCAAAGCTATGTGAGCTTCACACAGTCTCAGAGGCAATTTGAGTAGAAAAGAGGCTTATAACCTTAAAACCTTAAGACTAATAAAGAAAATCAAATGAGTTTTTGAATAAGATTTAATTCTTGAAGTTTCTGCCACTGAGGGTCATACTATTCTCTTTGTGGATTTAAATAATATTAAGGCCATGGCACTAATAATGGCAGCTATAAATGCATGCCCTGGGATCCTGACTATACTAAATACTTAAACATGATATAAAGGAGCAAAAAGTTAGATATTACCCCCAAATGGTTGAGTGATAGAATTTCCTTTCACTCAACCGTATTTGTCCTGATGAGAAATGTTTACCCTTCTAAGAATAAGAGAATGATTGTCACTTTTAAGGGACAAATCAAATATCTGAAATAAGTTATATTTCAAAATTTCAGAATTTCAGAATTTCAAAATTCAGAATTTCAAAATTCTGAAATAAGTTATATTCTTTAGAAATTACATAATGGTGTGGACAGAAATAAAGATAATTGTTAGGTCAAATGCTTATTTAATAAACTGAATTAATCAGCTGTATGATTGTACAATGTACTTAACATCAAGCTTTGCAAATATTTAGAACTACTATTTTAAACACAAACTCTCCTAATAGAGTTGGCTGCAATATCTACATAAAGACATTTCTTCTTGTTTAAGGAATGATCACTAACTTTTCTTATTTTTATGCAAACAAATAATAAGGCTAAGGAGATAGTTTATTCATAAAGTGTGTGCTTTACATACAAGCAAAAGGACCCGAGTTTGACCCTTATGGGGAAAAAAAGAACAAATAAACAAAAAATCAGATAGGTACGCAGTAACATACACTTATAACCCAACACTGGTGAGACAAATTCCTATTGCTTTCTATGCAGCCAGTCTTGAGAAATGGGCAAGCTCCAGATTCAAGGAATGACTGTATCTCAGAGAACCAGGCTAATAACTCATGAAGCATAGGAACAGCAGTTGTCATTTGGCCTCACGTCTGCACCTACATGAACCTGCATCCACACACAGATGCACACAGAGACATAAAAAAAGCAAATAAATAGCATGTTTCATTTACCTTTCTCTGGTCCAGGGAAATAAATTAAAGGAGAGAAATGTTCACTCACTACCAGACAAGAAAGCACACAGCTACCCTTGAGAATAAATTTGTCAAGAGGAATGTGCATAGAGGAGAATGTGCTAGGACACTTGATTTTCCTAGGAAGCTAACTATTCACACTTCCTGTTTTGTCACTGTATTCATATAATTAAAAAACAATAGATCACAGTGCTTCTCTTTTGTGTTGGGAGAGTATATGATTTACTTTCTGATTTTTTCTTTAGACTCAGTCTCATGCCCCTGCCTGCTTCTGGTACTTTACAATCCTCTAAGCATAGTCAAGCTCTTCCTTCTTTTGGATGAAAATAAGAAGCAAATGATGACATGAATAACATCATGGGACATTAAATTTAGCTGCTGAAGTCAGAGGAGAATTCACTGATATAAAATCACTCCTGAAGTTTTTGTACCCTAGTCTTTGATAAGCCATGGCTTTCACATACTAGACAAACTAAAAGGCAATAGACAAAATAGACACTAGACATAAAATAATATCTCCTGCCATTCTAAGTGGGCTGCACCAGGGAGACGGAGGGAAAAAAGAAAGTATGAGGAAAGTGGATGCAATCAGCTGCACTGCTAAACTAGCTCCATGAATCTGTACCCCAGACAAACTAAGCATTAATATATTAATGTTATATTAGCAAGCAATTTAACTAGTATTTAAAAGTTCCTTTGTATGCCTTCTCTAAATTAATCTCAAAATTTACTTCAAATATAATTTCACTTAGCAAAATAGATATGTATTATAGATTTTAATACATGTATGTTTTTATCTTATCTATTTGTAGTAGCATCAGTAACAGAGCTATTCCTGTTTGATCTTTATTTTTCTGCAGAGTTTAACATTAATGAGCCAAATAACTTCTGCTATGTGCATAACTCAACTTAAATGCCTCACAGTATTCTCCAAATATGGAACACTGTGATTTACTTAGTCTCACATTGCTGAATTTCCTGAGTCATTCCTAAGTGTACAGAATGATGTCACATCAAACCATCTTTCCAAACACTTCCTAAAATCTTCTAAAATACGCATTGCCTTTAAAAGATATTTCTGCCTAATCTCACAGTGTTTGATTCAGGCCTTTCACTCAAGTTAAAGCACATAATTTGAGGCAGACATCAAGAGCATTTGCTCCTTGTCTCAAGTGATCATCAACATTCCTAAATAATGATTGAATTTCCACAAAAAGATATATATTGTTGGAACAGCCACTCTGTGCAAGATCTCCTTTGCTGTCAGTTTCAGGTGTAGATACCAATAAAGAATTCCACTGTAAAGGGACTTCCACTTTGGTGCCAGGTAAAATCAGTCACCTCATCAGTAAGATAGTTGCCTGACTGCATAGGAGAGAATGACTTCGAGACACAAACAGTTGTCTTCCAAAGTTATTGTTTTATTGAGGCAAACAGGACAAAATTATGTTGAGATACAATATTCAAAACAGTAATGCATTAATCAGTTAAATAGTTCAGATCTTCAGTTGAAACTTTCATTTCAAAAAAGGAAAATTATTGAGTCGTGGCATTCTGAATGTAAATCTACTTTGGGCATACATGGATAAAATAAATATTTCTACCAGCATGTTTCAAAGAACATTGAAGAAATTAACCTCAATGGTGATGACACTTCATGGAAAATATTTTGTTCTTTAAAGATAATTGGCTGAAGGAAAATATCTTATTCATTGTTCTATTTCTGCAATGAGACATTGTGACCAAGCACACGTATAAAAGAAAGTGCTTGATTTTATGCTGGTTCCCCAGCTGTCAGCCTGGGCTCCATGAGCTCCCACTTGCCAGGTCAACTGTTTCCCCAACATGGTCTTGAGCCCTTTGTTCATCACTCCTCCCAAGAGTTCTCTATGATGGCATGTAAGGTAGTCATCAATCTCATTACAGGGGGAGGGCATTTAAGATAGCTTCTCCAATATTGCTTAAATTCTTAGTTGGGTCATCCTTGTGGAATCCCTGGAGATTTCCCTAGTGTCAGATTTCTCATTAAGCCCATAATGGCTCCCTCTATTAATACTGAACCAGGCTCCCTGAACATGGATGTCAGTTGGGGGACCTAGGCAGTCTATGGGGCTTCTGGCAGTGGGACAGTATTTATCCCTAGTGCATGAATGGGCTTTGGGAGGCCATTTCTCTATGGAGAGATACTCTCTCAGCCTGGATACACAAGGGAGGGCCTAGGTCCTGCCCTAAATGATATGACAGACTTTGATTATCCCCCATGGGAGGCCTCACCCTCCCTGAGGAGTGGATGGATTATGGGATGGGGGCTTGGTGTGAGGAGATGGGAGGACAGAAAGGAGAGAAAACTGGAATTGGTATGTAAAGTAAGATTGTTTTTAATTTAAATAAAAGCTAAGTTTAAAAAGTATTTGATTGGAGGTTTGCTTATACTTTCAAAGGGATTAGTCCATAATCATGGTGGGATCATAGTGGCAGGCAGGCAGACATGGTGCTACAGCAGTAGCTGAGAGCTCACATCTAAACTTCAAGTTGCAGGGAGAGACAAAGACAGAGATACAGAGGGGGATGGGAGGGGGATCGTGTGCTTGGCTTGGGCTTTTAAAACCTCAAGTCCACCCCTGTTGACATATTCCCTCCAACAAGGCTACACTTCCTTATTCTTCCCCAACAGTCCACCAGCTGAGAACCAAATATTCAAATATATGAACCTATGGGGCCATTATCATTCAAACAACCACAAAAATGTTTTCAAAAACCCTTTATGTGGCATTTAGAAGAGAGCCATCTTCAATTTTTATACTTTTATTTAAAGGAGAAATTGAAACTGGCTTGAGTGGGGTAATTACTTTCTTCCCAGTATGAACTACGGTTTCAACATGGAGCCTTTTATTCCAATTTTAATAGCAGTTGATGCTGAGATATATTACCCTGATATTTGATCAAAATAAAAAACAAAAGTGAAAGACTTACTTGTCAAAAAAAATCACCTTTTAAAATCTATCTTAACCAAAGAATATGTTAGTTCAATATAGTACCTGTACTATATTTGATTTGTTTTGAGTCACAGTTTTATTACACAGCCTAGGCCTCTGAGCCTAGCTCAGTATTTGATATGGGCACAGGTTCCCATGCAGCTACAGTATCCTGGGAAATAGTTTAATCCAGGGAAGAGTTGTTCCTTCCTTCTCTCTCCTTACCTCAGTATTTCCCCTCCTTGTGAAACTTAGTGTGTGTGTGTGTGTGTGTGTGTGTGTGTGTGTGTGTGTGTGTGTGTGTGTGTGTGTGCGCGCGCACATGCGCCTGTGTGTGCTCACGAGCTCCTGTGTTGTAGGTCAGAGTACTTTCTGTAAAAGCTCAAGTATATGCTTCAATTCTTAAAAATGTTAACAAAATAAATGAGTGATGTTTAGAAATACAATAGACTATTCATATTTATTCTTAAGAAAGCAAAGTGAATATTCAGATTTCATTCAGCTAAAGTGAAAATTGAAGGTCATACAGATTGATAACAAAATGCTTAGCTAGGAATTTTTCTTAAAAGAAAGGTTAGAGTATTTTAGTTGTTAGATAAATATTATTAATGGAATTCAAGTTCAAACCTATCCCACTAAAATAAGAAGTAACATGATATTTTCCAGGCCAGTTTGCACTATGATGAAATAGAATCCATGTTTGAGGCTTTATATAAGCACTGTCTCCTAGAAAACTCATGACAAGTAAACAAAATAAAAATAGAAAATGAATATTTCATTGGCTAGCTAACAAATTCAATAAGTGTAGATTATTTTATAATGCTGTGCTACAATTTAATGTTAACATATGTGAGTTAGAAAATAGTCAAATGTTAATTCTTATGACTTTGGCTCTGTCTTCCTATAAATCAAAATCTCTGTGGCAGGGGATATATTGAGCCAGATTGCTTCAGAGAACTGTGACTTGCCTCGGGGACTGAACTCAGTAATGTCTGCTCAGCCAAGCAGTACAAATCTGGTCTGAAGCACTCTAAATGAAGAGCGGCCTCTGAGCATATGACAGGAGTTTCTGATAATGGCCTCATGTAGCTAAAAATTCTCATTGTAGAGCAGTCAGCCCAAGGATCAAGAAATCATAAAAACCATGAGCCCATGAGTTGTCTGGATCACAAAAAAATGAGGACTGTCTTAGAAATCACTTATAAACATTTCTGGTCAATTCTGAGGCTTAATAAAAGTTGTCTTCATATAACCAATTGTGGATATAACCCCCAATGTAGGGAATGCCCAGTTTAGTATTTTCAGTCCACTTTAATTGGGTGGGCAAGTATGGAGCAGTAAAATAGTGGCAGGTTAATATGGCATATTGAAAAGCAGATCTTGTCTCTGTATCAGTTGATTAGAAACAGAAGCAGTCATGAGGTGTCCTTGTTTATTGTATCTGCCATTTGTCATTCAGTCATCAAATCTCTGCCATTATGCAGAATACTCTTTTTATACGGAACACCCAATGTACTGCAAATTGGTTGCTATGCCTTAAAAATTACAAACCTGGACTGTGTGTGCATGACTGGAGTGTAAGTCAAAGAAGCCTACTAACAGTTCATGGCTGCTGGAATTCAAGGAAACCAAACACACAAATCTTTTACACAATGAGATAAAGGCAAGCTTCCCATTTTAGAGGTGAGAAAGTTGAAATCACAAGAGACTGAAGATCTCATTCAAGATCACAACAAGATGCCTGCTGCCATACACTCTCAGTCTAATGGTATAGCTCTGTTAAATGCAAGGCATGTTGGGAACCTGCTGTTTAACTTTCCATCCTGCTATGGGTTTCAGTTTCACTGGTTTTGTGGTTCTTCTAGGAGCCTCATTCAAGTCCTTTCACACTAAGCTTATGAAGTTGACATTAAGTATTCTTTCCCAAGGGACATGAGTTATTAAACAGCAGCTTGTCAAGCTGGTCAACTTCCAAGCCAGTCACTCCTATCAGTGACCTGTAAGGATAACTCTTTGTACCCCCATCAGTGACCCATAAAATCCATGGTCCCTTCCTGAGCAAATCCCAGTGAAAACAGTCTTGAGAGTGCCAATGTTCAGTTGATATCTGAGGAGTCTGAGTGGGAGTGTCCCTTGGGTGTTCTCACAGGGGTAAGATTGGAAAGAGCTCATCTCATCCTTGCGCCATAGAGCATTTCTGTCTTTCCTGTGCCCAGAAGAATTCTCAGACACTCCGGAGTATCTAACCTCTCATATCCATTCCCTAGCAGATATAACTGTAGAATTTCTAATTTCCTGTGTGTGTGTGTGTGTGTGTGTGTGTGTGTGTGTGTGTGTGAGAGAGAGAGAGAGAGAGAGAGAGAGAGAGAGAGAGAGAGAGAGAGAGAGAGAGAGAGTGAGTGTGTTTATGCACCCCTTTATAGAATGCTGGGTTTGCTATGTTGTAATACTCCCCAATAAAAATGCAACCTAAAATCTAAGTCAAACTCTAATTATAGGATCCAAGGACAAACAAAAGTTAAAGATGCTTCCTGAATTATTTTCTTGTAAGATTAAAAGATGTCCTCATTTCTTATAGTGTTTATTCTAAAAGAACATAATTTGTCTATCTCTGAGTCTTTTGAGAAGCTGCACAAGAGTCTTGCTAGTACAGTGACCCAGGAATGTTCTTTTCCAGAACCTAAATGTCATTTCTATGAAATATCATCAAGGGAAAGGCACTTCCATCTTTATGTAGTGAGAGGAGAGTGGTAATTGTGCTCAGTGACATGGCCTCTCTCACAAAGTTTGTTTTTGTTTTGTTTCTTTCCTTGGTACAAAACAAACACAGAGGATCACCAAATTGCAGGCAAATACAGATAAACCCAGTAAAAATGCCTGTTCTTGCCATGTCTCCTTGTTTTATGTTTAATTTTTTACCTTGAAGACCTGTATGTGATAGGTATCTCTTTGCAATATGGAGATGTGTATGTTGTACAGATTGTAGCTGGATACTTTCAGGAGCAAAGTATCTTTGCTATGTAGGGAGAAATTATTTTGAAACAAAATATTTTGATTTCAATTTTGTTTCCACAATAAGGAATTAATAATATTTAAATTTCAAACTTAGCTGGCTATTTTTTACTAATTTCTTAATAATCAATTAGCAATTTTTGAATTATTTTTATGTACAATGATTTATATTTGGTCATCAATGGATAAAGAAATTATTGTTATTACTCCATATTTCAGAGTAAATTGTAGCAATTTTACTTCCAAAAGACAATCATCAAGTAAGGACAAATGAAAGGCAGTATTCTGAAATATGTTTAATTGAATCCTGTGCAAACAATTGAAGATTTATCGGATGATGATTTTGGAATATGATCAAAATCTATAAACAAAGATAACTTTTTGCTGTGATAAATTATTAGAGACATTAGTTATTTTACACTCTTTGAAGAATTTCCATGTAGAAAAGATGAGAGGCTTTTCTTAGAATTGTGGCAAAGACAGAATCTGTACTAAGGACTGGACAACCAAAATGATCATGTGCAGACTTAGTGATTCAACCTAGTCTCAGATTCACCATAGGTTTCAACCAAAATGTCTGATTTGCCTTGGACTCTAGTGATGAAAGTTATACTAGTCAGTCCTGGAAGAAGTAGGGAAGCCGTGTGCTCTAATGACGTGACATCATGAGATAGATCACTGAGTGTCCAATCTCCAATCTCTGCTGGATTACAGGCTAGAAGAACACTGAAGCCACAAGTTGAGATATCATAAGTTGTCAGTAGTTTCTTCAGTCTTGATTTTCAAGTAGTTAAAAGAAATAGAAATCCTTTTACAACCTATGGTTGAATCATTTTTATGTATTTTAATAACTATTTTATTATTTTGCTATGCATAGAAACAGAAATTATTGTAGTTATTGCCTACCTTCACTATACTAAATAGTTGGGCAATTTAACTTTATTAATTTTAATATGATATTTTTATAGCCTTGACATTATTATCCCAACTACAACAAATATTTTGACTTAGTAGAAGACAAAAAGGCAATGTCAAATTATTTTACATGAAGTAGTTTACTAGGTGAAATTGTAGTTTGACCAGCAAGCCAAATTCTCCATCATAAAGCCTGCATTTTAATCATCAAATTAATTTGACTTCAACTGACAATTTTAAGCATGTGTTCACCTTTCCTTCACAATGTTTTCTCACCTAATATGGCAATTTTCTGCTCTTGATTTCTTAAATTAAAGAATTATTGAGATACTCTCCCCTCTCAACTTTAAGCAAGAAGACACTAAAGTGGGAGCAAATTAAATCTAAAGAAGCAAATTCTCTGCACACTGCTGTTTCTACACTGTGGTGGCTGAAGTCAGGTGGTACTTACATTATATCCAATGCCCATATCTCAGTGGCACTCTCTTTGCACAAGACACTGAGCACCCTTGCTATGGCACTAAGATTATAGTCAGAGTTATTCTCTGTCTTCTTAACTGTTCCCTTCTTTTTCCATTGGCCTCTTAATAATGCAAACTTTTCTCACTCTGTTGGTGATTTCAGCCAGTCACATGTGTAGAAATGACATAGTTTCCACACAGATAATAATCCAGACTAAATCATGTCCCTGAAGCCTACATTTTTCTGATCTTTCAATACAGCTCTGTTTTTGGATGTCTACTAAATACTTCAAAAGCAACATGTTAGAACTCAACTCTTAATTTTCCTTACTTATGTAGCCTCCCCTACTTCCCTGGCAGGCACAGCTGTTAACTTTCCCCTCTGTATTCTGTATCATTTTTCTTTTTTTTGCTTTCAACTTTTTCTTTTTCAGTCTTTTTTTTTTTTTGACTTATTGGGCAGGTCATTTTCTTGTTATACTGCTTGGAAATGAGTTTCATCAAGACCCATGCTTAGTGTTCCTGGTTTGCAGCAATCAAATTTGAATCACCTCAAGTCTTAGTGTCTGTTAAGATGGGGAACCTATGCATTGGGAAACATCTAGTTAATTTAAACATCAGTATGTATCTAGAATATACATTGTCCTTAAAGGAATAGAAAATAAAAAATAACCATTTTTCAAATATAAATATGTGTGTTCATGTTTTTCCTTCTTAATTCCCATTGAAATAAAAACAAGCCATGAGAAAAAGTCATTTCTTAAGAATGTCGAGTATCATTAAAAACTATAATGCTCCAGCAATGAGTAGATAAACATTGTATTAACCAATGGGGAAATGCCACATTGTCAGATAAATCTGCAATGTCTATTTTAATTTCCTATTTTATGATCAATATTGTTTCTCATCTTGTAGTCCATTAAATTTACATTTTATAAGAAAAAGAATATGTCATTTAAAGTTTTATGTTTATGTTCACCCTTAAAATGCCTTGTTTTGTCTATCCATGAAAATGCATATATTGAGCAGCTTTATTGAGATACAATTCACATTTCATAAAACTCATTTGTTTAACATGCAGACTTCAGTGAGTTTTGTTGTAACCAGAAAGTTGCATAATCACTGACATAATCTAATTGAGAACATTTTCATCATTCTGAAAAGAAATATAATCCCATTAATTGTCACTTGTCATATAGTTGTAAGCAATCACTAATGTATTTCCTATCTACATAAATTTGCATATTTTGGAATTTTCATTAAAATGGAATTACACAGCATGATGGTCTTTTATGATTTACTTCTATCAACTGTCATAATGTTATAAGTGTTTTTTTCAGTGTACCAAGTATCTGAATAGTGTCCTTTTTTATTACTGATTTATATTTCCTTCAAAAGAGATATCATATATATCAATGTTTCTATCGTTTATTACTTAATGCACATATTTGAAATTTGCACTTTGGACCTCTTTAAAAAAATTCATCTATTAGGATTTGTATTCAAGTTTGTGTGTGGGGTATGTTATTTCTCTTGAGCATTTACATAAAGGTGGTATTATTGGGTCACGTATTTTCCACTAAGAACAGTCTAAGGAAGTGTGAAGCTGGTTTTCAAAATTAAGCACACTCCTTTGCCTGGGAAATATTCTATTCTCAGGGAAGAATGTTAAAGTGTGAATTCTGATAGCTGTATCAGTCTGCTCTGAAGTATTCGGCTTAAGTTGAAGAAAAGTAAAGGGTACTTGTCCCGTTATACTTAATGAAAACTGGATACACTTCACCCAGAAAGTATCTGAGTGTTTAAAAAGAGAGTATGCTACTTTCTGAACAAGGAATTCCCTGTCTGCCTTCTATTTTGAGATTATCTTCTTGGAATACGAGTATAGAATGAAGAAAGATTTAGATGGAGCAAAGAAGCAGTTAAGTACCAATTAAGATTCATAGAGTCAATTGCAAAAGCATCCAGTCACCTTCCATGCCCAGTGAGCATGCATTCTACATCTTAGATACACCCAGAAGAGCTACAGCACCATGACAGGTGTGTGACCTCCAAGCTCAGCAGTCCTCTTCAGTATAAAATAGCATAAACTTCCAAAGTTACCTGAAAAACGATAGTAAATATGAAAATACCTTACATGCAATATTTCTCTAGCACATACAGAAATTATTGCACTACTGTTGTGTCAAGGACACAACCCAAGGATGCCTATACCATTTTTTAAAAGCAACAAAAATTCTCAAAGCTCTTTATGAGTGGGAATGATAGCATCATGTCTTTGTGTTACACCAAGTGGATTTACTATAGATCTGAAGACTTGGACAAATATAAAATAATATTACATAGTGTTCATGAAAGTAGAAAAATGAATTCATTTTATTTCTATAATACTCTCAAGGTATACCTCTCTGACTACCAACAGAAAAGAAACAGGAGAGGAATTGGGAAGGGAAGGATTCTTTCATTGCCTATGTAGTTTCTTTTTTCTAAAATAATTTTAAAAGCATGGAAAATGACAGATTTAATAAATTGGAATAATATCATTTATTATTATTATGAATACATTTATTTTCTCATAATGATGCAATATTGAAATATCTGCTTAACTAAAAAGAATGCTGTGACTATTTGAATCTCACTTGACCTAGATAAAAGAATTTCCTAGATGGCAATTTGACGCTATCATTTTTAATTAAAATGGTTAGAAAGAACTTTATGTGGTTTACTTTCAGCGATAAGATTTATTTTTTACAATGTAATAGTATGCTATACTAGTTATATTTCTATCCATGTGGAACTTGTAGAAGGAAGGCTTTACCAGGCTTGTGGTTACTAATGAATAAGAACCCATCACCATAGAGGTGGGAGACAAGGGAACAGGCAGGCATGGGGACTGAAACAGCATGCTGAGAACTCATATCTTGATCCACAAGCATGCACTGGGAGTATGGTGAGGTCTTAGGATCTAAAAGTTCAGCTTCAGTGACATACTTCCTCCAGCAAGTCTACCCTCCCCAAGCGGCCTCAAATAGCAAGACCAAGGAGGGAACAAGTTTTTAAATGTTAGAGATATGGGAGGTGTTTCTCAGTTAAAGTACTACATACACATAATATTGAACTGTACATGAAACACTCACAGTGGAAGTATATTGAGGTAATATGATTAGCTGTTGATATGGTTTTCTTGAGCCATATTGTAACATGAAATGTAGAGCACAGTACAAACAAGGCTGTGCCAGGCTCACTGGAGGTCTACAGAGTTGGAACCAGAGGAAGACCTACAGGCTATCAGGCTGTGTGTACTCAGCTAGCTCACAGCAATCAGACAGCCCCAGGGTGACAGAATTCAAAAGAGAGATCTGAGCACTGAGGCTTTGTGACCTAGGCTCATTGCACAATAGCCATGTGACTCATAGAAGCTGAGCTCCAGTACAACTCCCCCACCCCTGCCAGTTTAACATTTGTAGTGGTGGCAGAGGCCAGGTGCAAACCAGGTGCAAACAGTTGATCTGCTTGACTATTGAGCACTCCTGGCTGTAGGTAACTTCTGTGGAATTCAACCGGAGGCTGGCTAACTTTTTTCTGAGGTGCCAACTCATACGTAAATTGTGTTTAACAACTTCTTTTCCTCACAAAACCCAGACATTTTGTTCTATTGTCCTAAGAATTATTTTTGTAGGGTGTTTGTCTCTAAGTCTGAAGAAGTGAATTCAAACTCTGGACCTTCATGGAGGAAAGAATCTTCTAAAACTTGTCTTTTGACCACTACATGAGGGCCATAGTACATGCCTCCCACCTCTACAACAAAAACAAAATTGTTTATATTATTAAGTTATTAACATTTCAAAAAGTGCATTATTGGGGAAACAGAATACTCTTTAAAAGATGCAAACAAGTTAACACACTGGACAAGTATAGAACGGTTACATAAAATGGAACATCTTCAGGCTCCAACCAAATCCAAAAGTTAAGTTTATGTCCTAATCAGGCACCAATCTTGACCATCATACACTTCTTTTGAGGAGATACTGGTCCACTTTGGCACAACTAAGTAGACTATTAGCAATTTGCCAAAAGTGAACTCTATCCTAACCACTGTGGAAACTTCGAAGGAGCTTTGATCCACATTCTTCCTTTTCCTTTATCCTCCAGTATCACTGCAAAATTCCTGGATGGATTATTCTTTCTCACAGAGCACACCAGTCCAATCCAGGCACAGAGACAAATGGGCAGTGGATAATAACACTGACTTTTACAGCTCTAACTCTATTTCTGGACTTCACCAATTACAACCATTGTTTAAGCACAATCCAAAGAAAGGAATGACACCTTATCTCCCACTTTCCTTGTCTCTCTGTCAAAAGGCCCAACAGAAAAAAATATAATTATCAATTTATTTGGGCTCAAAGTTGAGAAGATACAGTCCATCTTGGCAGCATGTAGGAGGCAGTTGCTTCCTGTGAGGACTGCTCTTCTCGAGCCACTAATTGGACAGTGGAGAGAGAATGAATAGGCATCTATTCATTAGATTGGTCTATAATCCCTAAGACACACCTCTCAGTGCAATCACTGTCTCCAGTTAGGACCCACATGCTGGAGATTCACACCTGTATATCAGCCAGGGTCTGCTCTCATGCACACAGGGCTGTGGGATAGATTTCATATTCAAGTCATAGCAATGCACAAGTGGAGTGAATTTCCTTCAGCACATACTGACAAATAAAATTTGAAACAGTTAGTTTTTGTACTAGTCTGGCTGCTAACACATGAGGATATACATAATCCTAGTGTCTTGCTGGTTTTGTTTGCCTGTTCATTCTGCTGATACCATCTTTGAAAAAAAAGTGGTTTGTTATCCTTACAAATTAAATCTATTAATCAAATCTCATCTGTTCTTCATTCTGTTCTTTAAAAATCTTCAATCAGTATAACTGGATGAGAGAGAGAGAGAGAGAGAGAGAGAGAGAGAGAGAGAGAGAGAACCAAAAAGTGTGGCCCTCATTTTTACCAAAGATAATGAGAACATTTGAGAAAATTAATCTGAACCTTGTAAACACTGGGATTTATAGGCCTATTCTTAAACTAAATCTGATTCTAAAATTTTTTAAATGAATTTTTTGAATGAAAGACTTTCCGTAAAATTTAGCAACACATTCTTGCTCAGATAAAGAAATTTCCTCTAGGGAAGTGTGTGAAAGACCTAAAAACCTATGTCTGAGATTCTACATTCTTCATTTATCTTTAAAGCAATGTAAATGCTCCATTTCTTATACTTACATGAGTGAAATCCTACAAAAGAAGTCTTATCAGTTCTTCAGTGTCTGGCATGTTTATTAGAGAGATTGAAAGAATAAAGGAGGGAAAGAAACTTTAGAGGGGGGTGCCTCACATCAGTGAGTAGTTTTATAAAAACTCACCCACACTTTCCATTAGATAATAAAACATTGTTGTATAACAGTGTGACGCTCATCCTTCACTCCCTCCAGAAAAAAGTAAAAAACACCCTCTTTCTTCTCTCAATAGTGGGGGAAAATGGTTTTGATCTAAAGCAAAAGGAGAATATTTATCCGCCCCTGCCTTGCCAGCTCTGCTTTGTTCCTCTGGAAAGGCAAGACTGCCTTTAAACAAGGCTTCAAACATCAAACAAATGTGTTTTGTATCTCATCTCAAACCTATCAAGTGTTTACAATTCTTTTTGGTTCTAACAGAGGGCTGTGCTTTAAACATTTCCATGAATAATATCGAGAGACCATTCGTTCGGGTGGCAGCACTTGTATTTCTATATATCAAGTACCATCTGCTTCACTTTTCATTAAATGTGCATTAACCTAGAACTACCCTGACTGTGAAAGCAAGGATGATCCAATAGCATTGCTTAAGTGACAGGAAATCATCAGGAGTGGAACAGAAGTTTTAGTCCCCTTGTTTTCTGGACTATAAATGTGAAACTCCAGGCCAGATTCTTCCACTTCAACTATTAAACGTTTGCACAAAAGCTCAAAGTGAACAAGTTTCTCTCCTTGAAGTTACAGATGTTTATAATAAGCATAACTGACCTCTGTGGAGGCCGCTTTTAAAGCTTAGAAGTAGAAATAAATTCAATTGTGAAGCTAACAATATTTCCATAATTAATATTAAACTGAAAGTTAGTACATTTGCAACAATATGTATATGTACCAGGAGAATGAAAATGAAACCACTTGGTTTTCCTTAATGATTTACATACTGTGTATTACCGAAAATGTTTCCATAGTGTTGCGAATGCTAAATACATAAAAAGACATACAGTTGCATAATTGAATACCTCACTATTAGCAAAACTCTCACAGGCATCCCTGACATGCTTTTAAAGGATTTTTAAAGAGAGGATATTTTTCTCCCATAATTTAAGTTAGTCAGTACCTTTGAAAATTTTTATTATGCAACATTTGTAAGTGGTATTTTATTTAAGTTGAAACATATTCATTCATGCAACTACATTTTTTTATCATAGCTTATTTCTTTCCCATGTGTTTATCATATTTGTTCAACACATTAACTTCTGTGAAGTCCTGATGGAATTCTGGCTGAACTCCCAGGAACAAATTTCTAATTCAAAAAATAGCAGGGAATTAATTATTGTAATATTTTCAGGAGCATCTTGAGTGGTGAGTAAAAGTTGTTTAATATCATGAAAAGGCTGACAAGGAAACAACAAAATGATTCTATGAACTATATTAGCTTTATAATGATAAGGCATATTTCACAGCTCTCTAGAGAATAGCACTCTCAAAATCTTTGAAATTAATTAAAAACTTCCCATCGTTTGTCCACTGATAGTGAGCAATGTATAGGAAGGAAACTTGTTCTCCTGCCTGAGGCTACTTAATCAAGGGATAGACTAAGGTAACAAGATGAAGTGGTGCCTGCTCACTCTCTTTCCTGTTCTCCAGAACTCTATGCAAAGGAATGTTTCTCAATAACTGTGGTTTTGGGTCCATAAAAGCAGACTAAGTAGCCAGAATTAAATAAGCTCATTTTAGCAATTTTCTATGCTCCCCCACCAAATACATTGTATATACGTGTGTTGTGGGGGTACTTGTTCACTTAGAGCTTTTGTGCGAACATTTAACAGTTGAAGTGGAAGAATCAGGCCTGGAGTTTCTCAATGCTATCTCTGGCTTCTAAAGTTTAGTGCTGAATCCAAGTGTGTAATATTTCCCCTCAGAAACTATAACCTTTAAAACATATTTTAGAGAAGCAAATAAGTAATTCTCACAAACTTCCTAGGCAAAAACTGCATAATTGAATACTATCAAACATGCAGTCTAAATACAACATACAGCTGCCTCTCTCTCTCTCTCTCTCTCTCCATATATATATACATATCAAATATATGTTATATATATATCACATTATATGTAATATATATATATATATACATTTATATTTTCTTGATTAAAAGAGAATAAAATCACCTAGTAGTATTCAGTCATGTAGTGACATAGCATATCAGTGATCTTATCTGAAATATTTTCAGCCTGTCAACCAATGAATTATGCCAGAAATACAATGGTGTTGATTTCCCATGTAATAACATAGTCATTCACAAGTAACATGAATAGAATATGGAGCTTCTATTATGTTAGTCTCAAAAGTCGAATTTTAAAACTAGCAATGCTGTAGATAAATTTTAAGAGAAAGTACATAAAGTACATTTGTAATTCAATATAATAATTTTTATTGTGGAAAGTAAAAAGTCTGACAGATGAAGAAGATGTAAGCAGCAGCTATAAGCATCTGGAAATATCTAGATTACGTTGGTTCTCAATTCATAGGCTTGGAATCCCTTCTTTTCTGACAAGTCACTATATGACTGGAACAAAACTCTCCTCCACTTCCTTTTCATTTTCTTTCTCTGTCTCCTACCCATATAACTCCATTTCTTCTCCTCTCTTCCTTCTCTCTCTTTAAATAAAAATTCCCATCAGTTAACCTATCTCATTGCTATCATTTGAGAACTAGAAAAGAAGCTATGGTCAGATATTCAGAATGTATTGTTTTCATTGCATTTCACACTTTACTGACTTCAAAATGATCTTAGTCATCAGTTTCAATGCTGTGATTTTTTTTTATTATGAAATGTCCTCGTCTAGGCAAAATCCAAGCTATCACATTTACAATTTGAAAATATGCCCAAGTAAATAATGTGAATGGCAGATTTATCACCCCTAACATAAATTATTTCCTATTTCTGTAGAAAAATTAGCCTTTTCCCCTTTCTTTGCTTATAGTGCCCATCTGTCTAGTATTTTTTCTCTTTTCTATTTCAGATAAAGTCCTCTGAA
This sequence comes from Cricetulus griseus, assembly GCF_003668045.3. Taxonomy (NCBI): domain Eukaryota; kingdom Metazoa; phylum Chordata; class Mammalia; order Rodentia; family Cricetidae; genus Cricetulus; species Cricetulus griseus. Next base: position 201,777,764 of record NC_048597.1, on the reverse strand, counting down.
TCCCTAAAGCCTGTTTAGTCATTTCTATCTCTCATTTGTCATTCTACATAAATCATTTTCCTGTTCATAAGTTCTTTGATATGTGCTAGGTTTTCTCACCTCCCATAATTCCCACAAAGCAACCATTCATGGTGTACATTTTTTTGGAGAACACTGTTGTTGGTGTACAAGTTGTAATCTGTACTTCTCAGTCCACTCAGTTCTATTTTCTTAGCTATAACATGACATGCTGTTATTGTGACCATCACAATGGATACTATGTTTACAGAAAGCCTTATTCATGCTGAGTGTGGACAATTGGTAGTTACTGTAGTAACTATTAGTAGTACTCCTTGCTTCTTCTTCCATAGTATCTCACATAGCAGTTACCATATCATTTTAATGTACACATACATGTGGTCTTGATCACTTTTTTAAAAAATAAATGTCATGGTGGCATAAAAATAATGTGCATGTTGAAATTGTTTTTATACAAAACTTCTACTCAATATAGTTATATTTGGTATTGTTGACATGCGCCACTGTACAGCCAAATCTCAGCAAGCCTATAAAACAGATATTTCTACGTTCCAAAGCACTGTTCTTTTCCTACTCACTCTCACTCTCGACAGAGTTAAATGTGTGAATCAAAACTTCTGGAAGCCCAAAGTACATAAGAACTAAGAGGCACCCAAAGATCCAGAGCTAATAAATCTGGAGTTGAGAGTATTGTGAAATCATCAAAGTAGTATTCCTGTTCCAATAAATCTAATGATTTATTAATGTTTCCCTAATTTTCACATGTTGTGCAGTGTGTTACTCAATTATGTTCTGATAATACATGTCATGTAAAACAGACAAAATTTAGAGATTGCTATAATAATTCTGCCTAACATAGAATATGGGCCTACTCTATTCATATTATTGATTAATAGATAAATCTGAAATTTTCCAAAGTGGTGAATTATAGGCACAACTGAGTTACCAAGCAAGTAATAGTTGAAACTGTGAAACCCTGTCACTGTGACTCCTGGTTTACTGTAGTCAGGAGAAGGCACACTGACAGTAGAAGACAGATGTTCGATATCAAATGAAGTCAATGAAGAAGCAAACTGTTTAGAGGCAAGTCATTTATTCCTAACACTCCATTAGCCTCTTTCTCCTCTGTATATTATGTTCTTAAAAATCTGTGTCAGAAATGATTAAGTATTGGTGTGCTTTTTGTGTTTTTTCTTCCTGTGTACTTTTGAATTTGCAGAGTTTGCATTCTACAATTACTTCATCTTCACAATAGGCAAGAAAGTAAAATGTAAGTTCCTTGCTAAAAATGTTTGAGCTGAACTGATAAAATAAGAATTCTAGAGTTCCTCTTTGGTTGAATTACAAATCTCATGACACAATAATATTTATGTAAATGGAGTTCTTAATTGGTCTAGATAATAAAAAGCTAGAGTCAGATATAGAGGAAAATGCTGAGAGATCAGAGAGAAGGAGCAAGCCACAGAACACCTTACCTCCTAAGCATCTCAGCAGAGAGCGATTTCCTGTTTCTCCCTGCTTACGCCCTATGTCTGTCCAGCTATCTCGCTTCCTGTAGGTTTGTACAGACTTCCAGACCTCTATGGTTAGCTAGTGGCAAACTCCATTCTCTGACCCCAGGACAGGCTTTATTGATTCAAGTGAGATATCACCACATATTTATAGTAGTATTAAAACGTGGCTTAGTCTTCCATTTACTATGATACCAACCTGTGTATTATTCCTTAGAATTTTATAATCATAAGTTAGCTCAAGCAACCCTACTTAAAGTTATTGAGTTGATGACAACTCTTTTCACATGCCTACTAGCTATCTATTTTCTACAAACTTAGTTTTGAGACAGGGTTCCTCTGTGTAGCTTTGGAGCCTGTCCTGGGACTGACTTTGTAGACCAGGCTGGCCTCGAACTCACAGAGCTCTCCTGCATCTGCCTCCCAAGTGCAGGGGTTAAAGGCATGTGCCACCACCACCTGGTATGTTTGAGTATTCTTAACAAATGGTATGAATAAAATTCAGTTATCTGCCCTATTACTGAGTGTGGCATTTGATGGTATAACAAACTTTGTGCCTTTACACTGACTGACCCTTGGCCAACAGAAGGTCTTGCTAAAGCTGAACACAGCCATAATAAGCTGAAAGTAGAAGGTGGACTTTCTTTACAAAGTGCACATTCAGATATCAACAGGAGATCACAATGGCACATACTCATGAACATTTTGGGGGGTCCTTCTCTGTGGTCAAAAACATGTATATTGATGTGGAAGTATATGGAAATTTTGTAAGTGACATGTCACTGTCTTGTGGGTCTCTAAAGATAAAAAATGAAATATGATATCAGATTTGGATTAACATTCAAGTTATCTTCATATTACTTTGTTCATTTACCATGAATTCAAAATTTTGTAATCAGATAAAAATATTAAGAAAAAAGTCACCAAAGCATAAATCTGCAAGCTCTATATTCTTTTCTACCTATCATTTTCTGTCCTAAAAACATTTATCACAGTCAGGAGGTGGTGGCACACGCCTTTAATCCCAGAACTCAGAGGGCAGAGGCAGGCAGATCTCTGTGAGTTCGAGACCAGCCTGGTCTACAAGAGCTAGTTCCAGGACAGCCTCCAAAGCCACAAAATAAAAACCTTGCTTGAAAAACCAAAAAAAAAAAAAAAAAAAAAAACAAAAACCATTATCTCCTTATAGCTACATATTGATAGAATTTTTTTGATAATTTTATAAGACACCCATGCCCAAGTAATTTATATTTAATAATCATTCTTTATTGCTAAATGTCATTACATAATTAATTATCAGTTATACAATAATTTTGCACAGTTGTCAAATTTTAATTAATGGAAAACAAACAGTAACATAATGCTTATTGAAAATCATATTGGTTCTGTGACCTAGAAATCAGGATGTAGAAAATGACAGAAACTGCCTGACCTAAATATGTCAGCCTGGTAACAGGAGTGTTGGAATATTTTAAAGGCATGTGTCTATTAATTTTTCTTATGCATTGAGTTAATTTTAGAATACAATCCTAACAAATATAAAAGTTACTATTTTAGAAACAAATATATTTCTAAAAGTCAATATTAAAATATTTATTTATTTATTTATTTATTTATTTTTTAGAAAATAACTGCCCACAATTTCACCATTGTGGTCTTTGTTGATAGTACTGCTTTGCCCCTCCTGGTGACTGAGTTTAGTTTAGCTGAACCAAGTTATTGTTAAAGCCAGCTTATCAGTGACTTCTCAACATAAATAAAATGATTCTTGGGATACCTAGTCAGAACTCAAAAAATATTGGTGCTGGCAAGAGTCCCTTTACTCTTCCCAACCTCATTCTCGGGAGCTCGTAGGCACCACTTTTTACCTGGGCTAGGGTGAGAATGTTGTGATCTTGCTTTTGGCACCCTTGATCAGTAGGATTGAATCACTAGGTCAAGATGACAGAGCTGATTCTTGAAGTTGATTGAGATAGGCTGTGAGGCAGTCAAGCAAAGGAGAATTGTTTTCATAATAGTGATGAGTCCTCTGTAGACCCCAGCATGGACAGATATGATTATAGAACAGCTTTGGTGGAGGGAATAGTTCTTAATTCCTTCACAGAACTCAGACTCTTGTGGGAAATCTCAGACTCTTGCTCAGGTGGTGGCATTTTTCTGGCAGTCACCTGTTCTTAACAAGATTGCAATCTGCAGAGTGGATGAGAAATGGAGTAAATTATGAGTATAGTAACATTGCTGAAAACTGCAAAACTCTGGGTGTATCAATGAAACAGGTGCATGCCTTTGTGTGTGTGTGTGTGTGTGTGTGTGTGTGTGTGTGTGTGTGTGTGCTAAGAGAATGCACACCTAATAAAATGACATGCCAACAAGCATTAGAATGCTTCAAGAGGGCCTAGACAGACTGTTCATCAGTTAGGAATATGTACTTACTGTTCTTGTAGAGTTTAGTTCCTAGTACACATCTCAGGCAACTCAGAACTGTATCAACAACTCCATGGGATCATAAACTTCCTTCTGGCATCTGTGCACACTGCATTTATGTACTTAAACCAGCACTTGAAAACAAATATATAACACATAAAATGATTTTTAATAAAAATAAAGAGCATGAAATCATAACCTCGCCTAAATAATTATCCAGGCTATAGTCAACAAATAATAATTTTTAGATAGAAAATTTAAAAGCATTCATTGAGAGAAACTTAATTAAATAGAATACAAAGGATATTTTTTGTAAGACAGCAGAGTAAATTCACAGAGAAATGGATGACATTTAAAAAATTCAGCAGCACTTCTGTATCAGAAAGACACATTTAATGAAACTAGAAATGCTTTATAAATAAGAGAATAGATTAACTGAAGAAATTGTTAATGAGCACAAAGATGGGGAATTTGAAATACACAGTTTGAAGAAGAAAATAAAATAAAGAAAGATTAATAAGAATTTTGAGACAGCATTTAAAGAGTAGTTACTGGGGTTACTTGGGGTTCTAAAAGAATGTGGGATTGTCAAAGAGATGTTGCTCCTTTAAGGTTCTGAAGCTAAACCTGTTTTCAAGTAGAGTAACTGAGCCAGAAAATATGTTTATAGTATACCCAGTGTGTATCTGCTTTAAACATATTGCCTTTGGTGAGGTTTAGTGAGTCCACAGACAGATGCCAATAAACTAAAAAGAGTTTTGTGTCCTGTTTATGTTTGTCTCCTTGTGTGAATCCACAGTGAACTATGCAATGCCACTATGGGGAAGTGCCAGGGCCTGGACACAGCTGAGTAAGGAAGAGCTGTGAGGATGAACTTTGTTAATTTTTTTTCAGGAAATTTGTTAATTATTTTTCAGGAAAAAATAATGAGGAAAAACCATAATAGTATAACTGTCTGGTTTAGATAATTTTTGTGGCCTTTGGGGAAGAAGGGGTATCCCTTGTTGTCTGGTGCCTGGCCCCAAGGGTATTCTGCAAATCCACTAAGATAGATGAAGGGGATACATTTAATCAGTTGCTAAAAAAAGGCAGGGGGAGGGGAACTTACTAGTCTATGGCTAGTGATTGCATATTGGATTAAGACATAGGTTCAGAAAATTATATTATAATATTAGAGACTTTACAAGCAGTAAAGAATGATGTAGTTTCCCTGACTCAGATCATAAAGACATGAATGGTTTCTCACTTCTTTTAGTGCTACCCTCCAAGTTCAAGCAACCACTATCCTTCACCAGCATTTTTTGGGGGCCAGTTTTTCTATTGACTGTATTTCAGAAGAAACCCATTCCTGCCCAACGTGGTTCACAGAAAAAATATCATAAAATAGCAATTCATATAATACTTTAGCTCATAGTAATTAATGGATTCCCATGTCTTTCACAGTAAGCATGTAATCACTGCTGTGTTTTAGTTAAGTCCTCAACTATATGCCACTCTGGTAGGGTCAAGATAAAAATACAGCCCTCTTCCCTAAAGAGTAACAGATAACTTATTCTGGAGCCAAATATGCATGACCAATATGAGAAATTATTATTTGAGGATCATATGTTCCTCATATATGTTCATATTTGGAACATGTTTCAAACATGAGGAATACAGATTCAGATTATCCAGATTTGCATGTTCCAATGTGGTAGCAATTTCATGAAGTTGTTTTAGAAACAGAAAAAGAAGGTCATAAATCAAGATACATTTCAAATATATTTCTTGGAATCTCAGGTAGGCAGGATACAGCAGAGCAAGGAAATCTCAGATCTTAGGTATCAGATGCTGCCTAATTGCACTCAGCTTTTGGTCAATGACAGCTTCTGTCTTGCTAAGTTAATACATTTCAAGAGATTTTATCTGTTAGCTAAAAGGATGCTAGATCCGAAACAGAGGTGATCAAAGAATGCATTTAAAGGTAGGTAACCTTATGCCCCTTGATACACAATTTTAATTAGACCTGCAACATCTCAACCTCTTCACAATCATTAAAGTCCTGATCAATAACTCTGCCTTGAAGAAAGGTCAGTGTAAAGCGCAGCTTCTTTCAGGACCTTTCCTTAAGAAATCACTCAATTATTTGCTGGTCCAACTTGTAGGGGAAGCTGTAGCCAAGCCTACTTAGGGGCTGGCTACAGGTGTGCCTGACCACGCCCTCACAAGCTTGCGAGGGCGTGGCCAGGGGACTTAGGTTGACTACGTTTGCTCTTTCACTTTCACTTTGCTTCTTGCTGTACAGACTACTGCCACGCCAGCTGGCTAGGTCCCTCTGTAAGTAAGGCTTTTCCCTATTAAATACCCTTATATTTCTACCTGACTCCGTATTGGTAATTTCCCACTATACCAACTTTTTATTACCTTTCTCTTAGTTCACACTATGTTAATAAAAGGTTCTCCAAGCATCTATCCCAGTGGTTGGGCAGTTGCTCATTCTTCTGTTCCAATCATTCCCTGGAAATGCCCATGGCACACTGTCTCACTTTCTTCTGGACTCAAATGCCACCTTTCAAGAAATCTTATGCTGCTGATCTTCAATTTCAAAACTATCCATCTTCACCGTGTCCTTCCTTTTAGTTTCCGAAGCATCTGCCATTCAACCTAACAGATGAAGATAAATGAGAATATGGCAAAAGGGGATTCAGGCATTCAGGTTACGAAGCCACTGGAGTCTTTCAACTGAAAAATAACAAAAGGCAAAGCCACAGGAGCAATCAGGAATGCTTCACTGACTGAGCATGAGAGAGGAGAATATGACAGATCATTTGCCAACTTCTGGTTTGAAATATTTGACAAATGATGCCACCATTTCCACATATGCAGGACAAGAACAAGGCGTTCTGGGAGAGGGATGTTTAATAAACTCTGCAAAGATAAATACTACATTCTTAAGTGCTGCTGTATCGTTCAGAGAACAATTCCCAGGCATACCAATCAGAAACTTGCAAGGGAAAAAAAACATAAAACAGACAAAAGGCCCACTGAACTGTATTTACAGATGAGAAAAGACTATAACTGTAGCAGTGAGGAAAGGTAGGGAGGGGAGAGAGGGCAAGGGAAGGGGAGAGGAAGGTAAGATAGAGAGAATGAAAGAGGGAGGAAGGAGAGGAAAGAGGAGAAGAAGGCTTGAGAGATGGGTGGGGGCTTCTGGAATAGCTACAGTTTAGGATGAAAACAAAGCAATAGTCAAAAGAATGCATTAGGGTAAATGTTGGAATACTCCTGCTGACATAGTTTTAATCCTAGTAATCACATAAGGAAAACATTTACTCAATTTCCAAGACTAATCAAGGGACTCAGCTCAGTCATCCAATATTAACCTAGGTCCTGAGTTTAAAATCCAGTGCCACGACAAAGAATGATGGTTATTAATTATTTATTCACTTTGTTTCAGAATAAGGGATTTAAATACTAAGATACTACATTTAAAAATAAAGAGGTCTACTTAATGCACATAAATAATAAAAAGGAGTAGCTTATTTTCTTAACATTCAATTCTTTTGATAGTTTACAAATGACCTAACTACTGTTGTAATTTGGAAATTTTGTACCAAAAGCATTATTAGAATACAGTAAGAAAAGCTATTTATACAAGGCTTACTTTTCATTGGCCTTGTGTGTATGTATGCATGTGTGTGTATGTGTACTTGTATGTATGTGTGTGTATTGTGATTTCTATTGCTGTAATGAAACATCATGACCAAAAGCAAATTGAGAAGTTTATTTGGCTTGCATATCCTCAATCGTAGTTTACTGAGGAAAACCAAGGCATGAACTCAAACTGGGTGGGGACCTGGAGGCAGGAGTTTATGCAGAAGCTATGGAGGAAAACTGTTTACTGCCTTGTTTGCCCTGTCTTGCTCATTCTGCTTTCTTATAGAACCCAAGACAATCAGCCCAAGGAGCTCACTGCCTTCAATGGGGTGAGTCCTTCACCATCAGTCACTAATTAAGAAAATGCCCTACATGCTTTCCTATACCCCCAACTTATGGAGGCATTTTCTCAATCGTGGTTCCCTCCTTTCAGATGACTCTAGTTTGTGTCAAGATGACATAAATACTAGCCAGCACAATATGTATTTATTTATCTTTTATACATTTTTGCATTATATTGAAGTGCCACTTGCTTACTTGCTCAAGATCATATAACTAAGAAAAACTTGCAACAGTACTTACATGTAAGCAGAAGGTCTCCCAAACCTCTTTTCTTGATGGCTCTTATTGTACCTAGTGTTCTACACATAAAAATATGAGAAAGAATGCTTTAAGAATCCTGAGATATAATAGATAAGTCTAAGTCATAAATGGTCGTCTATGCAATTATAGATGACAGCCATGGAAGATCCAGAACATGCACAGGAGAATTTGGACACACTTATAAGACATGTGTTGAAAATATGAAAAGCCAGAGGATGCCTGAAAAGAATTGCAAGTACTTCAGCATGTACTACATTCATGTCAAACAGATAAAGAATGAGAACTAATAGTTCTCAGTAGAAATTCCAGAATCACAGGAAATTTATCTGGACACTGAAAACAAATAAGCCAGGGTTTTGCGTGTGGTGCAATTCTTACAAACAGTTTCACTGTCAGCTCACCAAGCAGAAAAAATCTAAAGGCACAACCACAGACTGAACAGGATGACAAAGGGAAGGTTCTTTGACATTATTAAAGTAAAAATACCTTATAAGTATTATTTTTATGATCATTTTACAGAATCAGTAACCCTGTGGAATTATGTGAACTGTGAACAAATAAACAAATCATGAAAACTGCCAGACTTCTTACAAAATGATATTTTTCTGTAGTGTATAAATGTACAATTTTATCTTGAAGAGATATTTTAAAACATTTATTTACTTCTTCTGTGTGTGGTATGTACAGTCACACAAGAGTATGAATGCTCACACCCCATGCTAGTATATGCTACACAACTTTCAAGTATCAGTTTTCTCTTTCTACCTTGTGCTTCCCAAGGTTGCACCCCAAACTGTCAGGCTTAGTGGCAAGTACCTTTGCCCACCAATCCATCCTGCCATCCCCTTGAAGTGAAATTTCAGTGAAGTATCAAATCTTTGATTATTTAATGCCGAGGATCCTTTCCTTTATTAAAAATGGTTACTGGAGCATGATTAACAATTCATGTAGGCAAAAGTAGGCACCAAAGGAGACCTCCAGAGTTCTCTGCATAGTCTTTAGGGTTGATGTCATGAGTGGAATAATTAGCTAAAACTTATTTTAAATGCTCTCGAAATCCACTTTTCAATCATCTCTCTTAGTAATAGTTGCTAACAGAAATTCACTATGTGTTTTTACTACATGCTTCTCTGACTTGACCACTATAACTTCGGTACCTACTTTAACATTTGGGGGATCTATTTAAATGCATATCATCTTTTAGTTTGGAGTTTAGATTGACTAAGGTATCTGAGGACAATGAATGGCAAATGCATATTTTTCTCTTAAGAAAGGGAATCATTGGTTTCTTGATTAAGAATGCACTTTCATCTATTTAAAAATTTTGTAGAAATAACTATGTACCATTTAATAAATGTCACACCATCAGTGAGGGGCTGGAAAGTCATTTAAGTTCAATTCACTCTGACAAAGTAAGTGGATATGGAAGAAGGACAGTTTGGTCCTCTGAGTTGTTTTTCCTAGGCAAAAGAAGCCAGAAGAGAGGGCAGGCAGTTGTTCTCTTCATGGGAATAGAAAATGTCCCTAGGCTTGTGTATGGAAAAGGAGTTTCCTCATCTCTTTTTTTAACATTTTTTTAATTTAATTTTTACAGAATTATAATTTCATATGTCAATCCCTTCTCCCTCTCCTCTCCCTCCCCCCAATCCCCACCAGGCGACTCCGCCTCTCCCCTCTGCTCCCCATGGAGGGTAGGGCCCTCCATGGGGGCTCCCCAAATTACACAACATCATTCTGGGCCTGGCCTAGGCCCTCCCACATGTGTCCAGGCCCAGAGAGCATCCCTTCATGTGGGATAGGCTCTCAAAGTTCATTCTTACACCAGGGAAAAATACTGATCCACTAGCAGAGACCTCATAGAGTGCTGAGGCCTCCTCATTGACATCCACTTTCAGGGGTCTGGATCAATCCTGTGATGGCCTCCCAGACAGCAGTCTGGAGTCCATGTGCTCCCCCTTGTTCAGGCCAGCTGTTTCTGTAGGTTTTACCAGGCTTGTCCCGACCCCTTTGATCTTCATTCCTCCCTCTCTGCAACTAGGCTCCAGAGTTCAGTTCAGTGTATATCTGTGGATGTCTGCTTCTGCTTCCATCAGCCACTGGATGAGGGCTCTAGGATGGCATATAAAGTAGTCATTAGTCTCATTATAGGGGAATGGCATTTAGGGTAGCCTCTCTGCCATTGCCTACATTGTCAGTTGGTGTCATCATTATATATCTCTGGAAATCTCCCTAGTGCCAGATCTCTCCTTGGACCTATAATGGCTCCCTCTGTTATGATATACCTCATCCTGCTCTCCTCTATTCTTCCCGCAACTCAACATTTCTGCTCCTCCATTTCTGCCTCTCCACTCCTCTTCTCCTCCTCACATTCTGCCAGCTTGCTCTCCCCTACCCTCATGCTCCGAAATAGCTTAGGAGATCCTGGCCCTTCCCATTCTCCTAGGACTATGCATTTTTCTCTTAGAGTCCTTCTTGTTTTCTAATTCCCTTGGTGAAGAGGATTGTAGGCTGGTAATCCTTTGTTCTGTCTAAAATTTATATATGAGTGAGTACATACCATGTTTGTCTTTTTGTGACTGGGTTACCTCACTCAGGATGGTTTCTTCTAGTTCCATTTGCCTGGGAATTTCAAGATTCCGTTGCTTTTTCTGCTGAGTAGTACTCCATTGTATAAATGTACCACATTTTCTCCATCCATTCTTCAGTTGAGGGGCATCTAGGTTGCTTCCAGGTTCTGCTATTACAAACAATGCTGCTATGAACATATGTCCTTGTTGTATGAACGTGTATTATTTGGGTATATGCCCAAGAGAGGAATTGCTGGATCTTGAGGTAGACTGATTCCCATTTTTCTGAGTAACCGCCAAACTGATTTCCAGAGTGGTCTTACAAGTTTTCAGTCCCACCAGCAATGGAAGAGTGTTCCATTTTCTCCACATCCTATCCAGCATAGATTGTCATTGGTGTTTTTGATTTTAGCCATTCTGGCCAGTGTAAGTTGGTATCTCAGAGTTGTTTTGAGTTGCATTTCTCTGATGGCTAAGGATTTTGAACACTTTCTTAAATGTCTTCCAGCCATTTTAGATTCTTCTGTTGAGAATTCTCTATTTATTTTTGTGCCCCACTTTTTAATTTCTTTGATTCGTGTTTTGGTGGCTAGCTTTGTGAGTTCATTGTATATTTTGGAAATCAGCCCTCTGTCAGATGTGGGGTTGGTGAAGATCTTTTCCCATTCTGTGGACTACAGTTTTGTTTTACTGACTGTGTCCTTTGCCTTACAGAAGCTTCTCAGTTTCAGGAGGTCCCATTTATTAATTGAAGATCTCAATGTCTGTGCTACTAGTGTTATGTTCAGGAAGTGGTCTTGTGTACCAATACATTCAAGGGTATCTCCCACTTTCTCTTCTAGAAGATTCAGTGTGTCTAGATTTATGTTGAGATCTTTGATCCATTTGGACTTAGGTTTAGTGCATGGCAACATATATGGATCAATCTGCAATCTTATAAATGTCCAGAATCCAGTTGTGCCAGCACCATTTGTTGAAGATGCTATATTTTTTCCATTGAATAGATTTAGCATCTTTGTGGAAAATCAGGTGTTCATAGGTACGTGGGTTAATATAAGGATTTTCAATTCAATTCTGTTGGTCTATCTGTCTATTTTTGTGCCTGTACCAAGGTGTTTAAAGCCTTTGACAAAATCCAGCATCCCTTCATGATAAAGATCTTGGAGATAACAGGAAAAACAGGAACATATCTAAATATGATAAAAGCAATATATAGCAAACCAATAGCCAACATCAAACTAAATGGAGAGAAACTCAAAGCTATTGTGTAAAATCAGGAACAAGACAAGGCTCTCCACTCTCTCCATATCTCTTCAGTATTGTTCTAGGTAGAGCAATGAGAAAACAAAAGGAGATCAAGGGGATACAAATTGCAAAGAAAGAAGTCAAACGTTCACTATTTGCAGATGATATGATAGTCTACATAAGTGACCCGAAAAACTCTACCAGGGAACTCCTACAGCTGATAGACACCTTTAGCAAAGTAGCAGGATACAAAATTGACTCAAAAACATCAGTATCCCTACTATATACAGATGATAAACAGAATGAGAAAGAAATCAGAGAAACATCACCCTTCACAATATCCTCAAACAACATAAGACATCTTTTGGTAATGCTAACCAAAAAAGTGAAAGACCTATACAGCAAGAACTTTGAGTCTTTAAAGAAAGAAATTAAAGAAGAAATCAGAAAATGAATAGATCCCCCATGCTCTTGGATAGGTAGAATCAAAATAGTAAAAACGGCAATCTTGCCAAAAGCAATCTATAAATTCAACGCAATCCCCATCAAAATCCCAACACAGTTTTTCACAGACCTTGAAAGAACAATACTCAACTTTATATGGAAAAACAAAAAACCCAGGATAGCCAAAACAACCCTGTACAATAAAAGAACCTCTGGAGGCATCACCATCCCTGACTTCAAGCTCTATTATAGAGTCATAGTCCTCATCTCTTTTTTAAAACACCCCATCCCAGCGTCTTATCCCCGCCCTTATGGGACACTTCTGTTTTTTTAACTTTGCTCACTTCGGCTCAGTATCCAGCATTCAGGCCATTATATTTTACCGTATCCTCTCCTGACCCCCAAAGTGTCCTGCTAGCTATGTATCCCACATTCTCTCCATAGCCCCAATTATTGTGTATATAAAGGCTCTGGATTTGAAGGCATGGAGTTTGACTTGTCCACAGATGTTATGATTTCCCGCACGAGCCATTAGTTTAAGTGTCTGAATTTTCAGAAAGAATTTTTTACATGTACTGTGTAACACAATACCTCAGTTAGCAAAAGTTAAAAATCACTAACAGGAAGTAATAGTTTTAGTAATGAGGTGCTGATATAACAATATTTAATAAAATAAAAATCACACTTTTTTAAAAAGGAACTGTTAATATAATTATGTGAAAGGATATTCTGTTGCCAAATAATTGTCTTTATTTTACAATTCGAGGTTATTCTTTATATTCAGAATATACGAAAACACATGGTCCTATAAAAGCACTTGGTTTTAAGGTATAATTTGAATCTAGGACTATTTGATTAATACACAAACTCGGTAAGCCAGGCCCAGGGAGCCTGTAGTGTCCAACTACTTAAAGCAAAGTTTAAGCTAGGGGGAAAGTGGTAGTTATTGGCCACTTCTAAGACTCTAATTACTTCTTCCTTTTTTCTGTGTTTACTATAGAAAGAAATATAATTTCTATATTAAAAAGAGAAAAATATATCAAAAATCAAAACTTCATAAAATAAAAAGAAACTTCTGGAGTTCCATGTTTACTATAAAGTTATAAGTATGTCTAGATAAGTGTTAAGTACAGAAATGAGGGCTCCTTAAATACTTCCTTCCCCACTAATAGAATTCTCCTTCAATCCCACCTCCCCATACTATTCCACAGCACTCTTGAGAAGGATCCTTCCAGAGAGTAATTTCTCTTGTTTTATTTCCTCAAGTGTCCACTTACCACTGATTTGTAGAAATGTGCCTCTATTATGTAATAAGGATCATACTATACTTTGTTTTTTATACTACTTTTTATTTCCTGCCTTGAGTTTGCTAGGTGAGAGGGAAAGGACTAAATCCCCAATAGGGAAAGGGGCCTGATGAAATCACAAGGAAACATCTTTACTTAGATGTGACACTGACAAGTACGGAGCAAACCACTGCATCTGATGAGGATGCCTATCATTGCACCATCTCCCAGGGTCAATGTTTGCAGATTAGATAAGTAAGGACTCAATTTTGCTTTCAAATATTTCAAGAAAAAAATAAATAAATGAAGATTATGGAGGAAATAAAGCCAGAGAAGTTATCAGTAATGGCAGTCATTGAACATGGTTTATAGCTCTAGTGTGCATTATGGTTTTCTACTTTTGGATACTTTTATATTATTCATAATAAAAGCTATCTATAAATACCACCATTGAGTATAATTATTGTCATCATAACCTGGGGAAATACTGTTTCATAGTCTTAAAGATTTTAAAGACTGAAACAAAACTGTATGAAAAATATTGAATGATATTTATCAGGACATTTTACCCAATTCTCTTTTACAATGACCTGAGTTTCAAAATAAATAAGCTTTAAGCTTAATTTAAATACAGCAAGTAGGAGGACTGAAGAGCAAAGCAAAGAAAGTGAATTCTCAGAGCAGCAGCTAACCTCATCCACCCACCCGTGCAAAAGTTTGCTTCTGAATGTCATTTCATTTCCATGCTGCTGAGCAAGACCCTACGAGAAATGACACTGAAAGGGCAAGGAACCAAGAGGACTGTCACTACTGTATTAAAGTAAAATAGCCTCTAGGACTTGGGTTCCTTTTCAATTTTAAAAGCTTAATGTCATAGACCACCCAGCACACCAATGCATTCCCAATCCAGCATTCCTACTGTATCTCAATAGAAATAGATTTGCAAATGTGATAGATCTTAACTTTAAAATAAAACAAAAAGTTGAGAATCAGGAAAATCAGAAACCAAATGTGACTTATTACATAGGCCACTACGATCTAGACTCAACTTGCTATTCTGCTGCTGGTGCTCTCCACAGGTACTGAAGTTGCCTGGTTACAGCCAGGTTTCTTCAGTCTTTGAAGAAAATCAGTATAGCAAAAGTAGCTGGAAATGATATGCAAGGCTGCCCCAAGCAAAAATAAAAATAAAATGAATGGCTTAAAGTCGGCCACAGAAGTTAGAGATAACCAAACATTCAATCTTCCATCGTTTTCCCCTTGTACTTGTAAATAGAATGTAAAATAAGCCATATGTAAAGTTATAGCTAAACCAAGGATGGTTATTTTCCTGAGATAATTTCAAAAGGCATAAAGATCAGCCACACACAAAAATATTTGCCGCAGTAGAAACTTAGAGGATAAAATTAAGTGACCATCACAATGTCTTCCAAGAGTTCCTTAGACTAACAGTTGTCCAATCTGTTCAGGTGGCCAAGGAGGTTCAGAGGCTACTACAGAAGAATTGTCCACTGACTATAGCAGGCATGACCACCAGAAACCAGATAGACTTAGCCAACAATGCATACAGAGGAGAACTAACCTCATAGCATTATCCTACAAATGCCCATTCAATTCCAAGTATAAAATTCTTTCTATCCTTAATCTTTAAGTGACTTGGCATACTTTATTTAAATAATGCTTTATGCATGAGGTTGTTTTGTAAAATTAAGTAAAGCTATTATTAGATAAAGGTATGCGTTTCTCTCTACATTAGATGTTCAAAGAGGAAAAATAACATAGAGGTAATCCGAGAATGAACACAGTAATCAGCAAACACAATCACACAAACACTGACTATTAAATATATAAATATTCTCTGAGCTATACTGAGAACATTGTAAATAGTGGCAATTGTATCAGTTCTCAGAAATGTTGCTGATGTAGTAAAAGGAAGCAGCTTTGAAGAGGGTGTTTTAAAATGAACTATCTTCCAGTGCAGATGTGTAGGTAGCAACCCACCGGCTTTGTAGAAGCATTAACTTTACAGGCATTTTGTGAGCCAGTTATTGAATACTTTAATAATTAAAATGAAATTTCCAAAGCCTCGAGAAATGACTCAGCAGTTAGGGACACTGGCAGTTTTACTGGGACATGGGTTAATTCAAACACCCACACTGTAGTTCACAATTCTCTATAATTCCAGTTCAGGGGATCTGGCACACACATTTTTCTTGTCTCTGTAAGCATCAAGCATGCTGGCATTACACAGGCATACATGCATGCAAAATACCTGCTGACCATCAATCTGAGAGGGCAAAGAGGCAGGAGGGGAGACAGAAAACTTTGTATGCAGCCCATGAGCGTGAACAAAGACAGTCCTATGGGAAACAGACTTTACTGAATCAGCTCAACTTTATTCCAGAATATAAGGAACGTATAGGATTGGGGAGCCTTGGCACAAACCCTATTTTGCATTAAGTGGCACACTCCTATCACAAGGCTTAGTATGTGTCAGTAGGGTCTATAGCAGAGCTCCTAAAATAAGTCTTCTTAGCAGGGATCTGTGCAAGGGTCAAGCTGAAGACGAATCAGGTATCTGGTTTTGGAGACAGCTTTTAGTTAAGGTCAGTCCTGCAGGCCCAGGGACATTCTCCAAATAAGGGCAGGTAGAGAGCAGGAAACTTTGCTGGGGAGGGAGTTCCATATTGCCTTGCTTAGAGGAAGAGGTCCTAGGCTATATATTCCAGACTTTGACCTCTAACTAGGCAGCAATGTATTCCAACATGCCCCCCTGTTTTATTTTAAAAATGGAGAGGTGCTATTATTTTAAGCCCGGAGGAACCTGTTGCCTATGCTAGAAGGATCCAGAGCCCAGTAAAGAACCATGACATGATTGTTGGTAATTTTAGCAATGGTGACTTTGAACTCTAACAAGTCAGAAATGTATTCTAACATATACCCAAATGCATATAATAATATTAAAAACTTAAAATTGAGTTTCCTAAACTTATACTAAAAGTAATTTGATAAAAACGCAGTTAAAATTCAAAAGCCATTTCAAAATTGCCATGCACTACCTCACTTTTACTCATGCCTTTTAAACATTTGAGAATCTTATACAGGAGTAGTGTATTTACATCATTCTACCCCTCTCTCTCCAACCTCCAACTCTTCACTTCTTCTCAGATTAAAAACTCTATCTTCTTTAATTAGTATTGTTATACACACAGACACACTCATACATACATACATACATACATACATACATACATACATACATACATATGACTTGCTCAACCCATTTAGTGCTTCTCCTATATACATGTATTTAGGACTGACCACTTCAGATTGGATAAGTTATCAGGGGCTCATCCTTGGAAGAAAAATATTCTCCCTTTCTTCAATACCAATGATTACCCATATCTCTTCACCTAGGAGTGGGCACTTGTGGTATTTTCCACATCCATGTGGGCATATCAACGGACATGCCTGAGGATATCTGGCTGGGCTGGTCATTGTTATGGTGCACAAACTTTATAGGTGGCTAGGATTACCAATTGCTTCTTCCCTTGGCAGACTGAATAGTAAGTACCTTCAGATACTGTGAGAGCAGGTCCCCAGGAAAGAGGCTTCCACGTCAGTTCTAGTGCAATTCCTTCAAGTCCTATATTTGAAGTGTATGGTGCCTTCAGCAGTAGGGTCTTACCTTCAAGTTGTGGAAGGAAACCAAAGGCAGCATCAATAACCTGTGCTGCTTTAGGAGCCTTTTGGATCCCCCTGACCAACAATTTGAAGAGAAGTTTCCCATACTTGGGTGCTGGGGTTCTTGTTAAATAGCCTGTGGCTTGTGGAGGAGCATTATCACCCCAAGTGTCACCACTCAACTATATACGTGTGTTTGTGAAGTTACATGTAATATATGTTTTATTTTTTGGTGTGTGTGTGTGTGTGTGTGTGTGTGTGTGTGTGTGTGTGTGTGTTGATTTTTCAAGACAGGGTCTCTCTAAGTAACCTTGGCTATCCTGGAACTCATTCTGTAGACCAGATGGGCCTCAAACTCACAGAGATCTGCCTGCCTCTGCCTCGCAAGTGCTGAGATTAAAGGCATGTGCCACCACCACCTGGTTTGTAATATATGTTTTTAAGTGAACATTAAATGTTGTTTTCCTCTGTCTTTTTCAAGCATCCTTAGGGTGTTTATCCCTGCTCGTTCTTTCAGTACTGCCTACCACTTCAATGAAAGTTTCCATGTTTTGACCATTGCCTCCTGCAGAGCACCTCCTTACTCATGTGGAGTTGTAGGGGAGGTGTATCATGTAGCACTATGTGTCCAAACATTTATTTCCAACTCAATGTTCAGTGATGCCATATTGATGAGAATTAAGTATACAATGCAAATAATCAGTATTCTTATTTTCCAAGTATAACCGCTTAGCTTGCATGAGTGTATGTGCACCACATGAGTACAGTGCCCTCAGAGGACATGGTGTAAGATCTCCTGAAAATGAGGTGGCAAATAGATGAGAATCATCATGTGGTTGCCGGGAACAGGATCCAGAGCCCCTGAAAGAACACCCAGTTCTGAGCTATTTCTCCAGCCGCTGGTGCTGCTCTGTAAATACGATTATCAATCAGTTATTGTTCTTCCAAGTCCCTCCTTTTTTCATTCTTCTTGGTCTTGTGATTCTAATTACAGTGGCCACTAAGTATCTTTAAACCCTTGGGCAGGACAGGGTGGAGGATAAACAAGTCTTGTTCAAATTAGTACTGTATTAT
The DNA here is from genome assembly GCF_003668045.3 of Cricetulus griseus. Taxonomy (NCBI): domain Eukaryota; kingdom Metazoa; phylum Chordata; class Mammalia; order Rodentia; family Cricetidae; genus Cricetulus; species Cricetulus griseus. Next base: position 201,759,272 of record NC_048597.1, on the reverse strand, counting down.
AGTTTGGGACAAATTATTTTTCGAGGAATCAACACATCTGAATGCAAAGGTGAGTAGACTCGGACACAAAGGCAAAGGCAATAATGGTAGAGATACCATAAGAAGACAGAGGCTAAGCTTTTGTATCTCCTTTCAGTAACCCATAGAACATATGCAGGACCAAGCAAAGAGTTTGTATGCTCATCATCTTGGGTCCCTGAAAAGTAGCTCAGGCAGATGTAACACCCAATAGCAGTGGTGTCACATACCATCTAGACAGTAAAAAACTAATATTGTATGTCTCCACAAGATGATCTCCCAAACTGGAAACTTTTAAGTCACCTAAAAACTGAATAACAGGGTTTGCTTAGTGTTTTCTTTGGTAGCCCCAAGGGATTCATCTGGAAGGAACTATGACTTTGGTAGGGTAGGCTGCTTGATATTAGAGTTGATTTTGGGGTGTTACCAAGAACATACATAGGATGAAATACTGCTCCTAACCTATTGCTCATCCTGTTCCTCAGCAACAGGAGAAACTCTGAAAGTAGTTAGCTACCCGAGCTCTGCATTCCTCAGGAACTTGGTTTCATGACACGATTTCGCAGAAACCACCCAACAAGATCAAACCAGGTTGTGCTTCAAATCAATGCATTATTTCTTCTATGCTATGTCTGTTTGACTTCCCAAGTCCTTTGACATATTTCCTACAATCATCTTCTACCACTCCCCACCAAATCTTCTTGCTCTCCAGTCCCGGTATTAAGGTTTGCTTATGGAAATTTCAAAATCAATGTAGAGACTACATCCTAGTTTTTTATGAGTTGATGTCTCAAAACTAACATATTTGCGATTGTACTACCCCAGACAGCATACTATCTTGGAATATAAACAGAGATTCCAAGTCAGGTAATAGGTCCACTTTGTACCACCAAGGAGAGGCTGAAAAACAAATGAATTTAACAGCACATGAAGGTGAGTAGTAAGGCAGAGATCTGAAATCATTCTAAGACAAGCAGGAGCTCTATCCGACTCAGAGACCCAAGATATCAACATAGAGAAGAACAAAGCTCACAAATACTGTGCTACCAACTCAAAACTGTGAACCTGCCACTGTGGGGTAAAAGGTGAGCAGGAGTGTATGAGTTACTTTTCTAATGCCGTGACAAAACACCAAGACCAAGGCAACAAGCTTATAGAAGGAAGAGTTTATTTTGGGCTTATAGTACATCTGTGAGAGAGTACATCATGCTGGTGGAGCATGCAGGGGAAAAAATAAAACAGGCATAATGCTGGAGAAGCAGTTGAATGCTCATATCCCAATCTACAAAGAAGAATCAGAGAGAGCTAACTCTAAAGCAAGTCATTTGAAACATCAGAGCCTGCCCCCAGTGAAATCTTTCATCAAGGTCAGAACTCCTAATCCTCCCAAACAGCTGACAACTGGGGATCAAGTATTAAAATGTCCGAGAATTATGGAAGGCACCTCATGTAAACCACTGCAGGGAGAATATTGAAGAAAGCTATTTGGGTGGACACAGAGCTTCCAGATGTAGGAGAGATCCATTATCTCATCAGAAGCTTAGAAGTCAGTTATGAGAACTCTTTGGCCATCCACTTAGCTTTTTTTTTTTTCAGGGAAGGAACTTGTGTTACTTCCCTGAAGTCCCCAGGCCTTCTAGTGCTGAAGCACAAAACCATCTAGAGAGGAGAGCCACTATTCAAGCAGTTATACAGAGGCCTGTACATTTGTCTATCCCTACTGGCTTGCCAACATTCCCTCACATGGACACAAAAAGCAGCTTCTTTGAAAAACCAGCTAGATCCAACTGTGTGACTGTGAGTCCATCCAGCACTATAGCTGACACTGGTTCAGCCCAGTGGTGTCATCCTCCAAGCCCAAAGAACCAAGTCATTTGTGCTGTGACATTGCACCTGACCCTTTCAATTCTTACCACCACATCTGTTGTTCCTAAAGTGTTCATTTCAAGACCTGAAGACTTGCCACTATAATCATGTACCTTGGCATTTTAATCACTGCCACTATAGAGACAAACCACTCAGGTCTCTGAGGCTACAATCACTAGGGCCCAAATTATGGGTGTGTGAGGAGTGCTATAGTAGAATGGCTGGGAACTTCCAGGTTTGGGAGGAAGCTGATGCCAAACTTGTTCTTATACTAGCCCACTTGCACAGATAAGATTGATCTATTCAAGACGACAGAGCTCTCCTGGTTTAATCACTTCTTAACATTGTTGTATCATCTATTCTCATCCCCACCTGCCCACAGTTCTTCTACAAAATGTATTTACCCTTCCAAGGGAGATCCATGCATCCCCCTGCCTTAAGCCCTCCTTGTTACCAAGACTCTCTTGGTCTGTAGATTTTAGCAGGATTCTCAGGTAGATGGATCTCTGATTTTGAGGCTAGTCTGGTCTATAGAGCGAGTTCTAGGAGAGCCTAGAATACACAGAGAAACCCTATCTCAAAACAAACAAACAAACAAAAACCATTGTTTTGCCAAGATTTAAATTTCTAAGACTTTTGGAGGACACATTTGAAATATACATAACCCTTAAATGCCATTCATTTATCAGGCAATCCTAACAGGTTTAGGGACATTCTCAAGAGTTAAGAGTGGAAATAAGTTTTTCTCTGGGGACAGACAGCTTTTTATGTAGCTATACTTAGCATTATAGTCACATATGCAGTTATCAAACGGGCTGTTACTTGGCAACAGAAATGTTATTTATCTCTGGTACTTCCTAATTCTTGGTACAAACCTCTGGGCTCTTTAGGGGTTATCATTTGTGGCCAGACTCCTGAAAAGCCTTGAAACTCAATTTGGTTTTCTATGATGAATGATAGCAATGCATCCATCCCATCCCCTGGTCCTACCTGCCTCTTGGCAAGCAATCCTTAGCATATCTCATAGTGAATTTTAAGTATCCCCAAGCTACTTCAGTCTAAAGCTGAAAACTTGTAGAGTTAGTGGAAGTACAAGCAACTCCAGAATGACTGTGAACTGCAGTTGTGGAAATCACAGCCGGTAGTGGTGATTGGGATATCAGAAAAACAGTGGCCTGTCTGAGCACTTGTGAGGACACGTTGCTCCAATCTGTGCTCAGTCTGTGAAATGTAAAAGCTGTAGTCACATAATACGCCCTGTGATTGTGTTATAGTTTAATTATTTCCTCCTCTGTTATAAAATCACAATACAAGTATAGTTTTAAAGCATATCTCTACAAAAATGACACTGGAAAATGCTACATGAAGCACTTAAAATAAATTTCCACTAAAAGGATTACCTTTTTAATTAGATATTAAGGAAAGTAAAAAAAAAGGCAGTTTCTGCCTTTATGGGTGTGATCTGAGTATTTAATTGAGAACTACTAAGTTCTATTATACACGATATAGCTCAGCTACTACCGAGACCCACATCCAGGGCCTTGGGTTGGTCCATCCTAACATTTACCCTATCTATGTCTTTCTGAAGCAGGTGAATGGAATGATCCTGTTGAACGAACGATAACCACAGGATCTCTACAACTCCGGGTAGCTATGGGATATCTATCCAAGAGGAGTTAAAGTCAGGGCCTAGTGATGATGTTGTGCCAAAGGCTAGGGGCCTTGAACCAGACCAATGACTCATTGCAATGACATTTGCAAGTAAGGCTGATTGGACAAAAGGGTATATTGTATGACAGGCTCAAAATGCCACTAAGAGGAATGAAGAAGTGTCAGAGAGGGGGGAAAGATAGAGGATCAAAGAGGCTCTGCTTATTTGTTTGTTTGTTTGGTTTTATTTGGTTTGGTTTTAATTTTATTTTTCTTTCTTTTTTTTAAATTTTCCTTGGGGGAGCACTGCGAGAGTGAGGAGTCAATATAAGGGGACTGGGAGATGAGCAGAATTGGCGTGCATGATTTGCATTTCCCAAAGAATCAGTAAAGAAATTTTATTTGAAATAGACTATTATGTTAAAATTTGTCTAAAAATGAAATTTACGACTGCTATCAGCGATATGTGTTCTGAAATGTCAGTTCACCTCTCTAATACTCAGCAGTTATGAAAATAAAGATTTTGTGATGATTAAAGACAAACAAAATGGACACTGATGTTAAAAATCAGGTAGTAGTTTACTTTTACTTTCAATTCCTTTTAAAGAAATAGGTGAAGCTACTGGGAAAGAGGAATACAAAATTATGAAATTATCCTGATTTGGAAGTCTCAAAGTATGCAATTTAGATGAATAAAGAAGGAGAGAAAAGCTAAATGGTTGACATAAAGGGAGGCATTCCCAGAATTAGAAGCCAAAGAGAAGATGCAGTGAGTATTTCTGTAGAACATAAAACTGACCCGAATGCAAGATATAGTAGTAATGGGAAATTTCAGGTCCCAAGCCATCTGTTGGAGCTTAATGCTGCTCAGCTGAAGCATCTGATAAATAGTTAATGAATTCAGTCCTTGACCTCATGAAAATAAGCTTTTCTCTATGTTGGCATTGTTGAAATATGATCAAATGAGCTGCTTGCCTCAGCCCCTTCTAATTTTCTCCATCTCCCAAAGTGCAGAGCCTGACCTGAGTCTCCTTCCTTCTAACTCTCTTTCTTGTTTAACTTCTTAAGACAATCCAATGACAAACACATTGATGGTTTTGTATACAGATGTGACCATATAGTTGGCCACAATTTTATGAAGGTTTCTCTAACAAAGGCAGCAATGGAAAATACATTGTGTTTTCTTTGAAACTCCTGTAATAATAAATATTGGTTACTTGATGTTAATTAAATGGTCTTGATTTTCTTTTAATGACCTTCAAAGTGGCACTTTGAAGAGTTGTGTGAAATTGACATTGTCTTCAATATGATTTATTTTACTAAAACCATGCTTTTCAAAAGTTAGAAGATACCTTTAACTATGCAAAACTCAAGAGAATCAGGAAATTACCTTGTAAATCCTCAAATTTTTATCACAATTTGTCATTAATTTCATAACATAGGAAATACCTTCAGGATACAAAATGTTCTCAGTAACCTCCTTGTGGTGGATAAGTGTATCTGTTTCTTTTTAAAAGGTTAGTGTTTTCTGATATTTATGCTCAAAGTGACAGGAATGGGATTTGGAATCACCAGGACATAAATGAGGCCAGTAGTTGATTTGTGACTGCAAGATTGACCTCAGATATATATTTGAAATGATAACTTTGGATCACTTGCTAAAGATTTCTGCTATAATAACGAAATATGCATTTAGCCTCTTTTAGAAATTGCTTTCACTCTTCATTTACAAAGGGACAATAGGGAAAGCATAGCTTTCACCTGGAGCTCAAATCCCATCTGAGTGATTGAAGTGTGTGTGTGTGTGTGTGTGTGTGTGTGTGTGTGTGTGTGTGTGTAGTGAGGCAGGGAGGAAGAAAGAGAACATAGCAGTGTCAGTCACTTTTGATCACTGTGCCAAAATATGGAACCAAAACAGCTTAAAATGAGGAAATATTTTCTTTGCCTCTTAGCTGCAGAGGTTCTAAAAGATCTGCAAGAGCAGGTAGACATGCAGGACATACTCCTCCCCTGTCCCTGTCCCTGCCCCTGCCCCTGTCCCTGTCCCTGCCCCTGCCCCTGCCCCTGGCTCTGGCCCTGCCCCTGCCCAGTGATCTATTCCTCCATCTAGATAGGCCCTGCCTCCTGGTTTCTGTTGCTCCCCAGAAATCATATTAAACTATGAATACATCTATGGAATAATCCATTGATTTGATCAGGACTCAGTTCCTTTGCAAGAGTGAATTAGAGTAAACATTTATTTAAGGAAGAGAGTAATAAAGTCTAGCAATACTGTATTCACCTGAAACATCATGACCTAGGAGGATTAGGAAAGAAGATGACAGGAGGAGAAGAAGAAGAAGAAGAAGAAGGAGGAGGAGGAGGAGGAGGAGGAGGAGGAGGAGGAGGAGGAGGAAGAAGAAGAAGAAGAAGAAGAAGAAGAAGAAGAAGAAGAAGAAGAAGAAGAAGAAGAAGAAGAAGAAGAAGAAGAAGAAGCAGCAGCCAAGGTTGTACACAGAGAAAGACCCTGTCACAAGAAACATTAATATCAAGTAGCTCAAAATTAATTCATATTGATTATATAGTTATGAAAGTGGACTGATTAGAATGTGTTAAAGTTCTGTAAATGCCTCTAAACTCAGAGTTTATAGGAAAACAGCTAACTTACCTTGCTCTCTCTACCATCAATCTCTTCCTAAATTTGTTTTAAGTACAGTAAGAAACTCTACCTCACAAAGAAAGGAATTGAAAGGCAAAACAGGTAGGTGGGCAATGATACTAGCTGTCAGGAAACCACTCCAGGAGAAGTCTTTTCGGGAGTCTTTTCTAGGGAAGGACATTATTACCATTGTCTACATCCCATCCAGAAATGTAGAGTAAAATGCCACCAAAAATAAAAGGCATTCTGGAGAAGCCTGACCTTGAACACTGAACAGAGTTCTTTATGCAGCAGAACAATACAGCATAATCTGAGTTGGTTGCACTTGTGTCTCCTGAGCACAGATACCTCCACAAGTAATAAGAGTCATAGGGTAGGTACATGGAGTGCAGAATCCACTTACAGCAGGCAGAGAGTCCAGCTTAAATCCTTCTGCACTGCTTTTCTTCTTACTAGGTATGTGAGCCTTGCTCATCACCAACCACAGTGTTCTCTGATTTCTTCTCAAAACAATGCATTTGAAGTAAACACTTAGGGCACAGCTTTAGGAAATCTTTACTATAATTAAAACTGAGAGACAGCAGGAAGCTAGAAAAAAGTCTGTCACAAATGAAAAGATTAGAAGAAGGAGGCATATTTCAATAGGCTTGTCAATTTATTACAGATTTTACTTTTAAACTGTGTTTTTAATTGAAATGGAATTACATTACTTCCCCTCCCTCCAGGTCCTTCCAGCTAGCCTCTCATACCTCCTAAGTTGGTAGCTCCTCTTCCTTTTATTATTACTGACACACACACACACACACACACACACACACACACACACACACACCTTGTTGAGTTGAGTTTTGCTCTTTGCATATAAATTGTTTCATGGCTGACCACTGTTGGACAACCAATAAGGAACTCATCCCTGGGAGAGGCTAATTTTCCTTTATCCAGCAGTCATTAGCTGCTTACAGTTCTTTGTCTATGGTTCTTTGCTTAGCCATTTCTAGGAAAAAAAATGGTTTCACAGAAGACTTCCTGGTATTCTGTAGAAAAATTACTTTGCTTTTGAATGTTCAAAGTTTTTTTACTTTAAGAAAGGAAGAAGGGAAGATGAGGGAGAAAGACTTCTGTAAATGCACTAAATAACAAAGGGACATGAGGGCAGAAACTCAAGGTAGGAACTTGGAGGCAGGAAATGATTAGCTGCTTCCTATTAATGGAAATGACTTTCCAGGCTTCTTTTTCCTTTCATTAAATTACTAGGAGGCCAACACAGTCTATGGGACCTCTAACAGTGGAGCCAGTCTTTAACACTAGAGCACAAATGGACTTTGGGAGCCCATTCCCTATGGAGGGATACTATTGCAGCCCAGGTACAGCAAGGAGGACCTAGGCCCTCCACCAAATAATATGACAGACTTTGAAGGTCCCTCGAGGAGTGCCTCACTATCCCTGGGGAGGAGTTGGAGGATGGGTTGTGGGGGTTGGTGCAGAACATGGGAGGATGGGAGGTCGAGGGAAAGGGGGGGATGGATATGTAAATATGAGTAGTAATTAAAGAATTTTTTAAAAAAATACTAGTAGATTCCTAAAAGTATATCAGTTCACACTTTTTCAAGTTTATTGAGAATTTCTTATAGGAGGAACTATACCATATATTTACCTCTTTAGAGCATGCTCTGTCTGCTCTACTATAAAAAGTCTAATTAGCCCATAAATAACTTGCTCACTGTGTCCCAGTGAGCACCCTAAGCAAAACCTCACTCAATGATCTCTGAATCTGTGCCAACTCACTCTTCCCAAGATAGCATAGCTACAATATTACTTTTTTCTTTCTGTGACAAAACACCATGCCAAGGAAACTTATTAAATGAATCCTTTAATTATTCTTATTGTTTCAGAAGGTTAGAGTCCATGATGCTTGAGCCAAGGCATGGTGGAAGGAATAGCTGACGGTTCAAATCAGGAGCTGCAAAAAATGGCAGAGAAGGCATGCTGGGAATGGAGTGAGTCTTTTGAAATCACAAAAATCCACCCTCTGTAACACACCTCCTATGGTAAGATCATGCCTTCTAACTGTTCCCAAACAGTTCCACCAAATGGGAACCAAGTATTCAAATATATGAGTCTATGAGGGCCATGCTCATTCAAACCAGACCATCTGACTCAGAGAACAGAAAGGAACCAGGTTAAACTTTGTCCCTGTTTTTTGTTTGTTTGTTTGTTTGTTTGTTTTTAATATCTCATTATCTTCTGCCCAAGTCTTGGAAACTCGAGTTAAGCTGAATTCAAAAGTAACATGTAGGGAGACACTGTAGCCCCGCCTCCTAGTAGCCAGGACAGGTGTGCTGGGACACGCCCCCATAAGGGCATGGTGAGGGGAAGTCTCAGGTGATGCAGGAAGGATTCTTAAGGGACCACGCGCACGTAAAGACCCTCTTCTCTCTTCTCCCTTCTCCCTTCTCTCTGGCCTGGCTACCTTGCTGCCCCTAGCACGCTTTGGCTTGTGCCTGGCTGGTGTTATTTGAATAAAGAAACCTTAGCCATACGGACTGCAGATTGATCTCTTCAGTAACGAACTAATTTATTTGGTGAAGAATATACCAAGATGAGCTAGCATTCAAGCCATGGCACGACTACTACTCACTACGGTTATCTAGCTCCACAAAGAGAGACAGCAAAAACAGATGTAGAAAAAAAAATACCATTTGGTGTCATTCCAGACAAGGAGGCTAAAAACCAGTTGTAATTATTACAGAGACGAATTCCTATTAAAGAAAACCACATACTCATCATGAAGACAATAAGAAAAGTATCCTGAAGGCAAGATCCCACCCATGAAATGTTCCATTATTAAAATGAAAAGAACCTGAACTGAAAATGCAGCTAAAGAGGTTTTCTGCTTATAAACAACTGTTTAAAGAAGTGTTTCCTTAGACTCATGTACCAAGGCATACAGAGACCTGCATTACAGCTGGGAGTGCAGAACCTGACAGCCTCATCTTCATGGGACAAAATATAGAGGCATGAACAATGAGTGAGGGGAGCATGGAAATTTATGCCAAAATTTCAGAAAGCCAGTGATGCCAGGCAATATGAGCCAATGTCAAATTTACTACCAGGAATCCTGGTGGTTTATCACATGAGGCTATGAAGAGAAGCCCAAGTTTCATTAGACACCAGAAGTGGAAGCTTCTAAGACCATTGGACACCTATCAAGAGCTAGCCTGAGAGAGAGGCCATTTGTACTTTAGGCATCAAGCTGGAGGGATGGGATTACATTGCCCAGACCCTTTGGAGCCCAGATGATTCTATCATGAGCTCCCGATGTCAGATGTGGTGCTCCAGGATTTAATGTTTTCTTTGCTTGGCTTCTGTCCTGCTTTGTTATAATCATTCCTTCCTTCTCATTTCTCCCTTTTGGAATGGGAATGCTTACTCTAAGGCACTGAATATTCAACAAATGTAACTTTTTTATTATATGAGGGCTCACAGTAAATAGAAGAGACTCAAAAGAGACTTTGCACTTTTGAACAGTTCTGGTGTGGTCTATGACCACGGGGACTTTAGAAGTTGTAAGGAATGAATTTTGTACCATGAAATAAAAATAAGCCTATGGAAGCCAGAGTTTGCTATGATGCAAACTTTACATGATTGGGAGTAGGAAGAAGAGGGACGGACTTTTCATAGTTATCTTGGATATCAGCTGAACAAGATTTAGAATCTAGGAAACAAAGTTCTGGGAGCATTTGTGAGGGCATTTCCATGGAGCAAAGGAAAAAGCGTGCTGAACACCAACATTAATCTGTCTTTGTGTGTCCTGATGCTGGGTTTAAAATTGCCAGTTACAACTAGAGCAGATCTTAGTACTATACCTTCTCTGCCCTGATGCAATGAACCCCCAAATTGTGAGCTCAAGTGAGCCTTCCTTCATTGAGCTGCTTTTGCCAAGTACTTGTTCACAGTAACAGGAAAGGGGTATAAAAACTAATAATTAGACTTTTACACTTTTGATAAGTTAATTATCCTACAACTTTTAAAATTTAAATCTTACTGTGAGACTGCATGAACTTAGATCTGTTGGTGTTTTAAACATTTGGAAAATTGTTTGTTCAAATATATTTTTATTAACTTTTCCTATTTTAAAATATTACACTACTGTGATGAATAGTGAACCAAGGAAATACATTGCCCCTCCATACCATCCTATGTACAGCAAAACTCCTATCTTTTACACACTATACTATTTATTAAATAAAAATCTGGTTAGCATTTCAACTGTCATGAGATACTCATTGGTTTTCATCTATGAAAAAATATATAAATACAACTCTTTTTAATTAAATAAGCTATGCAAATGTTTACATGAAAAGAGAAATTTCGGTCTTTGGCCTGGATTTATCTTTTCCAATAAATAGACTAATGGTTGTTTTCAAGGCAAACATATAAAAGATATGTTTTTTTTTACTTAAAAGAGTGAGTAAAAGGAAAGCACATTTTGACTCCTTTCCCTCTCCAGAATAAGAGAAAGGGAGAGGGAAGTGGAGTAACTGATGGTTGTTCAGAAAAGATGAAAATACCAATTCTACCCAGACCTGGTCAGAGAAGCCCTATAATCCAGGCTACTTGGAGGCTGAGACAGGAAGACCCTAAATTCCCTGTCTGAGCACATTAGTAAGCTGCTGTCTCAAAAGTTTTGTTTTGTATGTTTTTTAAAGGAGGAATGCCAGGAATTATAATTCAGTAGAGAATGCTTCCTTAAAACATACACAGCCATTAAGTTCTCTGCACTTAAAGAAAAAGCAAAATCCCAAGGCTGTGTTTGATGGAAGTATCATGCCCTTATAAGAATAAAATGGGACTTTGCACAGTTACCAACACTACAGATCTAAACAGTTGCCTGTGGAGGCTGACTAAACACATTGAAGGGATTAAGCTCCCCCACTCTCACAACTGAATATACGTTTCAGTTCTCTGAGATGGACAAACAGGTGTCTCCCCCAACAAAAGATTTATTAACAAATTACATTCAGGGAGAAGGAGAGAGCAGGAACAAGGCCTGAGTCACCCCCACAGTATCCCAAGGACAGTTCCTGCAACCCCTTGAAACTTATCCAAGTATATCCACAGATAGAACATGAGCCAACTAAAAGTATACTAATATAACTCCTGCTTGCTTAATCAATTATGTTTGAGATGGCATAACAGTTCTTAAAACTCCCCTAGCTATTCTTAGAAGGAGCCTGTGAGCTCCTATTGGGGTCATCGCCATTTTGTACAGATGAATGACCCTCATATGCTGGTAAATAAATGCTCTTTGCTCTTACAAACCATTTGAGTCTGGGTTCTTCCTACAGCATTTCATTGTACCCTTACAGCATGATATAATTTCCATGAGAGAAAACAGAGGAAATGTTTGTATCTATTTTGGAAAACTATCTTGCATACTACCACAGGCAGGTCTTGACCAAGGGCAAAATAAAGGTGTATCTTAGGTCTAGGAAGTCTGGTGTTCTATGGCAGCATAAGCAGTTTGCTTTCTTACCAGGAAGGGAAGATTCAGACACCTTTTGGAGAAGCAGGTGATGCATCCCAGGGTCAGAGCTGACCAACTTCTGCATGTTGAGCTGCATGCTTTTGAACATTTTTATGTGTCTTGAGATCATCTTATCTTTTGACAGACTCTCAGAATTGTTACTGAAGGGTGATAATGGGGGGTATCTTTTATATGCAAACTTGTTCATAACTTTACTGTTTCAATGTACTTTTATGCAATGACTTCAATTGCCATTTACAATGACTTTCTGATTATTGACTAAAGGCTTTAGTTTTTATGCCATCTATGATTCTTAAGAAAATGCCAACATTACATCTTTTAGAAAAAAAAACCAAATGCTGAAAATACCCGAGAGCAAGATTGTTTATTCTTTCAGGAAACACTTTAAGACAAATAGTTTTTAAGACAATATACAAGTATATAGAAAAATTACTTGAAATAAGAAAGCATACTTCACAGTTTAATTGGCAACATCCAGCTTACTTTCTTAACACACATGATGCAAATTATCAATAACTACATGAGATTTGCATACTGAAACATATTTTCCCATTCATGATTTGACTTCCCCTCTACCACAATGAAATATTTTTCTGCACAGGACCAACAGCCTTTAGCATTATCTGTGTTTGACGTTACATTTAGTCATTTGAATGAATATGACATTTGCAAACATAAAACATACTGGGCATTGGTGGCACACGCCTTTAATCCAAGCGCTTAGTAGGTGAGACAGGGGGCTTTCTGTGAGTTCGAGGCCAGCCTGGTCTCCAGAGTGAGTGCCAGGATAGGTTCCAAAGCTACAGAGAAAAATCCTGTCTCCCCCCCCCCAAAAAAAAACAAAAAAATAGCAAATATAAAATGTTACTTTATATGTGTGTCATTGTCTTGCAAACTGTAACACTGCTTTTCTAGATTCTTGCTTAAAAAAAAAAAAGTTACTCAGATTCCTAATTGGCAATGTGTGTGAGGATAAGGTAAAGCTTTGGCTAATAGCTATTATTTTGAAGAAGAAAATCATATTACTGGGTATATTTTACTAGGTAGCCAGAGAAATAAATTGGATGTCAGATGGCATTCAATGCCAGCAACACAGGGAACATCTGCCAAGAAATCACTTCACTATTATGAGAACATCCCCCATAAGAGAAAACCCCCATGCCCATTAGCAGTGAATTATTTATTATTTGCTGAGTAGAAGCCTATTATTCTGTTTCTCAGACAAATTCACCCTGAGATATTTTCTAATGTTTAGGAGAACTCTTTCCCAAGATACATATATCAATTTCTTTATCCATGCAAATGAAGCATTGCCTTTTGGAAGATGAGAATATTACATTCTGACTCAAATAGAGGTAAGAAAGAGACATGTATCTCTCAACTACACTCAAAAATTCCAGAAATGCTCCATTAATGGAAGTCATAAGCCTATCAACTCTCCTGTTCATCCAGGTTCAGCAATGGTATCCTTTGGGCTTTTCATAGAGCTTTTTTTATGCCTGTGATAAGAATGAGATTTGGCTTCATAGTAGCCTTAAAATCCCGAGAAAATACTTTGTTATCTGAATGCCAGAACAATCTCAATCTGTCAGTCCAAAAAAGTTCCCCAGAGAACTTTCTTAAGATCAACTCAATGATGGGTTTGCTCACAGTTTCTCATGAAGTGAGTAACAAATTTCAGTAAATTCATCTTTGGCAATGGACATGAAAAGCCATGATTTAAATAGAGACAACACTTGTGTAAACACGAAGAATTTTGTGATTTGTGCTCTGAATGTTCTCTAACTCAGGGTCTGACTTTCTTCCTGCATCAAGGGAGTGGGTATGTGCTCCTTACCAGCGGGCTGCCCTGCTGGCTGAATGGGGACAGGGAAGGGTGAGGCTCCGTAGAAGTCAGCCTACAAATCTCAAAGTTTATCTCACAAGCTCTGCGCTCCTCCTCTTAAGATCTCAGTAGCAGTGGCAGCCCTTCACTCTGATGAGCAGCCACTATGCCTGTCAACTGCTGTTTTTACTTCCTTCCCTGAATCAAAGGCTTAGAGAAGCCCTTATTATCTGCTACTTTGGGAAAGCAAAAGCTCCATCTACTAGCTCAAAACAGAAAACTAATGCAAATAATGAGTTCAAAGATCTGGAGCCTCTGTGAGCCTATCTACAGTTGATGCATGAATCCAGGATTGGAGCTACACAGAGAACATGAGGACAAACCCCAGGAGAACAGGAGGTACAGTTCCTTCAAGGAGTCAGAACCTGGCAGAAATGGGAAGACCACCACAGATGCCAAAACAAGCAACAAACAAACACTGGTCTGCTGTGAAGCAACTGAAAATCTTCAGGACTCCTGGACCAGAACTGACCCCAATGGGATTATTACAGGGTCCTGGGAGTTGTTCGTGTGTGTGTGTGTGTGTGTGTGTGTGTGTGTGTGTGTGTGTGTGTGTGTGTGTGTGTGTGTGTGTGTGTGTTGTGTTTCAAGCTGTGTAGCCATGTGGAAGTCAGAGGGAAATTCTGTGAAGTTGATTCTCTCCTGCCACCTTACAGGGGTTCTGGAGATCAAATTCAGTTTGCCAGGATTTTAGTGATAAGTGCCTTCACCTGTTATCTCTAGCCCCAGTAATAATTTTTAAATTCTTAAGAAAAATAACTTGAGTAGCATAGATTAATTAGAGTTGGATCATGATACATTTCCACTTCAGGTTTCCTGGTACCATATTTTCTTCGTGCCAGCTGGCATAACAGTAGCTGACAGAATTTATATTCATCTAAGGAAAAATACAAGTAAGGCTTCAGGGTGTAATACAGTCCTTTCTACAAGCATCCATCCTTGTCTCGCCTGGTGTGGAACTAGCCTCTAGGAACGTTCTATTGCCCACTATGCTGATTTACCTATGTGACTATTAACACTGATTGTCAACTTTTCAGAGTCTACAATCACCTAGGAGACAAGCCTGACCTCACAGATTTTCTAGTTTAGGTTAATTGAGATGGGGAACAGGAGTCTGTATGTGGTTGGTTCCATTTCTTGTGCTGGTCCTGCACAGCATAAAAGGAAATTCTAGATGAATATGAGTATAGGTTTAACCTTCTCTGCTTTACACGCGTGAGTGGAGTGTGCCCAGCTGCTTCACAACTGTGAGTACAATGTGATCAGCTGCCCCAAGCTCCTACCACCATGACCTCGGCCCCACAATGGAGCATACCTTAAAAATGGGAGCCAAAAATATATCCTTTCCTTCATAGTTGGTTTTGTCATCTTTGTTGTTGTTGTTGTTGTTGTTGTTGTTGTTGTTGTTGTTGTTGCAGCAATGATAAAAGTAACTAAAACACCTGGTATCCTGATGGGAACTAGACCACTGTACCATGTATCTTACATGGTAAGGCTGTGGAATAATCACATAAAAATAAAAGCATAAAGGTAGATTGTTACTGCCAAAATAGTTTCCTAATTGGAGAGATGACTCCATAATTAAGAGCACTGGCTGCTCTTCCAGAAGACCTGGTTTTGATTGTTAACACCAGGATGGCAACTCACAACCATCTGTTCTTCCAGTTCCAGAATATCTGATGCCCTCTTCTTTCCTCTGCAGGCACCAGACACAAGACACAAAAGTGGTGCCAGGCTCACAGACAAAATGCCCACATATAAAATAGAACAGAATAAAAATTAAAAACAGGACTCTCTCTTTTTTTCAGGGATATGCTACATTCTATGACATGTACAAATTTTCAGATGTGATATAATTGTCAGAAAAATCTTTCAAAAGGGAATGAGAATTACTTCATTTTCACAGAGAAATCCACAGCCATGTGACAGCTGAGGTGTCTGTATATAGACTATGTTTTATAGATCAGAACCACAAATGATAGGAAAACTAGTTTTGACAAACCATTCTGGAAAGCTGAACATTCTCCTCCTATTTTAGATAAAATGAAATATATATATATATATATATATATATATATATATTATTGTCCTATTAATATATGATTATAGAGCATGTAGTTGATGGGAAAAGAAAATCTGCTGCAACACATCAGTCAGTAAATGAAATATGCATGCTGTTTATCTTGTTTTGGGAAGTTTGTGCTACTTGCCAACATTTAATATATTAACTCAACAGTCATTTCATTCCTCCTAAGCTAACATCCACATTTATATCAGATTTCTATGTATAATTTTATAATCTTTTTCTTGAGAATACATAAACTGTTGTAAACATTTTAGGCTCTAAAAACCATTATGGAATCTTTCTACCTTCTGCCGGTACTCTCCTGGCTGTGCTTCTGTTTGAATTAATGCAGCTGTGTGCTGGTGGGTCTCAGAAGAACTGGAGACTACCACCATCAAAATCCGCCACCTAAACGCAGAACAAGCCAGCAAAAGGTGAACTGCTGAAGGACAGTCACCAGCTCCCGCTCTCAACTCTCTGCTTCCTACAGGAACACTCTGCCTGCCCCCAAGTTTGCCTCTCCCAGTATTCTTTACTATCTACTTAAATTCCTACCTACTATGCAAGTACAGTTACTGGTCAAGTTCAGGGTGAGCGAACCCATTTCATTAATGTCTCTTGACAGAGCCTAAAGGAAAGTTCCAAGGAATAGAATTAGACGGCAGCTGGTGTGTTGGCCTTTGCACTTCATCATGAGGCATCATGTGACTATGTCAGTACCAGCCAACTGTCTAAATATCTCCTGAGACTTAATGACCCTTAGTTACATAGTAATAGTGGCATTATCTGAGCTCAAAATAATTTATTCCCCAATTTGACTCTATTGAGGTCTAGCTCTTCTTGCTGAGCACATTTGAAATGTTCTTTCCCTTGGTAAAAATATCTTCTGGAAAAAGTAAACAGAAATGGCTGTTCTGTTAATTTTATTGCCCTCCAGTGTGCTTAGGGAAGCTGAGAATATATGTTGACCTAATTTGCTTCTTTTACTGTGCACATTAAATGAATGCCAGGGAAATGAGGGGAAAAGAAGTATTTCTGCCAAAGAACCCATATTATCTGTGTTGAACTTGCCACTTAAAACATCAGTGGCAACAAACAACTTTGTGGTAAGAATTTACTGGGAAATAACATTGGTTTCATGAACTTAAGTTAGAGTCTTCTAAAATATACACCATCCCTTCATGAATGAATATGATTAATACCATAAGTAAAATTCTGGATTCTGATGTTATGTTTAAACTTATTAAGTCCCTGTTTTTAACAGCTGGCATTTAAAAAATTTTAAATGTGGGCTACAAAGGAAGAGTGAAACCAGTATTTAAAGTGTATTTTTAGATGGTGTCTCACTAGTTGTCCAGGACAACCTGGAATGCCTAAGCTCAAGTGATTCCCCTGCCTTGGCCTCCAGAGTAACCACAGATGTTACTGTTTTGATTCGAAACACATGACACTAGGATGCAAAATGGATGCATTTGTCTTGTATTTAGAAGTAACTTGATACCCTCAATGTGCTAGACACCAGTGAGGATTTTATCAGAAAGCCTCACTGTTGTCTGTCTTATTTTAAATCAGTAGAATTGAAATTTCTAAGAGTTCTTTATTCTCTTCATGTGGTGAAACTATTAAGCAATCAACTTACCCCCAAAAATCAAATATTTTCCCATTTCTACTATAGATCTTTAGGTTGAGGAAACATTACATTGTACTGTAGTTGCATACGTTGTTCCTGTTTTTAAAGTTATATCTTCTTTTTAATTCTCTAAAGTGCCATAGATTAACTCACTATAGTACTAAGTTATCTTCCACAGGAACAATATGTAAGTAGACACATACCACCCTATGTGACTTGAGTGCATGCTTCAGAGGCTTGGGTGCACTGCATATGTAAGTAATTAACTTTTAAAATTCAGTTTCTCCAAACCTAGTCTTCTAAGCATTTGCATCAGAATTATTCAGTGACTTAGAGAATTAAGAAAGATAGAATATAAATTGGAAACTAAGTAGAAAGAAAATCTTTGAAGACAACAAGGCAATATGATCCACATGATTGGTTAGTTATGTACCTAAAATTTCCAAGTAATTTACATAAAATAATATTAGAAGAAATGAATGAGCTCAGTACCATTACATGTAAAAGTAACTTTCAAAGCTAAAGAAGTTTATATGAATAAAATTAAAGATCATTTGACCCACTTCAGACACAAAAAACATAATGTCTCATATTAAAATCCAAAGTTTGAAATGTTTTCCACTATTTCACCATATTCCTGGGTGTGCTGTAGGGCTTCAGAGGCGACTCTCTGGGTTGCTAGCTTATTGGAATGGACTGACTAGGCTGAACAAGAACTGAGGAACACAGACAGCACAGAAGATAAGTAGGACTTACCATGAGGCGCTCTAGCTATCACAAGCCTCAGTCCAAGGATCACATGTCTGAGTCACAGTCATCCAAGCATTTATATTGTGTCCTCACTACATAAGAGCCAGAGGAAGCTGGTGCAGCAACCACACCAGAGTTCAGAACCATTATTTCTGTTATGGATGCTGAATTAACAAAGATAAAACGTGAAGTAGAGCCCAAGAAAACAAGAACCTTATTACTAGCATTCAGATCGCCTAGAATAATTTTAAATTTGTATTTTATTACCAAATTAGTTTTCACAAAACAATACCCTACACTTGCCTGGAAACTTACTACTCTGTTACTAAATTTATTTGTGTGTTGAGTACATTTATAATTACCTCTAAGTTATAGCCTTTTGTGATCCTCTCCTTTAACAGTTCAAAATGGGTCCATTGAATACAAAACTCTATTTAGGATACATTGAGGTACATTTCTTCCCATAGTGTTTTAAAAATTCATTCAATCTGCAAATTGTAGCATCTTCCTTTTGATCCTCTATTCTTAAGCTGTATTTTCATCAGCTCTGCAATATGATTGAAAAAGCATTTTTTAACAATAAGTGTGTCTGATTTCATGGAATAGCAAAAAGAAAGAAAATCTCACCAGTCATTTGTTTATGTCAATGTTAAATGTCTCCGTGATATTTGATAACTTATTTGAAATCAGTGATAAGTTATTCTTTTGTCATCACATAAGATTTTTCCCTTATGACAAAATTATCATCTTCTTGAAGACACAGGAATCAAGGCTCCTGTCAAAGAAGCTAAGTTAAAACCTCAAAATATAGCTCAATGGTTTATTTCACATTTTACATATGCAGAAGAGTCACTACTTCTTAGAGCCATTTAGAATGGTAGAGTTGTTAGCCCAGCTTCAATTCACATCTTGAATTCTACAAGAATTTTACAGTACTATAAAGCTGCCCACCTCAATGGGAAACCATTTGTCATTAGATATTTTAAGATTCTTATAAATTAATTTTGTAATTTAACAGGGATGAACTTAATTTGGGGATCTCAGGCTCCCTCCAGGCTTATAAAAAGACCTTTCCTTGGGAAAAATGTGTGTCATCTTCTATTAACCCGATATAATCTCAATTGAAAGTGAAAGGCTCCAAAATATTTTATGGGGCTTTAAAATTCGTACTTTGGGGCCATTTTAACATATTTAATATAATGATCATTCTCCTCATTGACAATAGCTCTTTGAAAGAAGAGAGATATTCTGACGCCCCTGCAAAATTCTAGTATCTAAGTTTATTGAAACAAAACAAGCAAACAAACTAAAAGAGTTACTAAAACCTAGTTAGAAGAGGGGTTGTAACTATCATTAATAATTAATAAATCAATCAAGTTTTCTGAAATTTACATAGATAGCTGTCCTGATTTCTAAAATAGTATTGAAGACAAGCTAGTTCTGCATGCTTTATTTTATATATGATCTGTCAAACTATCACTATGAACCCCTAAAAAGATTCTAGGTCAAATAAAATGTAATAATTCAGTATAACAATGCTATAAAGAGACATAAAAATGGCAGACGGGGTAGACACTAACATCAGGAAAAGACGAAGACTTTCATTCATATCTTATGTTTTTGCAGAGAATATTAATTTCCTTAATTCTGTAGGTATCCAATTCAAACATGCATATCTGAATATTTGAAGCTAGGATCCAGTTCTGACAGAATCATGTGGCATTTATATTTTTCAGCCTGGCTTGTCTTTCTCAATAATTTTTCTGATTCCATTCTTTTACCTGTAAATTTACTTATTTATGCAAATGGATAAAATCCCATTTTATAAATGTACCACAATTTCATTATCCATTCAACAGTTAATAGATGTCCAGCCTGGTGCTGTTTCATAGCTGTTGTCAACAGAACAGGAATGGATTTCGGGAAAAGGAAAACCACTGTCTTCAGTTGTGTATCCACTGAAATGTCTACCAAGCTCCAACAGCTGATTTTAAACTGAAGTGCCTTAGATGATTCAAGTAAAACAATCACAATAAAGAGATGCTTTTAGAGAATTTTGGAAGTAAAATACATTGATGGATCATTATAAATCTTGTTAGAAGATATGCTTCATACAATCACATGCCATTTTCACACATGTGTGATGTGCTTTCTGCTTGTTATATACCATCTCCCTCCTACGCCTATTATTCTCCTGGTCTACAATTCCCTCTTCCTACATCATGACAGTGGATTTTGTTGATTTCTTTGTAGTGAGTTCTACTTTAATCCATATCTAATAATATCTATGTAGGTTATTCAAATGATGTGAGTCAAAGGTGACTCTTGATTTTAAAATACTGCACATTGCTTCATCCATTTTGTTTGTTCTTTTCCTCTCTACTGCTACTGATGGATTTCAGTTATCACTGAAAAATAACAAGTGTTGATGAAAGTTCTTGTCCCATCAGGTCCTGCCACCCTTCAGCCCCAATAAACACATGGACACTATATTAGTTATTAAACCCTTGGTCGATGACTATGGCATCTTATTGGCTAGCTCTGTCTTAATTATTAACCCACTTCGATTAATCTATGTATTTTCACATGGTCTTATCTTATAGGAGAAGGCCTGGCATGTCCTTTCTTCCCAGTTCCTACACGGCAGCTCTTCAAGGTCCTCTCTGTCTAACTTTACTAGAATTCTCATCATCTCCTAGCCCTGCCTATCTTCCAGCCTCTCTGGACAAACAGTGTTTTATTCATCAACCAATAGGAGAAACATATATAAAGAAGAACATCCCCCATCAAACAAGGCATATCAAATCATTTAAATGAAGTAATTTTAAAATTAGTACACAGTATTGGGTTTCATTATGGCATTTCAAACAAAGTTTTATTTTGCTCCTCCCTATCCCCATGGTCTTCTCTCCTATTCCCCAGACTACTGCCATTGTGACCCTCCAAACACCCTTCAACAGCCTTCCACATTCAGGTCTCAGGTGCTCAACACCCCCTTTTCTCTTCTTGACATCTTTCTGGTTTCATAGTCTATAGCTTTACTCACCCCCATTTGCCTACATTTCTTATAAACACTGTTTTCTGGGATGTGTGAGTTTTGTCTTTGTGAGTCTGAGTTATGCTACTTACTATAACATTTTCCAGATCCATCCTTTTTCTACAAATTTCATTTTTCCTTTTAGCCAAAGAAAATTCCATTCTGTATGTGTACTATATTTCCATTGCATCTTGTTGGTTTATATCCAAGTTTATTCTATTTCTTGCTAATGTGAAAAGTGCAGCAGTAAACATGAATGCACCAGCATCTCTGTGGTAGAACAGAGCTGAGGATATAAGAAGGTGGTAACACTCATCTTTTTTAGCTTTGGGGAAAAACATACTTTCCATAATGGCTGTAATAGAGTGTATTCCCTCCTGTCATGAATAAGGAGTCCTCTTTCCATATGTCTCAACCAGCATTTCATGTCATCTCTTCTTGACAATAGTCCTTCTGACTTGGGTGAGTTGGAATCTCAACATAGTTTCAACTTTTATTTCCCAGATGCTGAATACTTCTCAAGAACTTCAAACAATTTGTGTTCTTTCTATTGAAAACAGGCTACGTCCTTAGCCTGTTGATTTTCTGGCAGTCTTGGGAGGTTTGGGTGTTTACTTTTTGCAGTTCTTCATATAGTCTAGATATTAACTTACTCTCTTTTAAAATTTATTACTATTTTTTCATATTTACATATCCATCCCCCCATTCCCTCAACCTCCCATCCTCCATGTTCCCCGACAACCTATCCCCCAACTCCTCTCCAGGGATAGTAAGGTCCTCCAGAGGGGACCTTCAAAGTCCCTCATATCATTTGGGGGGGAGGGCCTAGACCCTCTTAGCTGTATATGGGCTGCAATAGTATCCCTCCATAGGGAATGGGCTCCCAAAGTCCATTTGTGCTCTAGGGATAAATACTGTCTCCACTGTTAGAGGTCCCATAGTCTGTCTTGGCTTCCTAGCTGGCACCCACATTCAGAGGGCTTGGTTTGGTCCAATACTCTTTCCCCAGCTTTAATACTATGGTCTCCATGCTATCACTAGATCAGGCCAACTGTTTCTTCAGGTTTCTGCAGCACCTTCTTGGCTCCTTTGTTCATCCCTCCTCCCTCTCCATAATTGGATTCCAGGAGTATGGTTCAGTGCTTAGCTGTGGGTGCCTGTTTCTGCTTTGAACAGCTACTGGATGAAGGCTCTAAGAATGGTAACCAACTTAGACACTCTCTTAAACATAGCTGGCAAAGACTTCCTCCCATTGTCTGGGCTGTCTATTTACTCCCCTGACAGTTTCTTTTCCTGTGCAGAAACATTTTAATTTTATGTAGCCTTGTGTTCCGGTGTTAGTTGGATCTTGTTCAGAAAGCTCTTTTCTAATGCTATGTCTTAAAGTGTAGTTCTTGTTTCCTTCTAGTGTTGACATGGTTTGGGGGTTAAATTAAGGCCTTTGATGCACCATAATTTTATTTTTGTGCACTGACTGATATTGGATAAAGAAATTAAAGATACTACATGATGGAAAGATTTTTCCATATTTCTGGATAGGTAGAATTAATACTGTAAAAATGGCTATATTACCAAAAACATTTTACTGATTCAGTGCAATTATCATCAAAATCACAAAGGCATTCATCACAGAACTAGAAAAATCAAACAAAAATTTGTATGGAAACACAAAAGACCAAAATAGCAAAAACTCTCCTTAGCAGAGAATTACCATTGTTGGGGTTACCACAATACTTGGCCTAAGTTTATAGAAAGTAATCATAGTACTATGAACAGAAACATACATGCAGACCAATGGAACAAATACGAGTGCCATATGTAGATCTGTATGACAAAGGCCACCAAAATTTGATAAATGTGTCAAAAAAGTGTATTATTTCAAAGTAACAACAGATTTTTGCAATGCCACACAGATTATCTGGGTTCAGTCTTAATGTTCGTGCCAAGAATCTGCAATCTAGATTTAGGGTTGGATCAGAGGATTTGATGTGATGGATGCCAAACTTGCTTCTCCGCATCCCTGTGCTCGCTGTGGAATCATCTCCATAAGGATCATGTTACATTTCTGAGGGTTTTGAGCTTCCTACAACATGAAAACTAGGTTCCAGAAAGGAAGAATTTAAAGTGAGATTGTAAGTATTATTTTTCTGAGGGGGAAGGCTTCCTTATTGCAAGTGTTACAACACTGAAGGAAAGGGTATCCTGGAAGTCAATAGACAAAGAATACAACAAAGTCACACTGTGCAACAAACCTCACACAAGAATTTACTGTGAGGGAAAACCCCAGGAAGGTGGCTGCCTTAGCTTGAGTGAGAAACTGAAGAGAACTGAGCAGAAGACAGGGTTTTTATAGGGTTTGCTGGGTCGGGGGGACAGATTTCCAAGGTGGAGATTGGTACTATGTTAAATCCTGAACTTAGGGCAAGTCCAGGAATTGGTGGGATTTTAAATCTTGAAGTTGGGCTTTTTACTCTTTAGGGTGGTGCTTGCATCTAGAGAGACTATGTCAAGTTATTATGGCCATTAAAATTGTCTGGGGGTGGAACTTGAGAGTTGGAGCTCCTCAGGGGTAGTGTCTAGCCATTTGCACACCTCAAAGAGCTTACAAAGATTTCTTAAGCCATATCTGGTTCTGTATAATTTGTAAGATTCCATCATGTGAGATACAGTCTCACTAGGACAGTGAGACTATTATTGAGCACTTTGAAAGACATAACTGAGTTGTTAGTAAAACAAAAAAAATCACACTGTACCTCCCAGGTGTCACATGAGGTATTAGGAAATAAAGTCAGAGCAAAGTGGAGGTCTACCCAGACCCATTTTTTTAAGGTTAGAAAATGCAGAATAGGGGTATCATTGATTCCAAGGTCCTGAGCTTGTCCTAGGCTCAATCCCTAATATTGCAAAAAGTAATTTAATCCACAGATAAATTGAGAGATTGACATTTTTGTCAAAAGGGAAACTCTAAAGCCTCACAACTCTACTTGAATTTTTTCAAGTGGGAGATTCACTGACTATGTTAGTAAGGTAAAAGCCTTGTTGCCCAAATGAATCTAAATTTCAGATAGACAATAGTTATTTTTCTACTGTTTCATGCAGTTCTTAGAGTATATTTATTCTAAAGTACATGGCTATTTACCTGAGAGTCAAATGTAACTTAACATCCTACATTTTAATCTGCAAAACTGAGAACGGTAATACCAGAGAGTGTGGAAGAGTTGATCGGGAGTTCACTTATTCAAGGCCAGCAGTGTATTGTATTGATTGAATTGTGAATATCACACCAATATGTTTGACACAGCCAACTTGATTTATGCAGCACTTCCTGAAAGCTTCCTTTTCCACTTTTCTGTGTGGCATCCACAGAAAATGTTGCTGACAAACAACTCAACTCAGGGCATAGCCATTCTAAAAATATCGTATAATTAGATGTAGTTACTAATTACACAATTACATCATTGTTTTGTACCAGGAAAAGTGCATGGCACATGACTAACAAAACTATAGCTTTTCCAAATGATGGATAGATAGAGGGCCTACTCTAACTATGGGGTAAATATGGTCCCAAACCTCACCACAACTCCCATCCAAAAGATGAGAAATAAGTTTTCTTTGGAACTAAAATGACATGTATGTAACTTAGAATGAAATATATTTCTCTCTGAGACAACTTTTAGAATTTTAAATAACATGTAATTATATAATGTATCATCTAAAGTACACTCTCAGATCCAGACTGCTCAGATTTACAGCCCACTTCTCCTAAAGCTCTTTGTCTCTGCATAAATCCCCCAATTTTACAGTCTACATTTCTCCTCTGCAAAATAAAAAACTGATAAATATTTCTGCATTAGTTTATCTTAAGAATTAAGTGATATGTTCCATGTAAAACACTGAACTAGGACTAAAATGCTTGTCCTCAGTCATTTCTAGTAATGATACCATCACAGGAAGAAATGGTTAAAGGACAAGCAAGGCTATGTGACACTAAAAGTAAGTATATACACACACAGAATCAAAGAAATGGTGGTCAGATACTGTCTCTAGAAGACTTGGTTTTCTTTTCCTTTTGTTGTTCAATAGTTTTTCTAAACTTGTCACTTTATAATTAAGAAAATTAATATTTAATTGATGATAATCAATACATTTTTAAAATGGTCTTTAATATCATTTTTCTTAAACAATTTAAAAGTTTTTAATTAGAATACAATTATATTACTTCTTCCTTCCCTTTTGTCCCTCTAATCCTAAGTCCTTTTCCATAACTTTATCTCAGATTGATGACCTCTTTTTCATTTAATGTAAATATGCATGTATATGTATATGTAAATTCACATGTACATAAATATTCAATATATGCAAATTCAACTTACTGCATCATTTAGTGTTGCTTATGTGTGTTCGTTTTCAGGATCAACCACTTTTTATTGGATAACAATTAGGGTACTCATCCCTGAGAAAGACTAGTTCTTCTCTCAAGAGTCATTAGTTGTCTGCAGTTCTTTGTCTAGTCAGGGGAGCCCATGAGATTTCCCCTTTCTACATTAGCATGTCTGTTGCTTTTCAAGTTAAATCCAGCTTGAATCATTTGAGTCCTGTACAAAGTATAGAGCGTCTTAAGCAATAGGGCACATGTCTTCAGCCTCTGAAAGACAACCAAGGGCAAATCCAATAACCTATATTGGGGGAGGTCACCTGGACTCCCCTGACCAACAACACTAGTGGGTGTTCTTGTCTGGAACTGGAGACAAGCATGTTAGATAGATAGTCTAAGGCTTTTGTCAGAGCAATTATCAATGAATTATTTTTAATATAACTTTTTCTTAGTTTGTGAGAATTTCATACATTTTATTTTGATATTTCACTAGTCCTTTCTAGCTAACTCCTACCAAATCCATTCCTACCTCCCTCCACCACTCCAATTTCATGTCTTCTTCACTTTATATAACCCACTAAATCAAATTAGTACTACATATATATTTCTGAGTATATGTACATCCCATGGAGTGTGGTTGATCACCATGGCCAACATTCTTAAAGAAACTCATTCTCCAACCCACAGAAGTCATCAAATGTCAAAAGCTGCTCAGTTACCCTTGGAACTTGTGAACTCTTCTTCCAGACTATGCAGGCAATCAGAAGTACTGTGAGCACTTGACTGCAGCATTCCTGTCTTGTCTGAAATATACTATTACTTTCTGGTCAGCCTCTACCTCTTACAGTCTTTCTTTACCTTTTGTGATGGTATCTGCATCTTGGAAAGTACACATTTAAATGTTTCATTAGCTGAGTGTTCCACTGATACGTATTCTCTGAACCCAGCCAATTCTGAATTTCTACATTAGCCACCATCCACGTCACAACCTTCTCTAATGAGGTCTGGTAGCTTCATTGAACTATGGGTAGAGATAAAAATTTAGAGTTAGATTCTACATTCATTTAATAGGATAATGATAGTATGTTCACTCTTTGGGCCTATGAGTTCCTCAACTATTGATTCTTGACCGTATTTACAGTATTAGACATGTTTTCTCCTGAGGAGTGGACCTTATATCTATTAAGAACATGGTTTGTTATCCCTATAACACTCATGCCATTATGGCACCTCTGGGCATATCTTCTTATGACAGTCATTACTGAAGTTCACAAGGTTCATATCTTTGTAAGAGTATTGATAATCCCCCCACCCCAGCTTCTAATATAGCACCTTCTGTTACTTTGAAAGATACCCAACAGTAAGAAAGTTTTATGATAATACTAACTTGTTTTCCACATGCCTTGGGACCAGTGTATGTGATGTCTTCACCAATTAGGTCTTACCATTAAGTTTTAGTGGGCAGTCAAAAGCAATAGCAATAACCTGTTTGTTTCGTGGTTTCTGTAAATAATCTGGCCAACAACTTGAGAGGAGGTATCCTGAACATAGAACTGTTTCATTGTTGTTTGCTTTGGCAACCCATGGCTTCAGAGATGAGAGTTTTCACCTATGTAGGATAATTCAAATTAAGCGCTTATATGAATATTTAGGGAGAAAATATATGAAACAGTAGATGCCCATCAGTCTTTGGTAAACTGCCCACCCACCCCTGCCTCTATCCTGCACTCCCATTTCCCTTTCCATTTAAACACACGTCCACATTATTCCTGTTTCCACATTTTAAGGAACACTAGTCAGTTTTGCCCTAACCAATTTCTTTCTCTTTCAGAGTGTCAGAAATTGTACTCATGGCATTAGAATAAAAGTATATATGTATTTATTGGGACAAAGGATGATAAATAGTATAATTACCACAGAATCTACTGGGATCGTGTATATGAGGAGAATGATTTGGTGTGACATAGGAGAGAAAAAGAGAACTAAACAAGACAATGAGCTTTTGTATATCAGAGCGGGAATGAAGGATGAAACTAGGAAAGCAAGAGAGTTCTAGGGACTGTATGGATAAACAGTTATGGGTGAGGTGATGCTAGTTACAGGCCGAAGGCAATATGAATCTGTGTATATTTCATAGTGAAGGAATTGGAGCTACAAAGTTGAAGGACTTCCAAGATGCAATTGCTCTGAATTTAGACTTTACTCGGCATCATCTGCAGAGGGAAACTGGTGATTAATATGTTCACTGTATCAATTTGCTTTCTGATTTGTCACATGTTTAATTACCAATTGTTTGTTTTCCTCTTATTTCAAACTTAGCTTGGAATAGTACTATATAATTTTTTCTCTTTTTTTTTCTGAGACAGGGTTTCCCTGTATTGCTTTCGAGCCTGTCCTGGAACTCTGTAGACCAGGCTGGTCTTGAACTCACAGAGATCCTCCTACCTCTGCTGGGATTAAGACATATAACACCAACACCTGGCAAATTTTTGGGTTTTTTTTTTGTTTAGTTTTGTTTGTTTGTAGTATGTGTTTTTAGTATAAGTACTTAAACCTAAACTCTCATTTAGACAGAGACCCTCCAGTTCTTATAACTCCTACCTTATCTAATATTTAGATACACTTATATAATCTCTCAAAAATAATCCACCAATATTTTTTCCTCTCACTAAACCTCTTTTGTAAGCTCTATGTCTGTAGCTGGGTGCACAGACAACCCACCAGCCCTGCAAATTTACCCTTTCTTACAGTCTCATTATCTGCCACCCACACCATTTGTCCTATATTAAAGATAGGACGACCTCATTTTTGTTCCTTTCTTTATATAAAACTCATAAAGATAGAGTTCTAATTCTTTTTTCTGCCATTTTTTTTAAAAATTAGAAACAAGATTGTTTTACATGTCAATCCCAGTTCCCTCTCCCTTCCCTCCTCCCTACCCCCCACTAACATTCTACTTATCCCATACCATATGTGCTCCCCAGGGAGAGTGAGACCTTCCATGGGGGTGTCTTCAGAGTCTATCATATCCTTTGGGATATGGCCTAGGCCCTCCCCCATGTGTCTAGGCTGAGGGAGTATCTCTCTATGTGAAATGGGCTCCCAAAGTCCATTCCTATGCTAGGGATAAGTACTTGTCTACTGCAAGAGGCCCCATAGATTTCCAAGGCCTCCTCACTGACACCCACATTCATGGGGTCTGGATCAGTTCTATGCTGGTTGCCCAGTGATCAGTCTGGGGGCCAAGAGCTCCCCCTTGTTCAGGTCAGCTGTTTCTGTAGGTTTCACCAGCCTGGTCTTGACCCCTTTGCTTATCACTCCTCCTTCTCTGCAACTGGATTCCAGTTCAGTTCAATGTTTAGCTGTGGGTGTCTGCTTCTACTTCCATCAGCTGCTGGATGAAGGCTCTATGATGACATATAAGTTAGTCATCAATATCATTATCAGGGGAGGGCATTTAAGGTAGCTTCTCTACTGTTGCTTAGATGGTTAATTGATATCATCCTTGTAGATCTCTGGACATTTCCCTAGTGCCTGATTTCTCCTTAAACCTATACTGGCTCCCTCTCTGATAGTATCTCTTATTTTGCTCTCCTCTATTCTTCCCCCTACACAACCTTACTGCTCCCTTATGTCCTCCTCACTCCTCCTCTTCTCCTCATCTCATTCTCCTAATTCCCTCTCCCCTCCCCCCCATGCTTCCAATTTGCTCAGGAGATCTTGTCCCTTTCCCCTTCTGGGGGGGGGAGGATGTATGTCTCTCTTAGAGTCCTCCTTGTTGCCTAGATTCTCTAGTTGTGTGGATTGCAAGCTGGTAATCCTTTGCTCTATGTATAAAATCCATATATGAGTGAGTACCTACCATGTTTGTCTTTTTGTGACTGTGTTACCTTGCTCAGAATGGTTTCTTCCATTTGAACTTAAGTTTCCAATTCTTTACAATTTTATCTCAAAATGGACTTTCTTTTCCTAATTCACAATTATTTGAAGTATGGGGAAAATGTAAACCTACCCTAGGGGGTACCTAGACTTTTTCATGATTCAGCACTGCTATGTATTTTGAAGATTAAATCTATATACTCATAAATAAGCTCACTTTGAGCTTTTTAGGCTAACTTCACACAAACTCCTTTCTTTTCAGAGGTATATGGTTTCTTTGGTTCTTTATAATATCCGTCTGAGTAGTGAGAAATTTTACCTCCAAAATTTCCAAATACATAAACTTCTTGTTAATATATAACCATGTTCCCCTACTTATATAACTCTTTTGTTGATTTCTAGGTGAAGAATAAAACAGAAAAAATGAAAACTAGTTAATGTGTACACTAAATGAAAATTTCTGCAGAAAAAAATATACTTTTGAGGGAACAGTGGCTGGGACTGAACACCAGCCATTAAGAGGGTTAGTAAATTTTAAATAAAAATTTATAACTGACATTATTGCACAGATTTCAAATTAAGTATTGAAGCACATTTCTGAACTGTGACAACATATATTTATTCGTACTAACAATTGCCTCCATGAACTACCTTCTGATAGTTCTTAAAACATTTAATAAGACATTGCTATATTAGTTATAGACACAAAATTTTTATTCCTTATGTTTTTCCTCAGAATAACCCCATGTATTGTCTCAGGCAGATGAAAGTATTGTGGAGGAATTATGTTGGGGTATTCATCTTTTGAGAACTTACTTTTATCCTCTGATATTCCTCTGCTTAGCTGCAAGGTATGGTCATTTCTACTCTCCATTTATTTTTTTAAATTTGAGCAAGAGGGTAAGGCAGTGACCATAATATTGCTGTTCACTGTGAAAAAGAATTAAGGACCTTCAACAGATGTTAGTGTTCATATGACTATGGAACAGCTGGTGTAGAATGGTCCATGAAAGTGCCAGTGGCCATATTGTACAACACACAAAACAGCTCTTCTCTCATTTCCAATAAGAAGAAATGAGCCTCTTAGTTTTTATTTGTAACTATCAAGATCCAAAATAGATGCTTCTATATGAACAAATTTCAATATGGTACAGATAATGGTACCAGTTCTGTACCTACCAACCTCTATAGCTACCACCATTACAGTTTGTGTGGCTTATTCATAGTGAATAAGCATCTGTTCACTCTAGATAGGGCAGCAGTAACAGATTGAAGAAATAATTCCACATAGGTCCAGTTAAGTAAGATAGTTTATTAGGAGTTTGGGGACTTACAGGGATATCAGTGACTCTAAGGCATCTGCTTCATCAAAAAACTCACTCAGCATGGGTGATGATGACCAATGAAAGCTACATCCAAGGGGCACACACTGCAAACTTTTAGACACTTCATTCAACCACTTCTTATTCCCTCAGCAATTGTTTACTCTTGTAATGTAACAGAGAGGTCTTGTGAGTCTATATTTCTAGCCTTTAT
This sequence comes from Cricetulus griseus, assembly GCF_003668045.3. NCBI lineage: Eukaryota > Metazoa > Chordata > Mammalia > Rodentia > Cricetidae > Cricetulus > Cricetulus griseus. Next base: position 201,728,395 of record NC_048597.1, on the reverse strand, counting down.
AAATTTCATTTACTTTCTGAGGCTTGTAAGTTTTGTTCACTTCCTGAATTTCAAGTCTTCCTCCTTATTGTAGAAAGGAATACTTCAATTTGGAAGCAATATCTGTATAATACAAAGTCATGTAGAAAGTTGGTAAGGTCATGAATTGTCATAACACAACCCTAAACTGTAAATCCACATTCTGGCACTTTCCTATCACAATTTCAAATGGGAAGATTGATCTGATTTTATGATGTTAGTGCTAGGTAGGGTTTTTTGTTGTTGTTGCTGTTAACCTGACACAAACTTATACATATATAGGCCTTTTTCCCACAGAAAAGTCGCAGAATGTTTTTATTTATTTTCCAGGAAAAAATGCAACTGGGATTCACTGTCTTTAGAGGATAGAATTTTAACCTTCTAAATATAACTGTTGATTTTATTAACAATTCAATCTCTTGCTACTTTAATATGATTTGCCCTTCCCCCAAAAAAACAGGGAAGAAGAGAACATCCTAACTGAGAAATGCCTCTAAAAGATTGACTTGTAGTTAAGTCTATGGGGGTATTAACTTAGTTAGTTTTTTATGTGGTAAGGCCTAGCTTACTGCGGTGGTGCCACCCCTGGGAAAGTGTAAGAATACAGGATGAGCATGCCTTGAGTAGTAAGCTAGTAAGCAGCACTCCTCCACAGCTTCTGTTCCTGCCTGCGTGTTCCCACTTTAAGTTCCTGCCCAAACTTCCCTTGATGAAGGACCAAAATTTGTAAGATGAAATAAACCCTTTAATCTTTGAATTGCTTTTGCTCAACATATTTTATCAAAGCAAAAGACAGTGTTCATCTGTGTTGTGAGCCAATCTCAGGGCTGGGCATGAGATCTTAGGCCATTCTTGGCCAGCCACATGGTTGTATACCTTTACATAGCTGCTCCTTAGAACCTCAGCTCAAGAAAAGAATCAACTTGACTCAGTCCTCCACCCACAGGCTCAATCACGTAGGCAACCCTTCCTGGACCTCTTACTCATGAACTCTTTACCCTGCCAAACATCCTCTTTGTGGCTTCCTAATGTCCTGCCTACACTGACACCTGGTACACAAACAACCCATTCTACCCCTCCCCATATCCTGCTCTGCTGACTAGATAAGCTAGCCTAAGAAAAGTAAAGTTTGCCGCTTGATCAGAATCCTGTCTTGTGGTCGTTCTCTCTGTGTCTTTTTTCCCCATTCCCTATTCCTGACTCTCTTGCCCCAGGTTGACATCCTGCAGGTTGGGATACATCTGACCTCAGAGCAGTTGTGATGGAAAGATCCAAAAAGGTACCAGCAACCATGATGTATGTACCACACAGAGAACAGCTCTTTTCAGATTGCATGTACAGCTTGAAAATTGAACCAAAGAACAGCACCACCTTACTTAATATTACTAGTTGCAGTCTTTGTTCAGAGTGTGACCATGAATATCTAAATAGATATTCTTTAAATGGCAAAGGGTGATTTTGTGAAGGAATTCTAATGTGATACCTGGGTGACAGTGTAACTCCTACACATTTGTTGCTGTTATGTGAGGTTGGGCCTGAAAATATAACTAGAAATAAAATTCCCTCTCCTCCCAACCCAGATATCTTCTTCAGAAAGGTAAAGAAAGGAAAGTAGTTTATTTACTCATAAAGGCAGGCAGACAGGCAGATGATACACAGATTGAATATTACCATGCATATCACACTATGTCTTGGTCTTACAACCAAGTAGTAAAAAATGCATTAATTTAGAGTAAATATTAAACTAGAATATACATATATACATATATGTAAATATATTAGAGAAATATATTAGAAATTTATATGTATACACACACACACACACACACACACACACACACCACACACACACACACATATATATATATATATATATAATATATATATATATATATGAGAATCTGAAAAAGATGCTAAGACATAAAGGAACACCCTATTTATATGGCCAAGTAGACACAACCTATTACCCACATTTTCTTCAGATAAACAGTAATTAGTCCTCTAGTGACAGGATTTTGACAGTGTCATTTATCATAAAGTTCATCCCAGATTCACCTAGTAATTGGGGTGACCTAGTAATCAGTCATAGTTAATTGACTTCATCTTAAGTGTCTCATGTCTTTATGACAGGAAGAAGTTTTGCTTCTTACTTGTATGAGGCACCCAGCATGAAGGTTAACAAAGAGAGGAGAGGGCACCTTTCTCCATGATGACTGTTCCTCCCAGAGATGAGACCTGGGTCCTTGAGAATGGCAAGCCTGGGGCACTGAAGTGATAAAAGAATCATTTAGCTTTTTAGAATGATTCCCATGTCTTTAACAAATAAAGAATGTATAAGTCTTGAAAAGTAAATTCACCAAGATGTGACTATGTCTCTTGCCTTATGTCTAGTAGGGAGAATTAACCACTCCTCTGTTTCGTTTTGTATTTACTTATTCTTGAGCCCTTTTTATTTGCTGTAGACACTATTTCTTCATGTAGAAAAGATAGTTTGCATTTTAAGATTTCTTCCTGTCATCTTGATCTCTGTAATATATATGTTTTCTCCTCAAAAACTTAACATAATATTTTAGTGATTTTTAGAAAATTTTATATTATATACAATGCATTTGTTCATATCCACTTCGACTTTCCCCGCTAATGTCTCTCACATCCTCACCTATCCTTAACCTTCTCAACTTCCTGTTATCATTGTTGTTGTTGTTGTTGTTGTTAATAACCCATTGAGTTCAATCTGTGCTGCTCATACATACCTGGTGGTGGGATCTTCCACTAGAGGATGGTCGTCAACCTATTAGATTCACACTATTAACAAAAACTGGCTGTCCCTCCTCTCGAAACCATCAACTAACTGTCAATGGCACTTCAGCTAAGAATAGGGGCTAATAAGACTTTGTTAATGACTTTTCTCCCCAGCAGCCTCCATATCATGTCCAGCATTAATGTGATCTTCCACCAGTAAGGTGGAAACTTCTAGGTCAGTCCCAATTTGATTTCTCCATGCCCTATGACCAAAGTATGCATTGTTTTTAGTTACAGAGTCTTACCATCCAGTTTTGTTGGACAATCAAAAGCAATATCAACATTCTATGTTTAGGAAGATCTCTGAAACAGCTATGAACAGCAGCTAGGGAAGTGGCATCCAACACCTAAAACTGCTTTTTTGTTGTTTTTGTTGTTGTTGTTGCTGCTGCTGTTGTTCTTTATTTAATTTTGGCAGCCTATGGCTTCTAAGTTGAGCATTATCCCTAGGCAGGGCAATTCCAATTAAACTCTGTGTCTGTGTGTGTGTGTGTGTGTGTGTGTGTGTGTGTGTGTGTGTGTTTAAGTTTTAAAAAAGAGTTAAAAAAAGAGTTTCCATGTGGCTTTTAAAATCATCCTTAGTGTTTATTATCCCTGTTGCATCTCCTCTGCCCTATTCTTCCATCCCTCTATCTACTCAACTATTTTGCAGGGGACACTGCAGATTGAAGAGGCCTGCTCTATACCTCCACCCTTGTTTTATTATATTTATTTATTTTATGGATATTTATTTGAAGTTGACATGGGTGTGTAGAAGTTAGTAGACAATTCTCAGGAGTTTGTTCTCACCTACCACTGTGTGAATCCAAGGTGCTGAATTCAGATCACCATGCCTCCAAGCACTTTACCCATTGACACATCGTCCAGCTTACCAGCATTCCTTTTCATTTTTTTCAGTTGCAACTTTCTTGATGTTAACATCTGTGTTCCCCCACTAAACATAGTGATCTCACAAAAAAAGCCACATCAGAGAAGGTCATACTGGAAACACTATAAGCAAACCAAAGCATGATCGCTGTGCAACAAACAAAATGTTGGATTTAAAAGAAAAAAAAGTTGAATTTCCACTTTTGGCTAGTAGGAATAATGGCTGAGTAGTTGTCAATTATGACTTCATAGCACCCTTCTCTGATTTCTTTTGGCAAATGGACAGAGGCACCCAATTCTAGAATGGCTCCATGATGACTTCCAATCTGGAGCAAAGTTATGTCCTTTGACCCACCCCAAATCACAGAGCCCACTCCTAAATTCTGTGATGGAATTCTTCATAAATAGTATTCTTACTCAGAACAACAACAAAAAAACCAAGTTTGATCTTTCCAATTTAGTTAGATTAATACAAAGTCATTAACATGATTTTATTTATTTTTATTAGTTAATTTATCTTACATCCTGATATAGCCTCCCCTCCCTCCTTTCCTCCCACTCCTTCCCCACATCTTCCCTCTGCACCCTCCTCATTCCATCCCTCCTCCATATTTTCTCAGAAAGGGGCAAGCCTGCCATGGACATCAACAAAGCATTACATGTCAAGTGCCAAAAGTCCAAGCACCTCCCCCTGTTTTTAGGCTGGGCAAGGCAATCCAGTATGAGTAATAGGTTCCCAAGTGCCACCACAAACACCAGGGACAGCTCCTGCTCCCACTGCAAGGAGTCCCACAAAAAGACCAAGCAACACAACTGTCACACATATTCAGAGGGCCTAGGTCATTTCTATGCAGATTTTGTGGTTGTTGGCTCATACTCTGTGAGTTCCTATGAGTCAGGCTAACCATTTCTGTGGATTTTCCTCCAATGTTGCTGACACTCCTGGCTCCAGAATCCCTCCATGCTCTCCTCAGAAGGACTTCCTGAGTGAGGCCCAATGTTTAGCTTTGGGTTTCTAAACCTGCCTCCATCAGTCACTGGATGAAGGCTCTCCACAAACACCCAGAATAGTCACCAATCTGATCACAGAAGTCTTAGTTGGGACCATTCATGTAGACTCATGAAAGATTCCCTTGCATTAGGCTTCCACCTGATTGCAAAAAGCACCCCTTTCCAGTCATCTTCCACAACTCTCTTCCCCTCAGCCCATCCCACACCCTGATCCCTTAAGTTCCCACACCTACCCACCCCTAGTCCAGCCAGGAGATCCCTATTTCCTCTTCCTTGGGAGATACACACACACACACACACACACACACACACACACACACACCCCTCCTGGTTACATAGCTTCTCTGGATCTGTGGATTGTAGAATGGTTATCCTTTACAGCTAATATCCGCTTATAAGGGAGTACATACCATGATTGTCTTTCTGGGTCTGGGGTACCTCACTCAGGATGATGTTTTTTCTACTCCATTCCATTTGCCTTCAAATTCCATATGCTATTGTTTTAAAAAGTGAGTAATATTCCATTGTAGAAATTTACTATCTTTGGTTGACAAGCATCTAGGTTGCTTCCACTTTCTGGCAATTATGAATAAATCTGCTCTGAGCATAGCTGAGCAAGTGCCATTGTGGTATGATTGAACATTCTTTGGATATATTCCCAAGAGTGGTATCGCTGGGTCTTGAGATAAACTGACTCCCAATTTTCTGAGAAATGGCCATATTGATTTTCAAAGTGACTGTACAAGTTTGCACTCCCACCAGCAATGGAGGAGTGCTCCTCTTGCTCCACATCCTCTCTAGCATAAGATGCCATTTGTGTTTTTGTTCTTAGCCATTCACATCCTGATTTTAAATAAGGGGGAGGCAGGAAAAAGCTAAGAGTTGATCCTATGAGGCACACTGGGCACTTCACTGCTTATTGTCTTTGATCCTTGAATCAATAACTTTGGCCATGCTAAACATCCTGCACATTAGTCCCTGGTGGGACAGCCATTCACCTAAGTTCTTCCTATTCTTCACAAGGGTTCAGTTGGAGACTTGCTCAAAGCAACTTCCTTCACAGTTTATATAATGCTGGTGTCATTGTTCACAGATTTTTTCTTTTTGAATTTTTATGCGTTAATGAATCACATATGCCATGTAACTTGGAGGGAAAAGCAGCCAAGGTAACCTTGATTTGCAGGTTTTACTCAACTCCTATCTTCACCTATTTCTGCCCTACATTTCAGTTATTACCATAGCTTTTCCCTTTCAATGGCTATCAAATTCTTGTCTTTCTCCTTTCAGGCCTATACTAGTATTACAGTATTGTAAATTTTATTCTGTCCTTTCCTTAGATACCTAGGAATTGTTAGCCAACTCAAAACCAATAACTGAGAAAGAGTCAAATTCATATGTAAAAGGCCAAAAGCCCAACTGGAGGACAAAGGCCTAAAGCTAGAAAAACAAATGGAGAAGCATGGGGCACTGGTGATCTAAAAGTCTGGTAGTTTGTAACATTAGCAGTTGGATTTCTGAGACAGGAGTGAAGCTGCCTGGTGCCCATGTTTGTGAGCTAGTCAGTTGAGACTGCATATGAAGAGCCTACAGTAGACTTATGGGCTGACCCAGATCTGCCTGGATCAAGGGTGTTTCTCAAAGTATACCCATTGAAGCAGGAGATAGAAAGACAGCCTCAGACAGGAGAAAACGCTTCCTTCTTCATCCTTCTAAATCTTACACTGTCCTACTTGCCAGGTGTAACACAAAGCAGCTGACACAGAGGCAATGTGGCCCTGCAGGGGCCACTCCCCAGCTCATGAGCTGCGTGTGGAAGGGTGGATGTCCCCAACTCACAAGCTGAGTGTGGATGTGTGATAGCTCCTGCCCAGAAGCTAACACCAAGATGATAGCCTAAAACAGCACGGTTGAGTTCTGGAATTTTCATGCCAGTCATTTGTATTTGATTAAATATGACACTTATTTACATGTCTTTATGACTTATAATGGATTGTTTTTGACTTACTTTAACACACAAGGCCCTCCTGAATGGATTTGCTGCCTAACATGGTTCTCCCTGCCCATGCTCAGATGAGGCTTGGAGACGTAATAGGTCCTAACTAACTGCACAGAGAAGGCTCACTTCATTGATTAATTTTCTTTGAGAAATACACCTCTACACTCCGCCAGGGTTACATGTATACTCATAAAACTATTTGTCTCTTGATTCTGCCTTCATGAACACATATCATCCACCATCAACGGTGTGTATCTTTTAAATATTCACAGAACATGTTGGCAAATTTTCTATCTAGCTTCTTCTGAGCCCTTCCCTGAAGAATAAATACGTGATCATATAAGTTTGTCTCCACACACAAAAATAAATTTTCTTCTTTGCATTCACCCATCATTTGCTTTGTTTATCTTACAATGAAACAATTTGAAAAATTTCCCTCCAAGACTAACAATGAAATTTCCAGTCTTTTGAGTACTTACACTGGTTTTATGGCCTACTGATGACTCCAAATTATATACTTTTATGTTGATTTCAAGTTGGATTTGGTATTTTCTCTGTTCTATTGTTTTGGTTGCTCTGCTTAAGTTCTACCCTTTATGAGCCTGCTAATCTAGGGTGATTAATCTCCTGTTAACACAGCTGAAGCCCTTGGCTACATTTCCTTCCTTCCCCTGTGGGCTCAGGACAGTGCTCCATAGATTTAGCACTTTGCCTCCACTGCAGAAGGCTCACCCTTCTCCTTCAATACTTGAAGCTTTCTCCATAGCCCTTTTTATGCTAACTTCTTACTCCTTGCAGCACACAGCCATGGGCCCTTTTATCACATCTCTTTATTGATTTTATATGAAGATCTATCCTCAGTAACTGTAGTCATAAAAGTTCCAGCATCCAATTTGCTGTTTTGCTCTGCATCACACATAGCATCCAAATAATTATGTATTTAACATCAATAATTTAGAAAACAAATTTTTCCTAACCAAACAGAACACTCAATTTAAAAGTTTCTCTGAATATCCTTTTCATTTTGATAGAAAAAGGAGAATCTCTTTTTGTCAAACATCATGTTCATTTCTTTCAATCAATATGCTTAGTTTATGGTGGTCTTTTATAAACACTGACTGTACTCCCTTTCCTAGTCAAAAATAAAAACAAAACCTTCCTGGCAGTTGGATAAGTTTATATTCCCCTCATTCAAATTATTACACCATTAGATTCCTCAGTACAAACATAAACTCTCCTGAAAAGATTGCTAAAATACTACAACATGAAAGATAAAAATGAGCAAATACTAGTGTTTGCAAGAAAATTGAATTAGCTCAAAGTTCTGTAGGAGAATAGATCAATTTTCTCCTGTTATAATCCAAATATCTATGTACATAAATTTAATATATAGAGCTCCATTTCGCCCAGCTTAGAATAGCATAACTTCTTCTTCTGTATTCTAATGAAATTAATGATGATTGCAGTATTTTATACTTTCTAAAACCCTTTTAATCTTTTATTAATACTATATGCTATGAACAAAGCCAAAAAGTAGACATTGTTTCTACAACATAAGTGGAGGAACTGGAAAAAATCTGTTCAAGTTTAGGTAAGTAGCAAAAATAGGACATAACTCTGAGCTTCCAGGTTTATGACCTTTGAACTACAAAATGGAATTCCTACAGCATCAGTATGCCATTTCTTGCTAGTAAGTTCTCTACATAATTTTGGAGAAAACTGAAATGGGAAAAAATCTCTCATTAGACTTTTGTCACAAACTCTTACAAATTCTTTTGGGAACCACATGGCAACAGAATCTTCAACCTAATTATCCTACTTCCAAAATTTGTTTGGAAGTTTGATCTGAAATAAAACAATGAAAGAATGATCTGAAATTAAAAATAAATTCCTGTACACATATAAATTTAAATTTCATTTTAATTACAGTCAGCTATGAGTCAACATCAAGGAAAGTTAAATAACCACAGTGAAGGCCAGGCTGGGGCAGTGCAGCAGCCACAGTGAACCCCAGGTGATGGGCAGTGTAGTGGCTACAGTGAACCCTAGGTGAGGGCACTGCAGCGGCCACAGTGACGCCAGGTGCAGGGCAGTAGAGCTGCTGAAGTGAGGCCAGTGCTGAGTCAACATTATTGACACCAGGTTTGCACAAATTATCATCCATCCTTACCCTCTTCAATTTCTGTACATTTTTAATGGTCAGTTTTAGTGTATTACCAAATATTATAATAAACAGCACTCTACATTTTAGGAGAAAATATTTATTTAATATATAAAAAACACTCTGAAATAAAAGTTTTTAAAAGGTGTAAGTTATTTCAAGTAGTAGAATTGTATGTTCAATTAGTAGATTTTTTTCCCAGTTACTTTTTAGTATTTCTCCCCAAACCCATAAGTCAAACACACCACAGCACAGATCTCTCAGGGATCCCGACTCTTTTCCTTATGGCTATCTGTATTCTGACATCCTTTGATAAGTCAGATGTTACACAATCAGTTTAAATCAGGCATTTTTTTTTCTTTTTTTCATTTTCATTAACTCTGTTTCTGCATTTGTTCCACCCTTTCAATACAGTTTAAATCCTAGCATCCCTTCAGTTTTGTTTTCTTATTTGCTCCCCCAGTTTGCATTTACTTATAAAATTTTTGTTTGAGTACCCCCTTACCATCCTTATGGAAACCCTTTTCTGATCCTTTCTTGCCTTCATTGATAAGGTCTCATACGATCTTGAAAAGTGATCTCTCAAGATCTTCAGATTTTTCACTTACATAAAAAGTGTTTAGAGGGGTTCAGTGATAAGATTCACTGACCACAGGGGAGACAGTGCAGTCGAAGTCCTGAAAATTGTGAGATATAAGGCTGCATTATGATGGTGAAATATCTAACTTCCGAGGGATAGAAGATGGTGGTACCTTCTTGACCTTTGAGCCAAATAAACCTTTTACTTACTAAGTTACTAAGCTTGCACAGTCTATAATAGCAACTGAAAGAGTAATAGTCCATGTCATATGCAGATTTGCCACCCCTCCCTATATTAAGATATGGCAAAAGATCTAAGAGCCACTTGTGAAGTTGAGCATAAATGCTGATGTTTCTGTGAAGGAACTCAGCATTGCCCTTGATCAATTTACACATTGTATAATACTAGGATCCAAGCACTGAATTCCTAATTATGAATCAACTACTCACAGAGACAGTTGTATTTGGCTTAGGGGATAATACTCAGCCACCATCCTGGTATGTCAGTTAAGTATCCCAAGGACACAGAGAGAGTTCACAAGTTGGAAGACAGAGTTTTAGAAGAGAATAATCATATTTTAACCACAGTTGGAGAGTGCTAATTTGATGAGCTACATAAAGCATATTTTTTAGAAGACTAGAATCAGGCCAACATGCTTCAGCAAGCTCCTAGAGGCCAAGGTGATCACAACCAAACCTAAAATGCAGAAGCTAAACTGTGAAACTGAGAAAAACAATGTTGACCTTAAGAAAATCCAGTTGGTGCCGGCCCAGTGGACAGAGCTAACTCTACCCCAGCCTAGTGAACTCAAAAGTCCATTTACGGTACATTTTTATAAGTTGCCTCCAGGGTGACATTGTTGACTGTGGCTTACATTCTCTTGGAGGATTTTAGTTTCCTAAGTAAAAGAGTTTTCCAGGGCACTTTAGAAATGCCATCCACTAAAATTTAAATTACTGTGGAAGAACATAGTGACCAGGAGATTATTTTAAAAATTCATTAGACCAGGAGAGAATTCTAACAAACAACAAATAATTTTAATGCTATGGCATATTTTCAATAAAGAACCTTTTAATCTGCTATCACCATTTCTGCATTACTTTACACTCAGTATTCCAACCTGCCTCCTGTATGATGGCCCATCTGTGGTATCAACGTGACTGCACTTAGACATGCCTAGAACATTGATAAGCACGCCTGGCTGCTCTGTGAGATCCTTCCAGAGAAGATGGGCATGTAGGTCAGTGCACTGAGGAGGAGAACCACTCTGTATGTGACCAGCAGCATTTAATAGGCTAGGAGTCCAGAAGAAACAGAAGGAGGAGTTGGAGGGGATTGTGCTCACCCTCATCTAGCCAGTAAGTACATTGGGCTTGGATACAAGAGCAATAGCCTCAAGCTCCAGATTGATGTCTCAAGCTCCAGATTCTGGTTGGGTTTTTTTTTTTGTTGTTGTTGTTGGTGGTGGTGGTGGTGGTGCTGGTGGTGTGTGTGTGTGTGTGTGTGTGTGTGTGTGTGTGTGTGTGTGTGTGTGTGTGTGTGTGTGTGTGTTTCAAGAGAGTTTCTCTGCATAACAACCTGGCTGTCCTGGAATTTGCTTTGTAGATTCTGCTGGCCTGGAACTGGCAGAGATCTGCCTGCCTCTGCCTCCCTAGTGCTGGTATTAAAGGTGTACACCACCACCACCTGACAAACTCTAGATATTTTAACCTTTGCACACAGACTGAACTATTTACTCTTTGGGTCTTGTATCTCCTTCAGCCTCTAACTAATATTGCATCCTTGGCCTCTTGTCCTGGGACTTCTGGATTCTCAAGCTAAGCAGCCTGTGAACCCCCTAAATGTTTACATGGGAGAACTTCCAGCCAATATAACAAATCCCCTTAGATGATGGTTATACATGGATTAAATATGTATTCAGTGAAACACTATAAATATTCTACTGGGTTTGTGGCCCTGAAGAACCTGATCCATAAATGTCAAATTCGGTAGTATTCATTGTCAGTTAGACCAATTATTTGAAAAAAATATAGCAATTCAAGTATTTCTATTCTGATTATTTCTCTATAAGTTTTAATCCATCTAGACAGAAAAGTAAGTTCTTCAATGAGGTCAATTTCCCATCAAAGGGAGAGACACAAATAAAAGCACCAAAGGATTTTTTAAGAAAAGAAAAAAATAACTAATTTAAAATCTCAAACTCATGTCATATTTTTTGTCAAAATCTGAAACTGAAATTGAAGGAAAGGTATTTACAGAAATCCAAAGTCTTTGAAATATTTAAATTCGAGGTGGACTGGACTCTTTTAGAAGGAAAAATGCAAGATCAAAGTTATGGCAAGACTAAAGCCAAAATCTCACCTCATACAAAAGAAACCACCAACTCTGAGCAGAACCAGAATGTAAATCTGGGTGACAGAACCCAGTGCCAGCTGGATTCTGTATCCTGGAGTGAAGTTGTATTTGTGCAAATCTACTGACTTCAAAGCATCAGAAAGTGAACATCACCAAAATGTGCTTCCTTAGGTAGAATTTAACCAGGTTTCTATTAACTGAAAACATATGTTGTTCTAGAGCTAAAGAAAATGGTAAATGTGCAGTCATTTTGACACTGTGTGTGTGTGTGTGTTTTATGTGCCTAGTTACAATTTATTTTCAATATAGCCTTATACAAGGAATTCTCTTTTTAAATGATCTTTGAATAATAAATGAAGAATGCTTTGACAACTTAAAATATACAATAGTGAGCAGAATTTTGACAAAACTGGTTTCTACTTTTTAACAACAGCAGAAAATCTCTGTAACTTCAGGATTTAGATGGGATCTTATGATTAACAGATTAACCCTGGAAGTGAGAAGATTTTAGATGCATACATGCCTTTTTTGGTGACCTGCCATGTGCCGCAAGTACAGGGGAAGATGATTGAGAAACGTCACTTTCACTGTTAAAAAATCTGTGCCTCAAAACTGCAATATAAATCGATTTTTAGCATGTTATAGCCTGATGATTATGTAATTAATTTGAAGATGTTCAAATTCTATCTTGATAACATATTTTCAGAAGCAACTCATGAATGCATAACTCACATCATGTATTCTATGTTTAATTAAACATAAAATAACTAGATGGAATGTTAGGAAGTGAACATCTGTCAAGAATCTTGCTGATTAGGCATCCGGTGGTGAAGGCAGCGTTTAAATGAGTTCATCAGACCCAAGATAAATGATAAATAGGTGTTTTATCGGGGAAGAACTTACACAGATAAGAGTAAATAACCTACATAGATAAGAGTAAATAACCACTGTGGCTTTCATGCTCCAGAAAATGTAGTCTCTGCCCTTCTGATGCTCTCCACAACCCTAGAGAGCACAAGCCCACAGCTCCTCTACCTTAAAGAGGTCATGTCTGCACATGAAACCACGCCCAAAGGGTGTGGCCACTACTACAAGTTCACTGGCAAGGCACGATGCCACTCCACAATGGTGCTGAGGTTGGCATCCCATGTGCCTCTACCAGCCTCTTTCTTTGTGAGCTCCAGCTTCAACAATGTGACTGGCCTTCCAGGAAGTGACACTTTTACCATTTACAAGTCTGGAATTCTACAGCTGCTAAAGCACGAAAAAGCCATGACCTGGAGGAGCTGAGAGGTGCTTTTTCCCATGTAGAAAACTGTTTGCTCCTTTATAATAGAGTCTTATGAGTGATTCACTAGATTTTTGCCTTTTGCATGTAAATTTTTATTAAAATAAAATATGTAAACTAACCTCCATTTCTGAGGAACAAGTCTAAAATACCTGGTACAAGGCTGAAACTAAAGATAGTGCAGAACTTTATACTGCAAGGCATTTTCTATATTAACTAAGAAAGCACTGCTCTTACCACAGATCTTACCAGCCTCAACATGGAATTTATTCATTGTTAATTCACCAGTCTCTTAAATGGTGTACCTATTATAACAGGGAGAATTAACCAATTTTAATTGGGATAATCTCAGCCTTTGTCCAGTTTTCCCATTGCTGTATGAAACCATACATATGTATATCAGAAATATGTACTACCTTGGGAGAGTCTCTCTCTTGTCAGCTGCTCACTTTTCTGTAGCCACACTTAATAATTTTGACTATACTTGCTCCTATATGGAAAAAAGTATTCCAGTTTACCGTGTTGAGTTGGCATTGTACAAAAATTAACAGCCATATTGGTCTAGAAATGTTGAACTTAATTTTTTTTTTCATTTGTACAGGGGTAACGCACTGTATTAAATATGTAAAGTCTTAAAAAAAGAAGGGATTTTGAGAGCCCATCCCATGTGAAGTGATGCTCTCTTGACCTGGACACATGGGAAAGAGCCTAGGCCTGGCCCAGGATGATGTGGTAGACTTTGGGGAGCCCCTTTTGAGGGCCTTACCCTGCCTGGGGATTGGAGGGGGGATGGCTAGGGGCAGGTGGGATGTTGGGGGGATGGGGAGGAAGAGGAAGAAGGAATGGACATCTGAAGCAAGCTTGTTGCTAATTTGAACTAATAAAATAAAAAAAAGAGTCTACATCTTTAAGTTTCACAGGTATGAAACAACAAACTTGGAGCCACTGCCCAGGGTCCGGTATCTTTCTGTTCTTGGATCATGCAAAACTGGGCTGTGAAAGGTCCTGCCACTTTCAAGTCCCTTCATCAATACTACTACAAACAACTTAATCAATAGTGTGGCTACCAGAGCAGGTTCCCAAAAAGCTACACAGAATACCCCACAGTTCAAAGCTCATACAATCCTTGTTTCTGAAATTTCCCATTTAAGATCATTAGACTGCGGTTGACTACAAGAAACTGAACCTTAAAAATGTGAGCTAGGTGATTGAGAAGATGGCTCAGGAGTTTAACACTGGTTGCTCCTCCAGATGATCAAGATTCAATTCTCCAAACCCACATAGTAGCTCAAAATAAGCTATGATTCCAGTGCCAAAGAATCCAATGCCCTGTCTAGCCTCTGTCAACACCAGGCATGCACATAGTTCACAGACATACATGCAGGTAATGAAAGCACACAAATTAATAAAACAATTTAAAAACCATGAAAAACAGCTCTATGGTAATGTATAATGTAAGTTTTGATGTTTCTAAAGCTTTGGCAGGAATGTTTGGTATGAGATCCACTTCCCTACCTCATTGTGAATGCACAGAACAGTGTTAGTCATCAGGCTACTGCATACACAAACACTTAACTTTCCTTTACTGTAGCTGAAAAATGTCTACCCATTGAGAACAGTTCTGTATTCCATTCTTCCCCTAGTCCCCAGGGAACGCTATTCTTCACTCTGTTCTATAGGGTTTCATCATATATTTACTTGTGCAGTGTTTCCTAAAATCACTACCCTCAGTCTTCACTTCATGTCCCTTGCTCCTAAAGGATCTCTCTCTATTCAGCTGAAACATTCAGTCTCTGATCCTGCCAGGCCCATGGAATTTCTAATCTCTTTTCTGTAACCAAATTTACTCTCAGTTGTAACATTTCTACAATGCCCTTGTTTACAGTGTTGATTTATCAAGTTAAGTTCTGCTATAAAAATATTATGTTGTCCAATTTAGTCATGTAAGTATTTGTCATGAAAGAAACATTTAACCATTCATGAGATTAGTTGTAAAAACAAAGTGAATCAATATACAATGATTATTTTATATGGATTAACTAGTTTTAAATGTTCACAATGACTGTCTTGAAAGTGATATTATTTTTTCTAAACCCTTTTTCTCAAATTCTAAGAAACTTTTTATTTGGATTTTTATTAGTGTAGCCTGCTAAACTGAGTTATGTCAATGCACCAAGGAAAAAATACTGTTTTGTAATATATCACTAGCTCTTAGCTTATTTAATATCAGTTCAAGTGGATGGGAAATAATGAAATCTCCCAGGCAAAACTTATTTTTCAGGCTGCTTTCCTGGTGTCTTCTTTTTCTGTACTAAAGGTCTCCTAGAGGTCCTGACCTTGTGATCCAGCCCTGTCGGACAAGTGTTTTCTTGATTGTGACATCAGTTGACATTTATAAACACATATCTTAAAATTTGGAAAGTCAGTATCAATGAGTTTTCAGAAGAGACTGGCCATTATATTGACACTTGCAGACAAGAAAATTATTATCATTAAGACTTCAATTTGAAGAAGAATGATGATTTTTTTCTGAAACAAAACAAAAGAAAGTATACTAATTACAAGGAATGTGAATCCTGTCAGAATAGAACTCATTTTGACTTTCAAACATTTCCCCAGCACAGCAAAATAACCAGAAAGGCACAAAAGTTCACAGTTCCTCAGAGTCTCAAACACACAAGGCAGGCCAGACTATACTCATCCTCATAAACCCTACAAAAGCTAACACCAGGCTTTGGGGATTTCTTAAGTCTTATAGACATAACAGCATGGAATACAGACAGCTCCCTACACCATTCACCATTGAGCATGCTCACATCGTCCTTGAGAAAAAAATGTAGTGAACAGCAGGAAAAAGCAGAAAGAATCTGGAGAAGACTGAGGGAAAACAAATGGTTAATCAGCATGCATTGAAAATACCTCAGAGAAGGAGGGAAACCATGGGCATAAGAGGACTGTGGAGTAACTTTGGGAGTCAGAATGAATCATTCTGAAACTGTTCAGCCAGAAGGAATCAAGCATATCAGCACACATAGGAAGTCATAGACAATGTACATCAATGATTGAGGATTTTTCTTTTACTCAGTCTAAAAATTGTGCAAACCAGTTCTGCTTACAGCTATGCCTCTCCCTTCCCATGAAGGGAACTATAGGCCCTTCTCTCTCTGGAACTATAGGCCATATATAAATCCTTCTTTCCATAATTCTTCTTGGGTCATGGCATTTTTATCACAGAAACAGAAAAGTAATTAATATACCAGCAACTTATTTTTCAGCAGAAGAAAATAGAATGCCTTTCTCAAGGCTTAGACAGTTCTTGTCATTTAATAAATACCACGTATAATATACAGTGAAACTCAATCAGATCTAATAAGAAATGAGACATGTTGATAAAGAACTAGTGAAGAAGTAACAAACAAAAGAAACAGATTGTCTACATAGCAACCAAGTGAAGGCACTAAAACATTCCTGATGGGGGAGGTCCTTCTGTGTATATGTTTGCCTTATTGGTTGATAAATAAAGTTCTGTTGGCCAATAGGGAAGCAAGTTACGAGGGACTAAGAGTCGAGGAAGATTCTAGGAAATGTAGTAAAGAGAAGATTTGTAACCCAGGCAGGAAGTGACATAGCAGGCACACTCAGAATATAAGCAGGGACAAGCAGGAAATTGTTGTCTTCCTCCTCCTCTCTTCTCTGTGGAGCCACCATGTGATCCTGGAAAGAGGATGCATTCCACCAGCGTCCTCAATAAGAATTTATAAACTATATAGATTAAGAAATCCTAGTCATTGGCCAGCAGCATTGTACCTAATGTAAGTCCCTGTGTGTTATTTTGGGTGCCCACATGGTGGTAGAGCTCAGGAGGGCTTAGTGGAAAGATTTATCATTACAAAATGGTGTCAGGAGGTGGTTTTATGAACTTCCACATAAAAACTTCACAAAAGCTTAAAAACGGATTTTAGAAGCA
This sequence comes from Cricetulus griseus, assembly GCF_003668045.3. Taxonomy (NCBI): domain Eukaryota; kingdom Metazoa; phylum Chordata; class Mammalia; order Rodentia; family Cricetidae; genus Cricetulus; species Cricetulus griseus. The sequence goes on along the minus strand of NC_048597.1, from coordinate 201,711,350 downwards.
AAAGAACAGAGACAAACACGAATTCTTGGTAGCAGCATTTTCTTGGGTGGTCTCTGTTTTGCTAGAGACAAACAGATAAGAGCGGCTCCTTTAAGAGAGGCTTCATGACTCAGTGTAAGTGGAAAAAACCTCAGGGTTCTTGATAACAATTGAATGTTGTGTATGAGCAGCTGGCAGTGGCAGTGGCAGTGACCATATCTCCAAGCCGGCAGCATGCTTCTTGATGGCAGCATAGACCAAGGCAATGAATACAGCTCTCAGTGCTGGCAGTAAACATACCCCTGCCATCTTGGAAAGACAGTGGCTAAAGCTGTCACCACTTTAATTTTAGCAGATAAAAGACCACATGGCCAGAAAAAGGTAAAGATTTACAATAAAGACAGATTCAGATGAAGAAAAACTTCTAAAGGTTTAGACTGTGTTTAAAAGTATAGGTAAGCTTGTGAGAGTAACAAAAAACAGGATAAAGTAATTATAAGAAAGAGAGAAAGGAAGGAAGGAAGGAAGGAAGGAAGGAAAGAAAGAAAGAAAGAAAGAAAGAAAGAAAGAAAGAAAGAAAGAAAGAAAGAAAGAAAAAGAAGCCTGTGTTGGTGGTGCCGGTAGGATTTGCTGAAGGAAGCAGAGGCAGGAGGATTTCCACAGACAAACCCTGTCTCATAAAAGAAAAAATAAAAGTAAAAGAAATAGAGTAATGAAAAAGGCATGTAAAGATGGAAAATACACAGAGAGTCTGGATACAATATATGCTGTATTGTTGTCTTTAAATTGTTTGATTGCCGAGGAAAGAGTTACAGCTGTTAAAATATGGTTGATTATAGGTGCTGCTGAATTAATCCAACTTATACATTTTAAAAGTACTTTCACTTCAAAATTTAAATATAAGGACAGGCTACTTGGGAAAGGAAGTTTCGCTTATGTTTCCACAGAAAATATAAAGCAATGGATTCCTTCTAGACTAATATGGTTTGATCAAGCAATAACACCTGAAGCAGTGGCCCAACTGATCCTACACCCAAAACAGCTGAGATGATGCAGTCATAGATGACTATTGGCTAGGTTTCTGTGTTTTATCATGATCCCCATGGTTTGGACATTGCCCCCAAACAGCAGTAAGCAGTTTGAAATGAATGATGCCCATATTCCCAAATATTGTTTATAAATGTTTGTTTTCATTTAAATGGGGTTGGTTATAAATGGTAATGATCATAGTCAATCTCTTTTTAAATGAAAAAAAGAGATAGGATACAGAAATGAATATTTTACATTGGTATGATTTACATTTATTGATACAACTTTAAGGTCAATTTTGTGATATGTAAATTTCTCCTATTGTTTGGTATTGTGTTTATACAGATCTTTTAAAATGCAATGCATAATTAAATACAGATTATATATAGTCAGGTATAATAATCAAAACTTTCAGCTAGGTTAGCTAGGTTTTCTAGATATACAGAGATGTATTTGAGATGGATAGATATTCTTAAAACCTTCCAAAGACCTACAGAATATATGGCATTTAAATGGTTTAGGTTTTTAATGACAGTGAGACACAACTGCTCCTGGGATACCAATTACATCAGAAAGGAGGATGGGCATCGAAGAAACTCAATATGGATTTTGTCTTTAACATGGCAAGATTAGCCAATGGGCAAGAAACTGCTGTATAAACTGGACATGCAGGACCCACAAGAAAGTGACTGCTGAACTTAAACAAAATGAACAGTCCTGAAGGGTTCCTGTTTCATGGAGACTCTGCCAGACACACTGTGGCCTACAGGCTGAAGATGGATGCCTCAACATTACAGAGGAACTTTGGGTAACTGTCCAGATAGTGAGATGTCTCTCTCAGATCTATAGTTTATATATTATCCTTCTGTGGTCTTTGATGGAGTTGAAGACAGATAGTTATGGCTATAGTTGTCTTTAGTTATTATAAGATGTTACATATAAGACCTTAGACTCACAAACATAGGATATATGATAGAATATTTTTGTTAAATCTTGCTAAATGTTAATGGACTAAATATCATAACTATAGTTCTTGCTTGATAACTGTTTTGTTATATATTTTACTATGTTAATGTTAAAAGCCTTCTTTTATTTAGACAGAAAAGAGATGATGGTGGAGGTACTTCTGTGTATATGTTTGTCTTATTGGTTGATAAATACAGTACTGTTAGCCAATAGGGAAGCAAGTTAGTTGGAACTAGGAGTCAAGGAGGATTCTAGGAAATGTAGTAAAGAAAAATCTTGTGATACAGGCAGGAAGTGACATAGCAGGCAGACTCAGAATACAAGCAGGAACAAGCATAAAATCGCACACTTCCTTGATGGGGAAAGTACTTCTGTGTATGTTTATCTTATTGATTGTTGAATAAAATACTGTTTGGCCAATGGCAGCAAGTTAGGCAGGACTAGGTGTCAAAGAGGATTCTGGGAAATGTAGTAGAGAAGTGGTGTTCCAGGCAGGAAGTGACATAGCAAGGAGAAACAGGAAATGTCCCCTTTTACCCCTTCACATACTCTGGCAGCAGGATGTGAGCCACCAGCAAGGAGGGAAGCCAATAAGGCATCTGATAAGATAAGTCTTATAAAATATATAGATTTATGATAATTAAGACTGAGGTAACAGATGAAGAATCCTAGTCATTGGCCAAGCAACTTTGAACCTAATACAAGTCTCTCTGTGTATTAATTTGGGCCCTAACTCAGGCGGGTGGCTGGCATAAAGTGCACATGTGGCTGTGGGGCTCAGTGGCTTTTGGCAAAAGATTTATTGTTACATATTCCATTTGGATAATGAAGAGAAATTGTTACATTTTCTATTATTTAAAAGAATAAGAGGGACTGAGGAGATAGCTCAGTCAATAAAGTGCTTACTGTACAAGTATGGGGACCTGAGATTGATCCCCAGCACCCACATTAAAACAGTTGTGTGTGGTGATATGTGTAATCGTAACTCTGGAGGGCCAGAAAGAAGGTTTCCCTGACCAGAAGCTTAGCTTACCTAGCAAGATCTAGGCTAGTGAGAGACCTGTCTTTAAACAAAGCAAAGAAAGAAGAAACTAGGTGGATGACACATAGAAATGACACCTAAGGTTGGCTGTACTTTGACCTTCATGTATATAAACATATATGTGCAATGTATCTGTATAATACACATGTGCGCACGCACACACACACACATGCATATACACTCTTTATTGTGATATTTTTTTCTGTATTATCTCAAAATTAACATAAAGGAAGTCAAGAGGGACAAAATAGCAAAAATATTTTTAAAAAGTAAAGCAAACAACAGTAGAAAAATGTACCCCCAAAAAATGAATCAGAAATCAACAACAATCAATGAATTAAGTCTCCATTTAAACACAAAGCTTGTCAAAAATGAGTAGATGCCAAAAAGTGCATTATTTATACAGAACAGAAGGGCAGAGCAGAATTCTCCTGGCAAAACAGCATTAGCTGACATTGGTTGCCCCAGCCTGCAAATTCCCATACTTAGATGTTCAGAATCATACTTGAATTAAGAAATTTGAAGCCAGATTGCTGTGCATGAAACCAAGTCTCAAAAATCTACAATACTGATTTTTGCTTTTGATTGTTTTATTACTGTTTTTTTTTTCTTTTATAAGGCGTATTCATCATCCTGGTCTGGGACTCATTATGTAGCAAAGGTTGGTCTTGAAACTACTTCCCTGTTGACTAAATTTCCTAAGTGCTTGGATTACAAGTTTGGCTCTCATAACTAGCTTTTGTGCACTACTTACTGATTTGCATAGAATCCTATAATAATTATGTTGCCTCTCAGTCTCTTTCCTATATGCAAAACTGTAAGGAGAATATTAACCTATGTGTCCAGCAACAGTGCAGCAGTGTGGACATACAGATTAATTCCCACTTTCTTTTCCTTCCCCTCTACAATAAACGTGTTAGGGTACAGTAGAGTTGGTTACAATCAGATCACTTAAGTGAGCTGTAGCTATATTTGAGTGTGGCTTAATGGATGGGCAATGGAACCATCATGATCTATTAATTGGGCAAGTGAAGAACCCTGTGTGAGATCCGACTAACAGCCAGAGTAGCTATGTCCTAATGCTAATGCATGTTTCCTAGTGCTTGTTGCTATTGTTTACTGTATATGGGAAGCACATTTTGGCAGCTTTCTGGATCAGGTTTCATTATGTAAACATCTCAATTTTAATCAGGCAGTTATGATGGTAATGTATTCCATTAGCACTGGATATTTATTTTCTCCATCTAATCTAAAATCCTGAAAACTAATTTAGATAGATCTTTTTATAGCAAATCTGTGAAAACTGTGTACATTCATTAAATTAAGGATCACTCTGCATGCCAGCACAGCCAAATTGTGTTTTGAAATGATAAAGGATAAACAACAGATGTGTCCAATATATATTTTTCTTCAGTTGCTAAGGCAACATTGTTCAGTCCTAAAGGAGTTGGGAGATACTAAATTAAAATAAAGATCAAGAAATAATTCCTTGGTGCCTATGACCCAGTAATGTAGCTTTCCCATTGGTCATTATGGTATGGCCAGTGTGGGTCTAAAATGTTATATTATTGCATCATTTATCTACATTTCATATGCTTTATTATTTATAATTGTTGCAACACAATATTCTGTTGGTGGGCTTTTGAGCAGTTTTCCACCTGAGTCTGTCATTTAGTATGCATTCATCCCCCACAGGTCATCTGCCAATGGTGTCAGCCTTTCTCAAGAAGATTATATAATTTTTTAAGAGCTGCAACTGGCTTTTTAGTTATCCAGATGAACTTATTTTGTAACAGGTCTCCTATTTCCTCCCTCCCCCTTCAGGAGACACCACTCCATTTCCTATCTAACCTGTTTATGCCCACCTTGTGTCTTCCAAGCACTGTTTCTATGAAATGTTTGTTTGTGGTTTGTTTTCACTTCTCTTGAATATACAATGTAAATCTTTATTCATACTCATTATACAAAGATGGAAAATACGATTTGGTTACTATTTTCATTTTTGTTGGTGTAGTGACATTAGTATGAAACACAAGGCCCCTTCAGAGAGTATAGAAAGAAGGTTTTGAGAACCATTTAAGAATCAGTGCTCTGACAGATAATAACTGAACATCCCAGAGGGCATTTCTGGGAGTGAACCACCTCCTTTCAGATAGCATCAGTTACAGAGCTCAACAACATCAGTCAACAGGGAAGCAGAGCCTGGAGTGAGAGATGTTGATGGCCTGCACATTGAGGCCTTATGTCTTAGACATCCTTTGAGATTTTTAGTGTGTAATCTGACACACAGAAGACACATGAGAACTGTCATAAAAATGGTAAATTTAAAGGCTCTAAGAGTTTCAGGATTGCCAGCACACCTGCCTTGAATGGGGGAACTCTTTATCTGTTCAAGATATTGACTTTTAGATAGGCTGTCCAATTACTTCTTAAATCATTCTTAGTTAATTTATAATGATATCAATTTGGGAGTAGAGTCAATAGTTTGAGCAATCTCTTTTAATATGTTTCCATTCTTAGTCACAGAAAACCCTGCTAATTTATACGTCTTCATAAATAATAAGAACAGAAAACTCTCAGTTTCCTGGTGGATTGTGTTACCAGTCAGCTGACTGGGGCCTTTTGCTTTACATAGTTAGGAATGGAAGGTAGGTGGGAAGCTCTTTCAGAGCAGGTACCTGACAGTTCTGGAATCTTCCACTTGAGTCAACAGTAAGCAACAGCAGCAGCAACCAAAAGAAGCAGCATGCAGCACCCTGTATTACAGAGTATTTGCCCAGTCCTCTGGCTCCGGGACCCTTAACCTCAGAGTGAGAAATATTAAATCTTTTCTGGAGGTCAAGAAAGTGAGGTACTGTTGTGTGACAATATTCTTGGGGAGACTCAAACAACCATCTGCCTACCTCAAATAGGGAAGAGATGACAAATCAAAGCAAAGATACTGCCAAAATCCCACTTGGGGAAACCAATAAGTTCTGTTGGGTTACTCATGGGCAATGGGTGTCTTTTTTACTTCCCTATTGTTGTGATGAGGCACCATGAGCAAAGCAACTTAAATGAGAAAATGTTGATTCAGGCTAACAGTTTCAGAGGGATAAGGGTGAATCTTGGTGGGGAAACATGGCAGCGAGCAGCAAACATGGAAGTAGGAACAGCTGTGAGCTCACACTTCAAATCACAAGCAGAGAACAAACTGGGAATACACGTGTCTTTGAAACCTCAAAGTCCACCTCTAGTGACGTATTTCCTCCAACAAGGCCATATATCCTGAAACCTACCCAAACAGCACCCTAAATGGGGAGCAAGCATTCAAATATCTGAGCCTATGGGGACATTCTCATTGAAACCACCACGAGTGACAAAATTATTACAGAAGAGTTTCTCAGCTTTTGACAGTGGCTAGTGTTGCAGTTCTCAGGCTTAGGGTGTCTGAGAACTTTGGTGTGGAAAGCCTGTAAGCTCTCTGGAAACTTGTATATCTAGGTTCTCTAGGTTTGTGTCTTTGGTCCTTCATAGCCCTACTTGTATCCATTACCTCCATTCTCCACCATTTGTGCATCAGCTGATCTTTGGACTTATAAGTTGACTTCTGTCCTCACTGCTGATGTCAGAGATGCTGCCACCTCCACAGCTGTCTTTGCCATTAGTCTCCTTTCTTTGTGTTGTCAATGCAACCTGTTCCACCTGTAATAGAGATAAAAAAGTAGCAAGAATACTAAAGAAAAGCCCTTTAGTGGGTGAAGTTAACAGAATAATTACCTTCCTAAGATTGAAAGCAGTGACCCAAATTCTCTCCTTATGTATCTGGGAAGGGAGCATGGTAAGGAAATTTGCCTGAATCATGAAGGATCATCACACATATAAAGACTGTGTTTGATCCAATCATGGCAACCTTCCCTTATGCAAATGCAAAGCTGTGTTCTTCCCAAACACCTCACTCCTTTCTGAAAATGAGGACCTGTCTTTGAACCAGTATCAGACATTTGCTATGGTCCCAAGAAATATGTTTCCCTCTGCTCTAAGTAGAAAAATCTACAGAGATTTTGAGAAGTAAAACACTTTTTGAGGTAGTCATGACTGGAGCACTGCATTCAGGAACTAGAGTTATGTTTTGGCAGCAAGCACTTATGTTCTTCATGGCCTTCGTGGACTGTTTAAAATGAACAATGCCAGTATGTCAGTGGTCGGGCTTGCCACTTGGTTGACTGTACCTCAAAGCACCAAAGGCACCAAGGAAGTACCTATTAACTCTCAATTAGAAGGTAAGCAGAACTGACTTCCAATACCTTAAAAAATGGGTGTTTGTAATAAAAGTTTAACATTTGCAGAGGTTTCCTAGTATTTAACAGTGTTTTAAATATACCCATTCCTTCTCCAGTGCCCTAGGCAAAGGTGGTTTCCTTTAATCCAAGGTGTACATTTTACCTAAAGTAAACTGAAAAACATCTAAATGTCCAATTATAAATCCACAAGGTAAATTAACTTATGTGACCAAAAACTACTATATAACAAAATGATATGTAGCAGTTATGAGAATTTTATTCTAATGTAAGAATTGCAGACAGTGCCAGGCAGTGGTGGCACACAACTTTAAACCCAGCACTAGGGAGGCAGAGGCAGGTGGGTCTCTATGAGTTTGAGACCAGCCTGATATACAAGAGCCAATTCCAGGACAGCCTCCAAAGCCACAGAGAAACCATGTCTTACCCCGCAAAAAAGAATTACAGACAGTATGCCCACTATAACTTCATAAAAATGAATAAACTTTTCTTTAATATATTTACACTTAGGACACATGCTGTTAATTTTTTTAAAAGATAGAACAGCTTAAAATTAATTTAAGAGAACATTCTTGACAGACATAGAAGTGGAAAACTGATGGTGATGTTTGTTCTTACCATCTGCTTTTCTGTGAAGAAATGTTCCTACTAATCATATACAATGTTCTTTAACTGTAATATGTTTATTAGGAGAAGGGGCAATATCAAACTGTAATAAATTATTTAGAAAAGTATGAAACACTGCTATTTACCTGGTTCTGTTTTGCATGTTTGTTTTTCTAGACAAGTTTTCTCTGTGAAACAGTCCTGCCTGTCCTAGAACTTACTCTGTAGACCAGGCTGGCCTTGAACTCACAGAGATCCTCCTGTCTCTGCCTCCCAAGTTCTGGGATTAAAGGCATGCACCATCACCACCCAGCCCTGGTTCTTTTTCCCAAATATTTTATTTTATTTTTATGTGCATTGATGATTTGGCCATGGGTTCTGCATCCCCTGAAACTTGAGTTGTAGACAGATGTGAGCTGCCATGTAGGTGCTGGAAATTTAACCCAGGTCTTCTGGAAGAGCAGGCAGTGCTATTAACCCCTCAGCCATGTCTCCAGCATTTTAACTGGTTCTTTAAAATGGGACATGGTGTCAATTAGTACCACCAACTAGAAAGTAAGATGCTTTAAAGAAGTTAACTTTTATAGTGATTCCCTGTGTGTTACTAGTAGGTTCACAAACATACTTGCATGAAGAGATCTTGAGGGTCATGTCTAAATCTCAGTAGAGAGCACCATGTGAAAATTAAAATTTACCTAGCCTTCAAGTTTGTTGAGTATGCATCTAAGCCACAAGTGGGATGATTTAAGTTTTAAAAAGTGAGTAAAGGATTCTAGAAAGTAGCACTTAACATACTGTTCATTATTTTAACATATTCCTTCTTCAATTTTTACGGTTTGTTAGGTGATATGAATGTATGTATCCATATATGTGAGTATATGACACATGTGTATAGGTTCCCACAGAGGACAGGAGAGGGATCCAGTACATCCCCTAGAGCTGTAGTTACAATTGTGAGATCATATGAGTGCCGGAAATTGAATCCAGGTTGTCTGGAAGAGCAATCAGTTATCTTAATCACTGAGAGATCTCAACAGCACCCAGGTAAATTTTACGTTGTAAAATTTGACTCTTAAAATGCCTTTCTATTACATAGATATATTGCTTTGCTATTTTCCTTTCAACTTAACTTGAACGGCTTGATTTATTTTTCAATATAACGTTTGTCTTGCATGTTTATCAAATAAAAAGTCATACTGTAGCTTGCTAAAATTGATAAAAACATTTTATGTTTTGATAATATTCATAGCTAAATAACTCTTTAATAAAGTAGTAACATCATTCATCCAAATACATGTTTTTCCCTTTTACGATTTTCAAGACAAAACAAAAACAAAATCTAGACATTGCCTCTCTCTCTGGATTTGTCATCCTAAGAAAACTTTAATCCCAATTAAATTTGCTCCTTACCATATCAGCCTCTTACAAATGCATGCATACACATACACATGTGCCCCATGATCACACAAAGACAAAGCCATCATCAATTCATAGGCTAATATTAAACTGAAAATACTATATGATATTTCCAACATAAGGATCAAAGACTAATTTAGCATGATCCGATCCTTTCAGAATTGCATGTGCCCACTGTTGTGTGACAAGACCTTTCCTGGGAGACAAAATGCACACATCTATTCTCCCCCATCTAGGAAGCTTATGACACACAAAGTCCAACTTGGTGAACCATTGAGTTTCATTGGGGTTACTTATAGCAATGTGGGTGAGCAGTTACATACAGAAGCAAAAATGACTCAAAGACCAAAGTCCACCAAAACATAGGTGGCAATTTATAAGGCTGGGAGCCTGAAGCACACTGTACAGCTTGAAAGCAGCTCAACATTTTGGAGAATGTCCTTTCTGAGTATCTTAGTTGGTCTAAACCAATTCAAGGCCTCAGAACCTTCTTTGCAGCTTGGCTTGTTGGAGAGGAACTCTTGGCAGTCTTTATCATTTACTATTGCCAGGGAGGCTCCTACTGAATCTGGTCAGTTTCAGGGACTCTCTGTAGCCCTTTTGAGTTGTTAACTTCTAATTTAAGGAGCTTCTCTGCAGGATGGACTATTTCTATCAGGGAGGAAACTGCTATACAACATTCCCTGAGCTCTGGAAGGATTGACTATAGGTATACATCCTTGGTTCCAGGTCTTACTGTGTGGTTCTAACATGCAACCAACAGCAGTGGCAAAAGGCTTAATGGTTTGTGGAGCCTCGGGAGCTTTTCTGACCAACAACTCACAGGGAAGGAGCCCATCATTGTCATTGGGCTTTCATTCAATAACATTATGGTCTCAAAGAGTGTCATTTTCCAACCATATAGTGTACCATTTGAATAATTTCCTTAAAATTAACCCAGTCACGGTAGATTTGTAAGGTAGGTTGAAGTGCCACTGCACATAGATGTCTCATCACTGGCTTTTCAAATAACTTAGAGGTTAGCATTATATCATTTATAACAAAACCTTTTCCAGAAGATGGGCTGGACAATGGAATACCTGGAATCATCATCCCATGATAAATAGTAGGGTAACAAAGATAACCTTTGATAACCATTCTGAAAGTCCATTGTGACATGTACTGAGAAAGTGTGAAGTGACTCCAGAGATGCACAACTAAGAAAACACTACAGTCAAACATAAGTAAGGTTTAATACAGCATTGAAAGGTCCCATCATTTGTATCAATTGCTTCCACAATAGATCAAGGTTGGCTCCAAAACATGATTAGAGCCACTAACTTGATTAGCTCTCCATAATTCTCAAAAATTCTCTCTGAGCCATAATGTTTGCATACATTGGAGTTCCCCCATGGAGACCCTGACATTTCCCCATGCCCTATGAACTCAGTGGGCCTGACTTAATCAGCTCAGATCTACTCAAGGACAAAGACTGATGTGGCCCTGCTCTCCTTTGCTGAGACTGCTGACTTCTATGATCAGAATGGCCCTGGATTGGTGCTGTGGTTGTAGCTATAGTTATTGTCTCTCTATTAACAATACCTAGCCACTGCTGGGACTAAAGGTTAGGAGATTCTTAACTGGGAAAACCATCTTCACCACTTGCATTAGGTTTTGCTAGAGGAAAATGTACCCTCCTTAGTCTATGGAGGATAACTAAACACCCCTGGGACAGTCTTGCTCTTCTCCAATCGTACTGTGTTATCATGATTGTCTTCTGTGAACTGCTCCTCAGGCTTTAAAGGCTTCCCGAAGCTTTTCAGCACACAATTTAGCTACCTATCAACCTTTTCCGTATATAATACCCACTTTTATCTCCTCTCCTCAAGCCTGTAGTATAAGCATTGAGTACAGCCAGTTAAGGGACTAACTATCTGATTCTAGACAAGGCTGGACATCAGTTTGCTTGGCTACTTTCTAATTATTCTTCCCTTTGTCATCATACCTGTTCCATTTGTCTTCATACCTGTACTAAAATCGCCATAGGACAAGAGCTAGCCTCACAACTATAGCTGACATCTTTTTAATGTAGCACAGGATTTTGAGAGAACCTAGGGATAAACATAAAATGTGAATATATAGATATAGATATAGATATAGATATATAGATATACATATATATAATGAAAATTATCAAACACTAAAGAAAGTGAAGAACACATAGAAGCAGAAAGACAATGTCTTGTGTTCATGGATTAGAAGTATTAATATTGTGAAAATGACCATATTCACTATTACTGAAAGAAATATATGACTTGACATCAAAATTTTAATGATATTCTTCAAAGAGCTTGAGAAAAAAATCTATAAATTCATAAGAAATGCCAAAGATCTGAAACAAAGTAGTTCTCTAAGAGAAAGTAAATGTCAAAGGTATCACAATACCTGATGTCAAGATTACTACAAAGCCATAGTAGGGGAGAAAGCAGTATGCCACAAACAAACATAGAGCAATGGAACACAATAAACAACCCATAAATAAACCAACACAGATGCAGTGATCATTTTCACAAAATATCAAAATGCACAATGGTAGAAAACTATTGTCTTTAAGAGGTAATGCTGGGACTCCTGAATAAGATAGCACACTGGGCACTGTCTATGGAGGATCTAGTTAAGGAGAGATATCAAAATTTTTTAAAAATAACCTTTATTGTAGAAAGAAGAGAAGCCACAAAAATCCATGAAAGGAGTGACAGATGGCTGGAAACACAGAGAAACAGCAGGGCAAAGCTGTGAAAAGAAAGTCAAAGCAAATAGCTCCAGCCACACAGTTCCCTGGCCAGGTGGAAGAAACAGACACCTCATACTAAAGGTCAGACAGGCAGCCCTGATGAAAAGAGACTGGCAGTCCTCCCCACAGGGGCAAGCCCAAGGGTGTCCCAATGCCTCATATTTAGTTGCAGGTGTTTCTCAGATACTGACTTCTCCAGAATGATGAGTGAGAAACGGAGTGCATTGCGGTTCCTAAAGACCATGGGGCTATGGCCAGGCACCATACTGAGAGGAAACTTACTGTTCAAAACCTGACTTTCTCTTGAAGCCTGGGAAGAGAAAACAGTTTTAAGCCAGGAATCCCAAATTCAACCTTCTGCAGCCCCAGTGTGGGAGACAGCCCATGAAGGTTGGTTGTAAATAACAGGATAGCTGGACAAGCTATAAAGTGCAGGTAGCAGGAGGCTCAACCCAGGCAGTGAATTGTATACGGACAGTTAGCAATGCCCTCTGTCTCTGTGAGAAGACAGATCACTCAGAAAGTAGCGCCTACAGTCACTGAGGTATAAACCTCTGAAGCCATTAACCTGCCATGAGCCTCATTGCTAGAGTCCCCAAACATGAAGTTGCTGTGGACTACTTGACACACACAGCCACCTCTCTTCAGCTGAGTCATTAATGCTTAGTGGGTATTGAACACGCAAAGACAGGCCGTCTACCTGTTTAGCTCTCAGTGTTGTTCTTGCTCCCCCTCTCCAGCACAAATCTCTTCAGTGCACTTGGAAGTCAGCTGGGTATGAGCAACTGAGAGTCACAGGCGAGGGATGCAAAAACCCATCTGGCAATGAACAGCAAGGCTAAATGAGGTCAGAAAGGGTCCCTCTGTGTGCAGAGAAAGCTTCAAGGAAGAAGAGAACAGGAACTCACAAGTTCAGCTCCCTCTTCCCCTGCACACACCTGGCAATCTCCAGTTTGCAAAAGATACTTCAACACCTTTTCCCATTTTTTGTTTCTTTTATTAATGTTGACTGTCTTGCATCTACTATTTTTCTTTTTCCTGTATTTTAGTAATATTTTCACATTTAAAATCCATATTTTATAGCCATTCCCACATTAATATAATTTTGCACATTTTTTGAGGCAATCTTTGTTTTACTTGATTTCTTTCTTCCATTCTTTTTTTCCCATTCTTTTCCGACTTCCAGTTCCTGTTTTCTAAACCTAATATATTCTAGTAGCACTTTGATTTTATTCACTTGACAGTTGTAACTAAACATGAATACAACATTGGTGTTCCCAACTTGTAAAACAAACACAGATGCACATAAAGGATCATATTATTTCTAATAAGAGAATAATGGATGGCTTCTATATCCACTCTCATCTTTAGATAGGTAATCCAAACTAAATAATTCAACAAAGAATTCAGACATAAGCTACATCATGTAGTTTGATGAGCTTGACAAACATTTATAAAATAATCCATGTTATAGCTATGTAGTACACACTCTTAGCAGCAGCCCAGGGAGCCTGTTCTAAAACATCATACTATAAGTCACTGACCAGACCTTAAACACAAAAAAGTTGAAATACTGTCTTTGTCTAATCAGATTGTAGGGTCATAAAACTAAAAATCCCTGGAAAGATAAACCACAGGCTAAGAATCAGATAACAAAGCAGAGATTACCATAGTCTCTGAGATGTCACTGAGCTTGTACTAAGAGGAAAGTTTATAAAAGTGGAAAAAGTGTTGGAGTATCTTTTAGGTCCTTGAAAACTGGAGATTGCCAGGTGTGTGCCACAAAGTTCCTGCATGTAAACAGTGGCTGGTGGGGCATGGCCCTATGGCACCACCTGTGATGTCATAACTGTTTGAGACAGCCCTAGCCTATATTAATGGGTTAATTTATGAAAATATAAATCCAGGAGATCCAAAATAAACAATTTAATGATTGCCTCCAGGTGCAGGAATGTGAATTATGGCATCCACTGTGGAAATCAGCATAAAGCTTCCTCAAACACAATAGAACCACAAATGCCTCAGCTCTACCACACTGGGTTTGAATCTGAAACAATTCAAGCAGCCTGCTATAGAGATGCCTACACAAAGATGTTGACTGAGACACTCTTAACAATAGTCAAGTCATAGAAGCAGATTCATTGCTTATCTAAGGAGGAATGGATAAAAAAATGTGATCATATATATATATATATATATATATATATAATTTTTAAATTATATATTTACTTTATTATAATAGATAGTATAAATATAATACTATGTGTTTTATATATATATATATATATATATGTATATATATATACATAATTCAGCCATTAATAGAAACCCATGCCTTTTGCTGGAAAATGATGGAACTAGAAATGAACATTCCAAATGAAATAAATGAGTCTCAAAAGAACGAGCATCACCTCTCACATGGGAAACATTTTTAAATGACTTGACAGTGAAAAAGGGATGATTTAAGGGATAAGAAATGGACAAGTGGGAGCACGGAGGAGGACATGTGAGGCTAATGCAGGCAAAGCTGAGCTCAGCCAAAGTCTCTTGCATGTATGTGTAAAAACGCCATAATGAAACCCATTATTCACATAATTCACACGAAAATAACCTTAAATTACAAAGTGCCAATTTGTGCATTCTAAATAGAATAGTTTGCAGAAATATCATGAGACAGTAATCAAGATAGCTCAGCAGGTAGAGATACTTGTTGCCAACTCTGATGACCTGGATTCACCCTGAGACTCACGAGGTGGAGGGAGAGAAACAACTCCCTAAAGTTGTCCACTGACCTCTACAACTAATTACTTTGGGTCTAAAAATTTAAGACAGTTCCTCTTTTTAAGCCAGGCCATGTTTTAAACCTTACATCAATATGCATGAAAACCACAGAAACTCTTAGGCTGTAAGATGTCACAGTTATAGCAAGTTACAATAATAGTAGTCACATACCCTCATATCAAGGCCTGACAAGGCAATTCAATGGGAGGAAAAATGGTCACAAAAGCAGGGAAAAGAGTCAGAGACAGCCACTGTTCCCACTGTTAGGAGTCCCACAAGAACACTCAGCTACACAACCATAACATATGGATATCCCTGGGAGGCTTGCTATTTTCTGAAGGGAAATGGAGGAGTCACTGGGGTAGAGGGGAGGAGGTAGGGAGTACAGGGAGGAAAGGAGAGAGGGAAACAGTGGTTGGCATTTAATATAGATGAAAAGAATAAATTTTTAAAAAGAAGAAAGATGTCACAGTTAAGCCCTGATAAACACACTGCCAAGGACTCTGAGATGCTGGGTCCTCCGCAAGTGCCTGCTAGGTTCAGGCTTCTCCATTAGTTTGAGATACTCATCTCTAGAGCTGACAAGTCACCTTTGCTGCCCTTCATCAGTTTACTTCCTCTTCCCAGAAGAAAAAGTCAACACGCTATCAGATACACACACACACACGCACGCACGTACGCACGCACGCACGCACGCACGCACACACACACACACACACACGTTTGGCTTACAACGGTGAGCCAAATATTATTCATAACTTTATGAATTTACATTTTTATTCAGACTTCCAAGAAATTTTGCTTTGTTCCTGATAGGTTCTTAGTTTTTAAGGAGAGATGTCACCCAGCATCTCTCGCCGAGTCATGTAGTATGCAGGATTCACAGAAGTTGCTTCTTCTCTTCTCCTCCTCCATCTTTCTAGATGTCACTCAGTTCAGGGTAACTATGACCTTCTCTTTTCTAACCTGACCCACAGTGATCTAACTCACTTCCCTCAACTCCCATTGTGTTTTGGGCACCTGCTTTATTAAGCCCTTAATTATTTGCCCATAATTTCATATCCTACTTTGTCTTTTCACCATATGGGAATACACATGTCTTCTCAATTTAATGAACTACCATAAATATTAATTTTAAACAACAGATTGAATAATAAAAAATTAACAAATAA
Organism: Cricetulus griseus; assembly: GCF_003668045.3. Lineage (NCBI taxonomy): Eukaryota > Metazoa > Chordata > Mammalia > Rodentia > Cricetidae > Cricetulus > Cricetulus griseus. Next base: position 201,695,306 of record NC_048597.1, on the reverse strand, counting down.
TTTGATGAATTTTAACAGGTTTATTCCTTATTACAGAACATAGTCTGTCTCTCAAAAGATGCAAGGCAAAGTAAAAAAAAAAGATTTTAAAGTTACTTTTTGTTAATTGTACTTTCTTTTTCTCTTAGGATGCCAACTCAGTGTCATGGCTTTTGAGATTCATACAAGTGCAACAAATGATCAACTTATCAAAGACAGGGCAGAGTTATGTCTCTCCATAATCTTTCCTATCCTGATGGGGGAAGTCCTTCTGTGTATATGTTTCTTTATTGGTTAATGAACAAAACACTGATTGGCAGAAAGTGATATAGCTGGAAAGAATCAGAATATAAGCAGGGACAAACAGAAAATCGTTCTCTTCTCTTCTCTTTTCTCTTCTCAGTGGAGATGCTGAGCAAATGCAATGTAGACCCCAATAGAGTAAGAGGCCCAGACCTTTCTCCAGTAAAAATAGACCACGTGGAAATACTTGCATTATTAAAAATGGGTTACTAAATTAGACAGATCCAGCCAAATAAGAAACTTCAGCTATTAGCCAACAGCTTAATGACAAATATACCATCTTTGTGTTTCTTTGGGGCAGAGAAGGGCAGCGGGACCTAGCAGGGCCAGAGAAAACCTCACACTATACTCTCTTCTGCTCTCTAGTCCACTCTTCATTTAATATTCCTGTTCTGATTTTCCCTAGGTCTCCTAATATAAAACATTATGCCCTATTTCTCCCTCCTTTATGATCTTCCACTCTCCCTTGGTCCCTTACTAGCTACCTAACCTCGATGGATATTATAAATGAAACACACATCAAAGAATAAAAGCTAATATTCACATATGAAAGAAAATGTGCAGTGTTTTGCTCTGGGTCTGAGTTATCTCACTCAGGGTGATTGTTTCTATCTCTATCTATTAACCTGCAAGTTTCATGTTTTCTTACCAATTGAATAATATTCTATTGTCTAGATGTGCCTGATTTCACTTTTGCATTCATTGGTTGATGGGCATCCAGGCTCATTTCCATAAAGGATGTACCAGTTTGCATCCCCACCAGCAAAGAATTTGTGCCCCCTTTCCCTGAATCCTTGTTAGCATCTGTTTCATTTGTTCAATTAATTTTGCCCATTTATCTAGGTTAAGAGGAAATCTCAAAGTAGTTTACATGTATTCCTCTGACAGTCAAGGATAGGGTAGTAGAAAACCTACTATAATTTTTCTAATAAATGAATGTGGCAATGAAACAACTCCTAACACCTATATATAAAGCATTGTATCACTCAACCCTCATCTGAGAAGCTTCTTTTTGCAATAGATGGTAATTAACATAGATATCCACTACCAGACAGCGTGTAGAGATTGAGAGATTTGGAGTACCCTGCCCTAAGTGAGGTATGTTTATCATGCCTCTCCCCTCAAGACACACAGTCCTATGCTGAAGAGGAGGCAGAAAGATTGTGAGAGCCTGAGATAGTGGACAACTTCAAGGAAACAGCATTTTCCAGGCCAAATAGGACTATGCACGTATGAACACACAGAGTCTGTGACAGCATCTATACAAGCTGAACAAGTTCAAGTCAGACAAAATCCCAGCATAGAAAAGAAGTGGACATAAAATCCCTCCTCTACCCAAGAAGCTGTTTGTAACTGACACCTGATGAGAAAAAAAAATCAGTTTCTTCAATGGAATGGCACTGGTTATATCAACCATAGTCCAGGGCAGTTTTCACATTCAGGAGTAGTTAACCAACAGAAATCAGACTTACTCTGGAAGTAAAGATTGATTGCATATAGGGCTTTTGAAGATAAGTGGAGAGTGGTCCTCAATCTCACAGCCATCAGTCACATGAGGGAAAAGCACTCTTATCAGTCACATGGTACACAGCATGCCTTCTGTATATTAGGCCTGTGGAGGACAGCATGCCGTCTGTGTAAGAAGTTGGAGAGACTACTATACATTGGGGAATATCAGCATTCATAATCAAGCTTAAAATGTGGTCCCCTGGAACGTTTATGTTTCAGTTAAGAAATTTCAATTTTGGTGAAAGTTTCTTCTTGTATCTGTGACTAAGTAAACTTTGTTTCCATTTATGAATGGACAGCTCAGCTTATTTCTGCTTTATAACTAGCTTTTCTAACTTCCTGACAACCTCAATGTCAGTTTGGTCATGGTCTCAAATCTTATAAAAGACTCTACAAAGTCGTAATATATTTTAGTGGCATATGATCTATTTCAACTTTTTTATTAAGTCAGTTATAAAAATAATTTATCTGGATGTGGCATGAAAAAATTTACAAAAATAAAGATATTCCGAAGTATAGTGTAGATCTGAAAATACCTGGCAGTGTAATTAGTAGAAATGCAGTGTCTATATTCCTTGTCTTTTCTATTTAACAATATTTTTTGTGCATGAGAGTGCCATGTATAGACAGTGTGCATATTCTTTATAATTGTAAGAGGGAAAGACAAGAGGAGAAGCTGAGGAGAGCAACCAGGGAAAAGATAAACTGGCAAATATGGGAAGAGGTGAGGCTAATTTTATAATCCAAATGATATATTTTCAGTTAAAGTGCTTCCAGGCAATTTGCAAAGCTAACTAGAGGTTTTCCTATTTTCACTGCAGTGTAGCAAAATGTTCCATCAAAATGCCTGCAGCATTTTTAGAGTTATTTCTCTGTTTGGGCTGGGAACCAAGCACATGTGTGAATTGCTTTGAATAGGATGTCTTCACACGATGTGAGAACAATACACAAGCTTTGTGAAAAAGATAGGGTTCATCCACTCATTTAGATTCTCTGGGACTTAGTACCCTCAGATTAGATTAGTAATAATTATCATAATTATGAGAATTTAATGAGGAACTATAGATACAAGTGGTTGCAAACTTCAAAGTACAAAAATGTGAATTTGTGCTATTATTTTAATTGGCTTCTCACTTAACCATGAGGTTTATTTCTGATTCACTTATAAAAAGATTAGATACATATGTATCCACACCTACACATGCAGCTGAGCTGGGGACTGCAGACAGGGTGCCAATATAGTACAGAACAAAGCTCCTGAGAGCAGAAGTGCATATTCTCTCTGAAATGAGGTGACAAATCCTCCAGATATGGGGACATGATGTACAAGGGCATAGATAACAACAGAGTACAGTGAGAGGTACAGACAAGTGAAAACTGTGTTCCTCTTAAATACCATTGAGTTCCATTTGAAGGTATTCTGCTGGGAAACACATAAAATTCTGCCTCCACCAGTGTGTGTTGACATATGGGGAACAGATAATCAAAGACTTAATAGAGTAGATGACTAAAATGCAATGGAATTTCAGTGAAGGATATGTGAGGGTGAGGGGGAGCATTTGTAAGTCCATGAATAAAAATGTTCTACTGAGTGAATTCTGAACAGAGAGAAAAAGAGAGGCAAACACAAGGCCTTTGTCTTGCTTTCTCCTTTTCATTGTAGATCTGCATAAAAGTGATCACTAATAACCACAGAACAGCATCAACATTAGACTGTATTGAAATCTTCTCTGCTAACAACATTAGTCCAAAGCTCTTCAATTTAGCCTCTAGCAGAAATTTGGGGCAAGGACAGAAAGCAGTCACAATTTTTGCCAATATATCTCAAGAATTGTCTCTAAAATTCCTCTCTTCTGAAACTTCTTGGGCTGCTCTGATAAGTACATATTGCTCTCCATATTGATGTCTTTCAACTTTCTAGTAGAATTACCCATTTAGCCCTGCTTTCAGAGTTCAATCATTCTTCTAGTCTGAAGTCACAAATTTGTCTATATTCCTCCCCAAAACAGCTAGTCAGGCCTGTCATGGTAATCCCACACTCCCTAGCACCCACCTCGCCTCTGTCATCCCAATTCTTTTAAACATGAACTCCTATAAAATTAAATTCAGCTTACATACTTCCAACATGTAATGGTACAGGCTAAACACTCCTATTCCAAAAGGGAAGACTATGGGAAAAAACAAGACTCAGTCAAATCCAAGCAGAACCATAATCAAGTAAGGCAAACACCAAAATTCTGCAACTAGCTCTATGTCCAACATTTGGGGTGCATATTGTAACCAACTGGGCTCCTAAAGTCTTTGGTAGCCCAGTTCCTTCATCCCTGCAGCCTGCTGGACACATACCTCCTCTCTTAGGTTGGAACCATTCTATGACCATAGCCTTCCTTGGCAGATGGCTTATGGTCCTGACATCTCCAACATTCTGGAGTCCCCAGTGCAACTTAGGCTCTATGTTGACACCTTTATGCAATGGCCTTTTGGAACCTCTTTGCAGGAGTTCCAATCTGGCCACATATTGCCTTTGATTAAGTATGCAAAACTCACTCAGCCTTGTATCCTTCACACCTACTGAATCAGTACCACATGGACAATGGTGCCAAGTTCTATTGCTTTTCCAAGCTTTAACCTTGTCTTCTTGGACCACAGCTGTATCAACCTTTGTGTGCTAAACCTGGGAAAATATTTCCGTAAGTATTGGCTTCCAAGAATCAAGGAATTCCTCAGTTTCAGGTTTCTTCCTTTAAAATACCTGAATTAGCTGGGTGTTGGTGGTGCACGCCTTTAATCCCAGCACTTGGAAGACAGAGGCAGGCGGATCTCTGTGAGTTCAAGGCCAGGCTGGTCTACACAGTGAGTGCCAGGACAGGCTCCAAAGCTACACAGAGAAACCCTGTCTCAAAAAACCAAAAAATAAAAATAAAAAATAAAATAAAGTACCTGAATTGTTTTAAGATGGATCCTCCAAAAGGTGGAGATTTGTTCTCATACTCTTCTTGTTTTACCAGTGTATCATAAAACACTAAAGTTGAATTGAGTTAGAGGACTCAGTCAGTATATATTTTAGGAAATATATAGTGGCTCAGTGCCCACTAGACTGTCAATAGGAAGAGAGATAGCTCCATAAAGGATCTTGTGTGAATGCCATGTAGGGAAAGGAAAAGTGCCTTGTTTTTGCTTTTCTAGAAACAATAAACGTAACACTGCAAGATGTTATGACCCCAGGCTATTAGAGTAATATTTCTTCATTTTCTAATATATCCATCAAAGTAGTTAAATCACATCTTCAAGCCAGTGAAAGATGGGGTACATTGACCTTAAGAACAATAGCATTTGGAAACTTTATTTCTTCCCCCCTGAACATATCTTGGAGTCTTGCTATATTAATAGAACCTACCTCACATCTTGTTCATTCAAGTACTAGAGACACTTTTTTAACCAGTATAATTTCCAACTGCATTTTAAATACTTAAACTTATATCCATAGAAAATTGTAGCTCTCTATCCACATCAAGGATGGGGAGTAGGAGCCAGAAGCAGAGGATCGGACAGAGAGGGGAGGAGAGATGTGGCCAAGGGAAGGAATATGGGGAGGAGAAGCTAAAACTAAGGACTATTTGAGGGGTCCTAAGAAAATCCAATACAGTAGAAGTTTCCTAAAATATATACATATATAAAGTCAATCTAAATGAATTTGCCAAGTAAGGGGAAAGAGCCCTACTTGGACATCTCTCATTAGAAATGAAGCTTCCAGTACTGAGAATGGATTATATCTAATCAAGCTGTTAGTCAAAAGGATCCAATAGGTACCCCCAAATATCCCAGGATATTTCCAAGACTATTGGTTGCTTTCCACAAAAATGAGAGTAAGGCCCTATTACTGAGAGTAAGGCCCTATTACTGATGACAGCACCTTCACAATTCATTCAATACAGAGAAGTTGATAACGTGCCTACCTAGAGCCTTCACCCCTATGGACTCTTCATGAGACTAGAAGGTACTCTGCACACTACCAAAGAGGAAATGTAAAAGCTAACCTAGCCACAAAACTTTGATGTATAATAGTGACAAACTAACAAGATACACTGGCGTAATTTTGGGAGTAACCAAGCAAAGTCTGATTTGACTTAAGGTCTACTCCATGAGATAAAATCCATGCCTGGCACTGCTCGGTAAGACAGAACATGAGATTAGATAGTTCATGACCTAGCAGAAAACTAAATATTGCTATTCTGCTAAAAGAATGTAGCAATACTGGGGGCGGGGGGGGCAGGCCCTATTCCAAAGGATACAATAGACTCTGATGACACCCTATGGAAGGCCTCACCATCCAAGGGGAGCAGAAAGGATATGTGATAGGTAGGGTTTTAGTTGGGGGGGTGTGGTAGGGGAGAAGGGGAGGGAGAAGGAACTGGTATTGTCTTGTAAAACAATCTTGTTTCTAATTCAAATAAAAAAATCTGCAAAAAAAAGAATGTAGCAATACAATGACTCCTAATTACATTCTGCTACACTCATAGATCAGTGTGTTGCTTAGTCAGCATCATGAAGCTTTCTCCTGGAGCAGATAGGAACAGATACAGAGATCCACATCAAGATAATGTTCAGAGACTGAGAAAGCGTGAAACACTCATTCCTGAATGAAATGTCAATATCAAATCCCTCCCTTCAAAACACAGGACACTATGTAGAAGAGGAGGCAGAAAGAGTGTAAAGGCTAGAGGGAATGGAAGACACCAAGGCACAACAGGACCAAAGCGCATGTGAATTCACAAAGAATTCATGCACTCACTGGGCCTGGACAGATTTTCACCAGATGGAGTGTTAGAACCTAGAGAAGTGAACACAAGTTCCCATCCCTAACATAAAAGCTAGCTCCAATTGATAACCACTTGTGAATGAACTTGTTTTCCTCTAAAGGAGTCTCACTGGGGAAACAAATCAATCTTAAGTCCTAGCCCCACACCTGACAGTAGATATCCATAACAAAATGAACTCAATGGCATCTGTGCAAGTTCTTTGTCTCATAATGATGTATCAGGACGCTTTCCTTAACCATCCAAGTCCTTTGTGTATATATTCTGTCTTCCAGTTTTGTGTTTTTATGAGATTCCCAAGTGTGAATGTGTGTCTGCATCTATATGTGTTTCTTGTGCTTTTTCTTTGGCTCTTTTCCTACTGTTTAGTTTGTACTATTTCAATTTGTTTGTTTTTGTTTTACCTTATTTTATTATTAATTCTTTGTTGCCTATTTGTTTACTAATGAGAGGCAAAAAGGACATGGATCAGGATGGGAGGGGAGCTAGTGAGTAACTGGGAGGAGTTTCAATAAAAGAAAAAGAATAAATAGAAAGGTTGAACAACAAACTAACATAGAGTCATAACTTTTCATGCGTCACAGATTCCAATACGATTTAAACTATTGGAATGTATGTTTATGTCTCAATATAACTACTATAAATTTTTGAGAAAGAGGATATATGCATTTGGCATGGTTGTGCACACCTGTAATCTCAGCACTTGTGCAGGATAAGCATGAGGGCCATGAGTTTGAGTGGAGTTATACACCAACCTAGACTTTCCAAATAGACTATGTAGTATGACTTTGTTTTAAAATAGATGCAAAATTCAAAATAGTTTTAGAGGAAATATCATTTTAAATATCTTGCAAGACTTCAAAGAAATTCTGTTCTGTTGCCTTGATAAACCCATAGCATTATGCAGAAAGAAAGAAAGAAAGAAAGAAGAAAAGCTTCTTTTGCAACACATGGAGTCCACAGAATGCCACAGCTGATGAAAATTCAGAGAACAACTGGCCACAGAATGATTAGCACCAGCTGATGTACTTACAACACAGTGCCTACATCTAAGACTCAGGGAAAACATTTAGGAAAAGAGAACAGAAAGATTTTAAGCACCAGAGAACAATAATTTTTGCTTCGAGATAGTGAAGTAAACTATATGTGACAGGGAAGCTGCACCTGGAAAACTCAACAATATGGTCACTTAAACAAGACCTGAAAAAATGACACCATCAGTTAACATGGCAAAATGAATAGGATAGTTCTCACAGGACCTCACCCCTAGATGATGGGAAATGTACTTCTGTGTATGTTTATCTTATTGATTGTTGAATAAAATACTGTTTGGCCAATAAAACAGGAAGATAGGCAGGACTAGGAGTCAAAGAGGATTCTGAGAAATGTAGTAAAGAAGTGGTGATCCAGGCAGGAAGTGACATAGTAAGGAGACTCATATTTAAGCATTGGAGAAACAGGAAGGGTCTCTTTTCCCCTCCACTCTTGCTCCAGTGGCACGATGTGATCCACCAACAAGGAGGGACGCCAATAAGGTGTCCGATAAGATAAGTCTTATAAAATATATAGGTTTATGATAGTTAAGACTGAGCTAACAGATGAGAAATCCTAGTCATTGGCCAAGCAGCTTTGAACCTAATACAAGTTTCTGTGTATTCATTTGGGCACTAACTCGGGCGGGCAGTTTGCATAAAGCACACACATGGCGGTGGGGCTCAGTGGCTTTTGGTGGAAAGATTTATTGTAACAGAATGATGTCAGGAGTGGGATCACCCCACACCCCAAGGTTCCCAGAGAAAGAGGTAAACCTGCTGCCACAGGCTGCCCTGTCGGGCCGCTGAGAGGCATCGGAGCAGTTTCCATATGTTTGCACCGTCCTGGCGCTTCTGGATTTAGACTCAACATTTCTGAGATGATAAAGACAGATCCAGATAAAGAAAAACCTCTAAAGGTTTACACTGCGTTTAAAAATATATGTAGGCTTGTGAGAGAAAAAACAGGAGGAAATAGAGTAGCCGGTTGTGGTGGCCAACGCGGGTAGGATTTGCTGAAGGAAGCAGAGGCAAGCGGATTTCCACAGAGAAACCCCGTCTCAGAAAAAAAGAAAAAAAAAAAGTAAAAACAAAGTAATAAAAAAGCCACATAAAGATGGAAAATACACATAGAATCTGGATACTATATACTATATTGTTGTCTTTAAATTGTTTGATTGCCGAGGAAAGAATTACTGCTGCTAAAATACATTTGATTATAAATACTGCTAAATTAATCCAACTTGTACATTTTAAAAATGATCTAACTTCAAATTTTAAGTTTAAGGACAGGCTACTTAGAAATAAAGGTTTTGCTTGTATTTCCACAGAAAATGAAAAGCTGTGGATTCCTTCCAGACTAATATGGTTTAATCAAGCAAGACCCCCTAAAGCTGAGATGATACAGCCTTACAGACTACAAAAACAAGGACTTGGCCAGATTTCTATGTTTTATCATGATCCTAATGGTATGAACATTGCCTCCAATCAGCAGGAAGCAGTTTAGAAAGAACAACGCCCAAATCCCCAAATATTGTTTATAAATGTTTGCTTTCATTTAAATGGGGTTAGTTATAAATGATAATGAGCATAGTCAATCTCTTTTTAAAGAAAGAAAAGGGGAATGGGATATAGGAATGAATACTTTACATTGGTATAGATTTTCATTTATTGATACAACATTAAGGTCAATTTTGTGATATGTATATGTCTCCTCTTGTTTAGGTATTGTGTTTATACAGATCTTTTACCTATAATAGTGAGAATTTATAATTAGGTTAGTTAGGTTTTCTAGATTTACAGAGATGTATTTGAGATGGTTAGGTATTCTTCAAACCTTTCAAAAACCTCAGAAATATGGCATTTAAATGGTTTAGGGTTTTTCTTGACAGTGAGACACAACTGCTCCTGTCACATTACCTCAGAAAGGAGGATGGACATCGAAAAAACTCGTTATGGAGTTTGCTTTCAACATGGCAAGATTAGCCATTTGAGCAAGAAACTGCTCTTGCCTGGACTGTTTGTTGCTGGATAAACTGGACATGCAGGACCCACAAGAAAGTGACTGCTGAACTTACAAAACAAGACAGTACTGAAGGGTTCCTGTTGAAATGGAGAAGTGTGCTAGACACACTGTGGCCTTTAAGCTGAAGATGGATGCACCAACGTTACAGAGGAACTTTGGGTGACTGTCCAGGGAGCGAGATGTCCTGTCAATTCTAGAGTTTATATATTTTCCTTCTGTGGTCTTTGATAGAATTGAAAACAGATAGTTATGGTTATAGTTTTCTTCAGTTATTATAAAAGATAAGTTATCTTTCTTTTTATTTAGACAGAAAAGAGGAGATAATGGGGAATATACTTCTGTGTATGTTTATCTTATTGATTGTTGAATAAAATACTGTTTGGCCAATAAAACAGGAAGATAGGCAGGACTAGGAGTCAAAGAGGATTCTGGGAAATGTAGTAAAGAAGTGGTGATCCAGGCAGGAAGTGACATAGCAAGGAGACTCATATTTAAGGAAGGAGAAACAGGAAGGGTCCTCTTTTCCCCTCCGCTCCTGCTCCAGCGGCATGATGTGATCCACTGACAAGGAGGGACACCAATAAGGCGTCTGATAAGATAAGTCTTATAAAATATATAAGTTTATGATAGTTAAGACTGAGCTAATAGATGTGAAATCCTAGTCATTGGCCAAGCAGCTTTGAACCTAATACAAATTTCTGTGTATTCATTTGGGCCCTAACTCAGGCAGGCAGTTTGCATAAAGCACACACATGGTGGTGGGGCTTGGTGGCTTTTGGTGGAAAGATTTATTGTAACATCTAAATGATGAGCCATAGGCAATTAATGATTGCCAAGAGGGGGAAGGAGAGAAGAAATCTTCTCCAAGTACCAGCCATGTGATAGATTATCTAGACTATCTAATCTCAAAAGGTCAGTTCTAAGTACATCTGAGCAACATTAAATGAACTCAGATGTTTGCATTTATAAATGTGTGTGATGAATACAATTAATGAATAAGAGGCCATGATTTTGAGAAGTACGGAGGACATAGGAGGAATTGCAGGGAAGAAAGTAAGGGGTAAATATGGAAATACAGTATTATAGACGAAATCCTCAGAAAATGAATGAATAAACTTCAAAGAGAAAGGAGAGTACCAGCAGTGGTCAATGACATGTACATAATATTATCAATGGAATGATTTTATCTGTGGTGACATACATATTATACTCATTAGGGGAGACAAAAAAAGCCTCTCCCATTTAAAATTAAAACTGAAGCATCAAATACAATTTGTGCTGAGCATATGCTCATGAGTGTATGGCTATCCACTGGAACATGATTAATCAACCCAGAGCCACACACTTTAAGAAAACTGACTCTCCCTCTCCTAGAAGCCATAAGTTATCGATATCTCCTGAGAACAGGATTTGTGCCACCCACACACACACACCTCCAGTCTCCATGCTTGGATTTTTACATCCTTGAGAGATCATAGGTCTTGTGTATTCTGTCTCAACCTTTATAAGTTCATAAGTGTAGCTGCCCACTTGTGTCCAGAAAACATTGGATTCTTGTAGCTATCAACCTTTTCCAGGCCATATAAGCTTTCTATTACCTCTTCCAGGATGATCCCTGAGTCTCCAGATTAAGGATACCATAAAAATCTCTCATGTCACCTGTGAATTCTCCAAAACACTTATCACTCACCCAGCACAAAAATTAACTCCAAATAGACCAAGGATATCAACATAAGTCCTGATAGCTTGAATTCATAGAAGAGAAAGTAGAGAATATGATTGAACTTATTGGCCCAGGAAATGATTTCTAAATAGGAGCACAGGAACACAGGCATTAAGAACAACAGTTGAGAAATGGAACCTCATGAAAATTGCAATTGAAATGAAGAAACATCCTACAGAATGGGAAAAACCTCCAGCTATCCATTAACAAGGGGACACTATCTATACTACACAAAGAATTTTAAAAGTAAACATAAAGAAAACAAATAATCCAATTTAAAAATGAGGCTTGGAATTAAGCAGAGGTTTCTCAAAAGATTTAATACAAATGGCTAGGAAATATTTTTAAATGCCTAGCATCAGTAGAAATGAAAATGAAAATTACTCTGAGATTTCATCTTACCTGAGTTAGAATCACCAAAATCACATAATTAAATGACAACAAATGTTGGCATGTGGGGGTGGGGAGGGAGAATACTTATTCACTGTTGATGTGAGTGCAAACTGCTTCTGGAAATCAGTGAAGATGTTCCTCAAAAAGCTAGAGAAAGGTCTCTTACATAACCCAATGATACCACTTCAGAGCATATAGCCAAGGGGCTCCTATCACAGAGATCATTGTTCATCTATTATTGTTGCTCTGCTTACAATAGCTAGGAAATATAACTGGAGAAGGTATGGGTGGCAAGATTGCTATTAATAAAAAACTGAGCAGAACATTGCTGTTTCTGGACTAAGGTAAACAGGTAAGGGCAGTTTAACAAAGGTGATCCTTATCTGCAAAGAACACAGCACATAGCCCGCTTTCAGGAATAGAGATTTTGCATGCAGCCTTGGACAATGCCATCTTATACCTGTACCCAGTGTAATATGAGCTTCATCCCCTTCCAGGTTGATATCACACTTGCAGCAGGCAGTAGGCAGAAAAAGAGGAGAAACTGGGGCACTTTCCAAATGTAATTGGACATGTTGACTAGAGTGTAAAACTCTATAATGAACCCCTGTGGATCTACAGCAATACCTGAAAAGCGATCTGGAATTTCCATCTTCAGCTGAAATAAGTCAGAATTCTTTGGTTATGGAAAGTAACATGATTTCCCTCAAATGCATGTTGGGTCAGGACAGATGATATCCAGGTAACAATCAACTGTAGACAACGAGTTTCCCTTTGGGGAAGAATAACTTTAATAGTATATAAAAACTAGCCTGAATGTTTTTGAAAACTTTCCATAAATATATTCACCATAGTTTCATTTTTAATACTTTATTTCAAACCCGAGTTGAAAGAATAAAATAACATGATTTTTATGTTTAAAAAGGCAATCATAAAAATGTCAAATTTTGAGTAGCTACTAAAAAATGAGGAAGTGTGAGGTAGAAATAGCTCAAGACACTTTTCTGTCTGGAAAATTCTGCTGAGGAGAAAAGAATTCAGAAGAGAAGCAGAGCTCCAAAAGAAACAGATTGCATCAGAGGAATGTGGTTTTACATAGACTGTTTAAAAAAATGAAAGAACAAAGAAAGCCTTACTTATAAGTTTCCAGATAAGGTAACCCCCACTCACAAAGAAACTCTCAGTTGAGGTAAACAATATACTTACTAATGGATCCAATAATGTCAGGGGTAGAATTCAAATGCTGGACAAGAATAAATGTGAAGAGTGAAATACATGTTAGTTAGGTCATATGATGCATGCAAGTTAATAAGATATAATGGTAAAGAGCCCACTTCCTGGAGTCAGACTAAGAGAATTGAAACCTTATCTCCACCAATTTCTAGTTATGTTCTTGTTTATCCTGTCAATAACCTAAAGATAACAATAGCATTAATTTCATGACTTTCAGGAAGAGTAAAATAACACACACACTCATTCACACATACAATAGCATTACAAGAATTTTCCCTGTGAATAATAGCTGCATGTTAAAAAATGTTCTATGTCACTAAGAAGTATTATTTTTAAAAGAAAATAAATATACCTCATAATCTAAAACTAGTTTACATATTGTCAGAAGTAAAATATTATATGGCCATTCAGTTTTCACCTCTGATGAAAGGATGTGCACAACAAGCCAGTTATGAGTCTTACATAACAATGAGAAACTCAGTCATTTTTAAATGTTTCTGTACCACTGAGGAGGGGTAGAGATGGGTCTGGAATTAGCTAGGAGAGAACCTGCAGCACACCTGTGAAGGGATTGTTCCAACTTTGGGCATGGCCATGAACTGATCATGTTAAGATAATTGAGGAGAGAAGACCCAAACTAAAAGCATGTGACATCACTTCCTGGTTTGGGGTCTTGCACTGCATAAAAAGGAGAAGGCTAACTGAGCATACACACTCATTCATCACTCTTCATCTCTCCAGTTCCTGATCATGGATACAACGTGACCAAATGTTTCATGGCTCTGCTGCCTTGCCTTTGCTGTCATAACATACTAAGCCCTTGAACTGTGAAATGAAATAACATTCCCCCCTTCAGTTGCTTTATAAATCGTAGGAACAGCAAATAGACTAAGAAGGCTGCAGCCAAAGTATCTGCAGTTACTCAAGAGAGCTCATTGTTGCATTGGTGGGTGATATCATTAGGTGAAGAAATTGCTCATATATAATTCATCAGCAACAATAACTCTTGGCAGAAAACATAAACCTAAAATTTTCACATAGCTATAATTGCAAGTGATCAAAGAGAAAGATGACTAATTTTAGGAAAGCAGAATTTGGGCTTGTCAGGAGTAACCATGACACCTCACAGAAAGACAGAAATATTCAGTTTTAAGCTTTCTAGAGTGATAACTAACATGACTAACATGTCACCAAATTAAATGTGAGCTCAAAGACAGTCAGAAGGATTTAGGCTGTAGATTTTCCAGGGATGTATTTCAATCATTGAGACTGAGGGAAGTGGACAAGGTGCAGGAAGACTAGGGCACTGAAGGCAAAAAAATGTTTAGAAGGGTCTTCTTGATTTTTCACTTAAGGGACATAGAACAATTCTATTAACCTTCTTTATCTTTTCATGTCCTTTTATTTTGTACTGTTCCCTCAAATGCAAAATTCTAAAAGGTAATTTGGATGCTCTTTTGCCCAAGAAAACAACACAAACTGTTAAACAGTTAGCTAACTGTAGATGGCTAGACAACATATATCATTTAATGTTCATAGAGGTTATCAATGAAGATATCAAACTGAGAAGAAACACTACAGGATTTCCATGTCATGTTTAATGAATTAGAGGAAAGTCCCCCATATGACCTATCATCAGTATTAAAATACATTCAAGGTTACAAGTGGTCACTACATAGCTATGATTCATTGCTGATACATTGATGTGTATATCAGCCTGATTCTGGCATGCATGTCTGGATTTTGAAATCATGCTACCCACTTGTAATAAGGATAGCATATTGTAATGCAGCAGAGGCTAACATTAGGCACCTCTGGATAGCTTGTGAAACATCAAATGTTTAGGACATACCCAGCACTAGTTGAAAAGTGTCTCTGGAGTAGGACCACTTTGGGGGGTGTAGAGACAGTGATTCTCTGTATAGCCCTGGCTGTTCTGGAACTCACACTATAGAACAGGCTGACCTCAAATTCACAGAGATTCACCTGCCTCTGCCTCCTGAGTTCTGGGATTAAAGGTGTGTGCCAGCATCTCCAGGCATACATTTTTAAAATCCACTAAAATTCCAATGTATGGCCGAGTATAAGGACAGTTCTTACACATTCCAAACAGGATTTCATAGCCTTGAATCTTGATCTTTGCATAAAATTAGAACAGATGATCTGCAGCTATGACAGTGTCCTATTTTATAAATAGAACAACCTTTCAGTGAAAATTGATATCCAGATTACTTCTAATCATCCAAACTCTGGCATTCTCCCAGAAAAGGTTAATTCAATGCATGTTTTCTACTGTCATATTTTTTCTTATGTGTGTGCATAACTGTGTTAGTTGCCTTCTTGTTACTATGACCAAATATTGATGAAAAGCAACTCAAGGGACACAGGGTTTATTTTGGCTCATTGGAATCGAAGGCCTATCACAGCAGGGAACACATGCAGCAGGAGTGTGACACAGTTGGTCACATTACTGCAAGCCAGAAGGTTGAGAGCAAATAGGGAGCAGAGTCAGGCTCTAAAATATCTAGACCTATCCCTTGTAACCCATGTTGTCTGGCCAGACCCACCTCCTAAAGAATTCATAACTGTCTGAACCAGCAGCAGCAGCAGCTGGAGACCAAGTATTTAAACACACGTGAGCCTATGGGACACTTCTCACTTGGGAGCCACAACAATGGGTTGAAATATTTCAATCATAAGTAAATGCATAAATGCATTCTCTATTACATGGTGGTTATGCAGTAGGCATGCAAGTATAGTACATCTGGTTTTAACTGCTGTCTCCATCACAATGCTTAGAATTTACTGGGTTTAAAATAGGTGAACAATATAACCAAATTGGTAGATGTGTATCACGATTCAGTTACAGGAACAGAAGTAGAGTATCACCTGTGACTACTCACTATTACCATTGGGTTTTAATGTAACTGTAAGACATGGGAATGAGTTTGCCCATCCATTCTCATCCAGCATGAATTAACACCCTAATTACCTCTTGTTTACTCTCTCATAATGTGAAAGTCATTTTCCTCATTAGAACCAAGCATTCCCTCACTATTTTCTCACTATTTGCTCCAAATGCTTGTTACATTGTGTTGCTGAAAATGAACTTGCCAGTGAGCATGAGCCTAATAGCTGGTCTGGATCAATTGTTCTGATCTATGGTGATCGCTATCCACCTGCTTGTCCTCTCAGTGCAGCACTCCAGCAATTACACTCTGTGCTTTGCAAGCACAGCAGCAAGTAATGAAGACAAGGTTTAAGTGTGCAGCATAGGAGGACCTTAGATCTGTTTCCACCTCCAGCCTTTGGGAGGCTGCCCACAGAGATCAGAACTTCCTCTTCCACATAAAGGGAGCTGCTGGACTGCAGTGGTTAGACTTCCAGCTTTCCACAATTCTCATTCAACAGGATTTCTATGCCCAGCTTTACAGTAATATTTCTATCATACCCTAACAAGGGCTTTCCATTTCCTGGACACTGCAACACACATATTTGGCAGTTCTTCTCTCCGTGTTCATTCTGCTTTTCTTTTTCCCTATAGAACTCAGTTTAAAGGCTGTAGACTTGACTTGACAGACAGAATATTCTCCATACATTTCCTTATCTCTGTGGTGCAGTGTATTTTCTTTAAGCCATTTATTTCCTTCGTTTCGATATTTCTTTCCAAGCGTGCTGCTCCATTTCACCTCTGAGAGGCACGAAGTTCAAAGATGGCTGAGGGCATTTACAAAGAGCATGTAAATTGAGTCTCAAAACAGGGTTGATGAGCTGGCTTCATTTCAAAAAATGAGAGCAATAACCAATATTCTAACAGAGAATCAAGACAGACAGTCACAGAGTACTGGTCCAGTTCTAGTGTCTGTCCTCATATCCTTGAACAGAAGTGAGTGGTGAACCAAGGAATCCAGGGTTCTATAGAGGGAAAGGGGTAGCAAAGGATGACATCACTACAGATTATTTCAACCACCAAATTTCTGCCTCCTGTGCCTGTCTACTGAAGGATATCTGATGTGGCAACCTTGTCCAGAAGGTCAAGGCTGAGGTAGTCTGATGAGAACTTTGGCAGAAGCAGAACTACCCTTCTTACTGGTGCAGCCAGAGTACTGTCCAAAGCCAAGGGGAAGCAGAGACTCCTGTTAAATGAAAGCTGATCACTTGGCATTGGGGGAACTTTTTGCACTTCATAAATATAGCACTGAGGGGGAGATTTCACATTTGGGAAACACATCAGGCTTTACATGGAGTGAAGTATATTAATATATCTTAGTCATATTAAATACTTCATGAAACTTCCCTCAAATGAGGCAGTGAGTAGCTTGAGTAGTCAAAACATTAGGTTGAAAAGGGACTCTCATTCTACTCATATGCGTAATATCCCTCCCATTGACTTGTGCAGTTATTGCCCTCCAAATTCTATAAAACCTACAACTGGCCCCTGTTCTTTGGAAGTGCACACTTGTGCACTGTTATTAGGAAAGTCTTAGTCCCATTGTCACAAATTAGACATTTATCACCTCATATTATGCCAGCCTTCCAAAGGCTTGGTCTGCATAAACAGACCTGGTCACTACATTTTTAGGCAAGTATAAGAGACAGAGATTTATACCAGGACAGAGCTGAAATTTACCGTGAAGCCCATGATTTCACAACACAAGAAGCTGACAGAAACATTCAAGCAACTCAGTAGACAGAAAATATTCTGAGCCCTGTGAACTCAAAACCTTGATTTTCTAAACTCCAAATGGCTTAAGATCAAATATCTCCTGTTCAATAAACCATAAGGTTGAAATAATATAAGTAAACAAACTCTCTAAAATACATGAATATGCACAAGGAGTGAGTATTTGAAGCCTTGGTAACATAAAGTCATGTTAACTGTGACAAATGTGTTTTCTCACAGCTTCATCAAACACAACTTAAGTCTATGACTTTAGCATAACCATTCTAAGATTTTGTGGAGCTATCCATTTTTAAAATGTAATTTACTTACTCCGTTAATATAATTAGTCAGTTGTTTTCTCAGAGTGTGCTCAAAACTTAGATCCACTATATGTTTTCCCACTCCCAGTGTGAGCTAAGACACATATTTCCAAAAGGAAGCTTCATTACAATTGTTATCATATTCCAATACTTGTTTTTGTATGCAACTCAGTGGTAAATGAAATGTGAAGACAGCATCAGATGCCCCAGTTGGTTGGTAGCACAGTTGTTTTCCTGAGCTCTGTGGGGCATTGCCTCCAGTTTTCAGTGTTTGTAATTAGTTGAACCAAAACTCTTTCTTCTGCACAGGTCATATGGATAATGAGTTTCCTTTAACAGATGCTAATGAAACAATGTCAATCAGCTGACAGTGATACGGAGCATAAAGAGGTACCTGCAGACACTGTGTCTTTATTTGCTCTCTTCTCAGCAATATTGTATTTTTCCTTTGCCAAATAGCAAATCAAACAGAGTGCAGAAGCTGTGAGTTACTTTTGAGCTGTGTGAGCAGTAAGATCTCACCTGTATCACAGGAAAACCAGGTCAGCCTCTCCTCTCCCTCAGACAGATGCTAAGGGGAACTTGCACAACAAAATTCTAAAGTCACTGGGGTACAAAGCGCTTTCTGACTCTTCCATGGGACAGGAACTTGAAAATCTGCAAATCAAAAGGAGTTTCATCTGAGTAAGTTCTTTAATCAGTGAAAGCCTAGTGGGGAACAGAACAGAGACTTTGGACTTCCACTCATCAGCTTTAGCCTTATTCTTTACTTCTTCCATTCATTCATTTAATTGGAAGGGGTCATATGGTGATTTGGCATTTATTTCTCAGACTATGGTGTGTTGTTACTAATCTATGCATCAATGTTTATGTTACACGATTTATTCTTTTCCTCAAATATTAATTCTGTTACCTCACATTGTCCACACTGATCTATTTAATGTGTGTTTTCTCAAGCTACTTTGAGAAATTTTGTTTACTGGCTTAAAATTTATAGAAAATAATCACTCTCCCTTTTTCTTTCAACAAAATGTGTTACAGACCTTAATGTTGTAACATTGTAACAATGTAACATTCATTTCTTGCCTTCTGGCTGCTGTTCTGTCTTACATTTATATGATATGCATGTCCCATGTTATATTATTTACCGTCATGGGCTTATTGATGGTAATGTAGCACCATGTGCTTAAGAACTGACATCTAATTACAATGCTAGAGAAAGGTGTGTTGAAACTGATTTCCCAATGATTAGAGTTGGGCAGCTATTGATACAGGCTGAGTGAAGGGCTAATCTTTCCACCAAAGGAAGAAAAAGGAAGAGAAATGCCATTCATTAGGACAACCCAGCCAAAATGATAATAGAGAAGAAGATCTTGTCTTCAGACTGAAAGCAGTTACCCACTCTTCTGGGACTCAGGCATCTCTCTCCTGTTCTTTGTCCCATTAGCCTTCCCTACCAAGTCAGGGCAAGAAGCATACACACAGAGTGTGGGAACTTTATTGACTTCACTGACCATGTTTCCACCTTAACCACCTTCATTTTCCATTTGTCAGGCCACTTCATATCCCATGAGCCATCTTGCTGACCTTGTCTTTTGCACATAGTTTGAATATGCACTTTGAATGTGAGATTTTTAAGATGCTCTGGTAAGGCTGAAAGACCTTCTATGTGTACTCACATTATCCTTTAAACACTGCATTAAACTACTTTAGGACCAACCCCATTATCTCAGATCCAGCCTTTATAGACATTCTCCATAATCAATATTTTGATTGAATTTGATGCATTGAAAGGAATAGAATAGCATGATCAATTGAACAAACCCAATAGAAATTAGCTGTCCAAAGTTGGGAGATATTAATAGTAAGAAACCATTCTCCTGGCCAAGAAAATCCAAGAGTACCATATTGCTTTCCAAAACTCTGGCCAGCCTGTTCTTATTGGAGTAATATAAGTCTATGAGAGATTTATTATAATACCCTACATTTTGCTTTACTGCACATATTAGACAATGCAATTAGTTGTCTGACATTTAGAGAAATCCTTGAACATTTTTTTTAAAATGAACTCACTTTATAATGTACATTCGAAATGATTCTTCTCTGAGTTTTCAATCATGAGACTATACCTGAATGTAAGCAAGGCTACAATAAAACAAGTAATCTTGTATAAAAGGAAATTTTGAGACTAAATAGGTTGATATGTAAAATTTATCTGAAATCAAGAGAAAATATTTTAATTATTGCTTCATATATCCATACCTTATTTTAACCTCATTTTGAATATGGAGAATAGAGTGGTAGCCTAGCAGTATGTAATTGGAATGTCATCACTACAAAAAACCACTTGTGAATGATTATTGTAATGACTTTATCATTAAATAATATTTAATTTGTTACAGCTATAAATTAGTGGTTGTTTTGTATGAGGCAATTATGCAATAATAGACATATTTTAAATATATAACAGAATATAATAGACTTATTTTAAAGATCCAAAGGAAAGAAAAAGTAAAAATGAAATGAAAAGAGGATCTATGAAAATTATTTTTCTTTTTTACCATTATTAAATGTCTTTTAAGTAATATATTGAAGCCTAAATTTATTCAAAACTAATGAAGAACCATATGATGTTTTTAGATCTGTGTATACTAGATAAAGTTTATGTGATATGTTTATGTTATATAATTTTATAATTTTTACTTCCTTTTGCTGAATTGGTCTTTTAATTGTGATCTAATGGCCCCTATGGTCTTCCTTTATGGTGTTTGTTGTGAAGTCTAGTCTGTGATGTAAGCATGTTTTACCCTGAGTCCCACTTCTATAAATATCATAATCCATACTTTCATGTGCAGTCCATGCATGCCCTTAAACATGAAGTTTCTACTCAGCAATACATAGACAGGCCTTGCCTGATTAACAGTTAATCACTCTTGCAGACTCACAGTTGAGAATAAGAGACATAGAAGGCTTCTGTGACAACCCTTCTCCACCCCAACAAACAACCCACCCAAAAGAGAAACAGTTTAGACAGGAACCCATTGAAGAGAACTTTTTTCTGTATTGCTTGGTTTTTGTTTGTTTTGTTTTGTTTTGTTTTGTTTTGAGACAGGGTTTCAATGTGGAGCTTTGTAGACCAGGCTGGCCTGGAACTCACAGAGATTTACCTGCCTCTGTCTCCTGAGTGATGGAATTAAAGGTACTGTCTCTATTTTACCTGTTAGGTAATGTTATGTTTTCTGAAAATTCTTAATGCCTCTTAGTATGTGACAACATCTATTCTAGACATTAAAAAAATTAGATATATATTCTAGTCTTTGTGTTCTAGCTTTTTCCCTCCAGAAATTCTAAGCAGTTGACTTAGTTTCTTTCAGTCCATAGTTACTTCCTTTACTTTCATTTTCTATGGTGTCATAGGTCCACGTTTGGAGGTGAATACAATATCATGTCACACAGAGGCCTGAGGAAAGAGTGAAGTAGTAGTGTGTGAGGCTTGCAAGTAAGTATGCAAAGCACAAACAAAAATGAAGAGGGTTTATAAAGAACAAAATCATTTGCATATTGCTATTAAAATAGAAGATCACAGGCTGGAGTGGCCAAAGAAGGTGTCTTAAAAACTGTAGAACATAAAATCATTGACAGAAAGATTGAAGTTTTACAGCAATTTTACAGAACAGGGAGACATATTAGAAATAAGAGCAAGTGTATTATGGGCACACTCTATTTGAAACAGAACTTATTATAAATTAAAGTAACTGAGCCAAAGTTTCAGGAAATAAAGTGAGCATGGTTGTCCGCCACCGCTGACTGTCCTGGAACTAGGTGAGTGAGTTTCTGCCGGCTCCCGACCCCAGGCCTGAAAAACCCGACCAACCCCATGCCCCCACCCCCGCCTGTGCCTGCCGGCTTGGGCCAGACACGCCCAGGCAGGGAGGAGCTCCCTGCGCCCCAATCTGCTAGCAAACCACTCTTCCATTCCGCCGAACGACCGAGGAACTAGGAACTAGTGAGGAGACTACCAGGAGCGTCAAGATCATCTAGAGTTGTGAACATTGAATTCCTAGCCCCCACACACCACTGGGCCACAAGAGGAGATAGAGAGAACCCACCTGCACCCACTAAAAGAAGGTATGGGGAGAAGACAGAATAAGATTTCACCCAACAACAGAAAGACCAATATGACACCACCAGAATCTAGGGACTCCACTCCAGCAAGAGCTGAAAAGCCCAACACAGAGCATGAAGATGAGATGGACCTCAAAAATTATCTCAGCAAGTTGATAGAGACCTTTAAAGAGGAAACAAGAAAATCCCTTAAGGAAATAGAAGAGAATGCAAACAAAAAATTAGACGATTTGGAGGAAAAGACAAACCAAAAAATTCAAGAAATAAATAAATCTCTTAAAGAATCTAAAGAAAGCCAAGAAAAAACATCCAAGCAAGTGAAGGAAGCTCTTGAAATAGTTCAAAGCATGAAAGCTGATATACACACAATAAAGAAAACACAGAATGAGACCATGTTGGAAATGGAAAGGTTGGATAAATGATCAGGAACTAAAGATGTAAGTATATCCAACAGGATTCAAGAGATGGAAGAGAGAATCTCAGCTACTGAAGACTCACTAGAGGATATACATTCATTCACCAAAGAGAACCTCAAGTCTAACAAAACCCTAACACAAAATATCCAGGAAATATGGGACACCGTAAAAAGGCCAAACCTAAGAATAATAGGGGTAGAAGAAGGTGAAGAAACACTGCTCAAAGGTACAGAAAACATATTCAACAAAATCATAGAAGAAAACTTCCCCAACCTACAGAAGGATATGCCTATGAAAGTACAAGAAGCTTACAGGACACCAAACAGACTGGACCACAAAAAGAAGTCGCCCTGACACATAATAATCAAAACACCAAATCTACAGAGTAAAGAGAAAATATTAAGAGCAGCAAAGGAAAAAGGCCAAGTAACATATAAAGGCAAACCAATCAGAATCACACCCGACTTCTCAATGGAAACTCTGAAAGCCAGAAGGTCTTGGATAGATACCCTACAAGCACTAAGGGAGCATGGATGTCAACCCAGACTACTGTACCCAGCAAAACTTTCAATCACTATAGATGGAGAAAACAAGATATTCCACGACAAAAACAGATTTAAACAATACATATCAACAAATCCAGCACTACAGAAGGCTCTGGAAGGAAAATTCCAACCCAACGAACATAACTACACTCACAAAAACACTGGCAGTAGTTAATCTAATTTCACCAAACACAAAAAGAAACAGGAGGGCAAAATCCACACGCAATGATACCACCAACAATAAATCCAAAACAAAGAAGAACCAATGAACAATGGACATTAATATCCCTAAATGTCAATGGTCTTAACTTACCCATAAAAAGATATAGGCTAACAGAATGGATACGAAGACAGAATCCATCCTTCTGCTGTTTACAAGAAACACACCTCAACTTCAAAGACAGGCGATACCTCAGAGTAAAAGGATGGGAAAAAATTTTCCAATCAAATGGGCTCAAGAAACAAGCTGGGGTAGCAATCCTAATATCTAACAAATTAGACTTTAAACTGAAAGCAATCAAAAGAGATAAAGAAGGGCATTTCATACTCATCACAGGAAAAGTCCATCAAGATGAAGTCTCAATCCTGAACATCTATGCCCCTAATACGAAAGCACCCACTTTTGTAAAAGAAACATTACTAAAGCTCAAACCACACATAAAACCACACACACTTATAGTAGGAGACTTCAACACCCCCCTTACACCATTGGACAGAACTACTAGACAGAAACTTAACAAAGAAACAAAGGATCTGAAAGAAGTTATGACACAACTGGGTTTAACAGATATCTATAGAACATTCCATCCAAACACAAAAGAATATACCTTCTTCTCAGTGCCACATGGAACCTTCTCAAAAATTGACCACATAGTTGGCAGCAAAGCAAACCTCCACAGGTACAAAAGTATTGAAATAACCCCCTGTATCTTATCAGACCACCATGCATTAAAGCTAGAATTCAACAGCAATACGAATTGCAGAAAACCTACATTTGCGTGGAAAATGAATAACTCCCAATTGCACCATTCCTGGGTTGAGGAAGAAATAAAAAAAGAAATTAAAGACTTCCTAGAATTTAATGAGAATGTAGACACAACATACCCGAACTTATGGGACACCCTGAAAGCAGTGCTAAGAGGGAAGTTCATAGCACTAAGTGCTCACATGAAGAAACTGGAGAAAAGTCACATTAGAGAATTGACAGAACAACTGAAAGCTTTAGAGCAAAAAGAAGCAAACACACCAAGGAGGAGTAGACGCCAGGAAATAATCAACCTGAGAGCCGAAATCAACAAAGTAGAAACTAGGAAAACAGTACAAAGAATCAATGAAACAAAGAGTTGGTTCTTTGAGAAGATCAACAAGATAGACAAACCTCTAGCCAAACTAACCAAAAGGCAGAGAGAGAGCATGCTAATTAACAAAATCAGAAATGAAAAGGGAGATATAACAATGGACACTGAGGAAATCCAGAGAATCTTTAGGTCATATTTTGAAAACCTGCATTCCACAAAATTGGAAAATCTAAAGGAAATGGACAGCTTCCTGGATAAATATCACTTACCAAAATTAAATCAAGATCAGATAAACAGTTTAAATCGAACTATAACCCCTAATAAGATAGAAGCAGTAATCAAAAGCCTCCCAACCAAAAAAAGTCCAGGGCCAGATGACTTCACTGCAGAATTCTACCAGAAATTCAAACAAGAGCTAATTCCAGTACTCCTCAAACTGTTCCACACAATAGAAGCAGATGGGATATTGCCAAACTCTTTCTACGAGGCTACAATCACTTTGATACCCAAGCCACACAAAGATATGACTAAGAAAGAGAACTACAGACCGATATCCCTCATGAACATCGATGCTAAAATACTCAATAAAATATTGGCCAACCGAATCCAAGAACATATCAGAAAAATCATCCACCATGATCAAGTAGGCTTCATCCCAGGGATGCAAGGATGGTTCAACATACGAAAATCCATCAATGTAATCCACTATATAAACAAACTGAAAAAGAAAAACCACATGATCATCTCACTAGATGCTGAAAAAGCCTTTGACAAAATCCAACATCCCTTCATGATAAAGATCTTGGAGAGAACAGGAATAACAGGAACATATCTAAACATGATCAACGCAATATACACCAAACCAATAGCCAACATCAAAGTAAATGGAGAGAAACTCAAAACGTTTTCTCTAAAATCAGGAACAAGACAAGGCTGTCCACTCTCTCCATATCTCTTCAATATTGTACTTGAAGTTCTGGCTATAGCAATAAGACAAGAAAAGGGGATCAAAGGGATACAAATTGGAAAGGATGAAGTAAAACTTTCACTATTTGCAGACGACATGATAGTCTACATTAGTGACCCGAAAAACTCTACCAGGGAACTCCTACGGCTGATAAACACCTTCAGCAAGTTAGCAGGATACAAAATTAACTCAAAAAAATCAGTAGCCCTACTATATACAGATGATAAATCCAATGAGAAAGAAATCAGGGAAACATCACCTTTCACAATATCCACAAGCAACATAAAATATCTTGGGGTAACACTAACCAAAAAAGTGAAAGATCTGTACAATAAGAACTTTGAGACTTTAAAGAAAGAAATTAAAGAAGATACCAGAAAATGGAAAGATCTCCCATGCTCTTGGATAGGTAGAATTAACATAGTAAAAATGGCAATCCTGCCAAAAGCAATCTACAGATTCAATGCAATCCCCATCAAAATACCAACACAGTTTTTCACAACAGAGGAATCTGAAATGGCTGAAAGAACAATACTCAACTTTATATGGAAAAATAAAAAGCCCAGGATAGCCAAAACAATTCTTTACAATAAAGGATCTTCTGGAGGCATCACCATCCCCGACTTCAAGCTCTACTATAGAGCCATAGTTCTGAAAACAGCTTGGTATTGGCACAAAAATAGACTGATAGACCAATGGAATCGAATTGAAAACCCTGATATCGACCCACGCACCTATGGATACCTTATTTTTGACAAAGGTGCTAAATCTATACAATGGAAAAAAGATAGCATCTTCAACAAATGGTGCTGGTACAATTGGATTCGGACATGCAGAAAATTGCAGATAGATCCATACCTGTCACCATGCACAAAACTTAAGTGCAAATGGATCAAAGATCTCAGCATAAATCCAGCCACACTGAATCTTCTAGAAGAGAAAGTGGGAACTACCCTTGAACAAATTGGCACAGGAGACCACTTCCTGAACATCACGCCAGAAGCACAGACACTGAGGTCTGCAATTAATAAATGGGACCTCCTGAAACTGAGAAGCTTCTGCAAGGCAAAGGAAACAGTCAGTAGGATAAAACGACCACCCACAGAATGGGAAAAGATCTTCACCGATCCCACATCTGACAAAGGACTGATTTCCAAAATATATAAGGAGCTCAAGAAGCTAGCCACCAAAACACCAAACAATGAAATTAAAAAGTGGGGTGCAGAACTAAATAGGGAATTCTCAACAGAGGAATCTGAAATGGCTGAAAGACACTTAACAAAGTGCTCAAAATCATTGGCCATCAGAGAAATGCAACTCAAAACAACTCTGAGATACCATCTCACGCCTGTCAGAATGGCTAAAATAAAAAATACCAATGACAATCTATGCTGGAGAGGATGTGGAGAAAAAGGAACACTCCTCCATTGCTGGTGGGAGTGCGAACTTGTAAGACCACTCTGGAAATCAGTATGGCGGTTGCTCAGAAAAATGGGAATCAGTCTACCTCAAGATCCAGCCATTCCCTCTTGGGTATATACCCAAATAGGGCAAGTACTTACAACAAGGACATATGTTCAACCATGTTCATAGCAGCATTGTTTGTAATAACCAGAACCTGGAAGCAACCTAGATGCCCCTCTACTGAAGAATGATTGAGAAAATGTGGCACATCTATACAATGGAGTACTACTCAGCAGAAAAAAGCAATGGAATCTTGAAATTCGCAGGCAAATGGATGGAACTAGAGGAAACCATCCTGAGTGAGGTAACCCAGTCACAAAAAGACAAACATGGTATGTACTCACTGATATATGAATTTTAGACATAGAGCAAAAGATTACCAGTATATAATGCTCTTCACCAAAGAAACTAGGAAACATGAAGGACTCTAAGGGTTAAATGGTCCCCAGGAATGGAAGTGGCATGAACTCCCGAACTAATTGGGGGCATGAGGGTGGGGGGGAAAGGAGCTGCTACAATAAGAGCAAGAGAAGAGGAGAAGAGGAGAGGAAATGGAGGGGCAGAAACATTGAGTTGTGGGAAGAATAGAGGAAAGAGAGCAGGATGAGAGATACAATATCAGAGGGAGCCACTATAGGCCCGAGAAGGGATCTGGAACTAGGGAGATCTCCAGAGACCTACAAGGATGACACGATCTGACAATCCAGGCAATGGTGGGGAGGATAACCTAAAAACCCTCCCCCTAAAATGAGATTGATGACTTCTCTTTATGCCATCCTAGAGCCCTCATCTAGTGGCTGATGGAAATAGAGACAGACATCCACAGATATACAATGAGCCGAAATCCGGAATTTAGTTGAAGAGAGGGAGGAAAGAAGAACGAAGGGGTCTGTACCAGGTTGGAGAAACCCACAGGAACAGTTGACCTGAACAAGTGAGAGCACATCAACCCCAGATGCTGTACGGGAGGCCCATACAAGATTGATCCAGACCCCTGAACATGGATGTCAATAAGGAGGCCTCTGCACTCCAGGGAGCCTCTGGTGGTGGATTAGTATTTTTCCCTGGTGCAAGAAGGGACTTTGAGAGCCCATCCCATATGAAGGGTTACACTCTGGCCCTGGACACATGGGGAAGGGCCCAGGACCAGCATAGGAAGACTTGGTGGACTTTGCAGAGCCCCAGTTGAGGGCCCTACCCTGCCTGGGGAGTGGTGGGTGGATGGGGTGGGGGGTAGACTGGGGGTGGGGAGGAGGGCTGGAGGTGAGGGGAGGGAGAGGGAGAAGGGACTTGAAATAAGCTTGTTCCCTAACTAGAACTAATAAAAAAAAAAAAAGAAAAGAAAAGAAACACACAGAAATCACATGTAGGAACCGCTGGAGTTCCTAAGGACACATCTGGCTGCCGTGAGCTTCCAAGGTGACCCCTCACTGATGGGCAGCTTCCCAAAGGCTGACTGGATTGTTCTGTTTACCCAGTAAGATGGGGCCATTTCCAGTTTATTTACTACACAAAATAAGCTATTTTTGATTGGGTTTCTGCCCTGTTTTCCTCTGGCTATTGCAGCATTGTCATGGAGTGCTCTGGGAATATAGAGCACACTTAACGAAATTTACAGAGTGAAACAATAGGCAGAATGCTCACCTTCCTTTGCCTACTTCTACTCCTGATTTGGTCATCTTAGCTGTTTTCTCTTCTCTCAGAGAACCATATCACAAGTGCTACAGACCTTCGGCTCACTAGAAAGTAGTAGTGAAGGCTGGCCACACTCACTCAAACTTCTTCCTGCCTCCTTCCTTCTGATATTCTGAAGTCTTATCTTGCACTGTATAATAAATAGTTTTGAGTAAAAAAAAAAAAGTGAGCATGGTTTTAATTAGATTAAGCCAGATTTTTATCCTGAAAAAATGTTTACGTTTTTTTAAATTATTCACAAGAAATACTTTCTTGCCATTCCTTTTTTCCCTACTATCAACTATCAATTATTCTT
Organism: Cricetulus griseus; assembly: GCF_003668045.3. NCBI lineage: Eukaryota > Metazoa > Chordata > Mammalia > Rodentia > Cricetidae > Cricetulus > Cricetulus griseus. The sequence continues at coordinate 201,666,504 of NC_048597.1, read as the reverse complement.
TTTCCTAATATCGACTATTAATATTCATTTTTTCATAATATCAACTTGGGAAACAACTTTCCAGGACTGAGAGTCCAAATGTGAATCATGTTTTATTAGCCTTCAGGGCTAGTACTGGTCCTAGTTATGACTGAGTAAAGTAATAAACTACTTAGGAAGAAGGGAACTCAAAGACATCCAGGATCGGATGGCAGTGTGTAGAGGAAGGTGTCAGAGAGACTGGATGGAGAAAGTCTCCTTCTGTGAGGTAGTTTCTAGGATGTCAGCTACTAAAGACTTGGCACCACACAGAATCTGTCTGAGTTAAGAAGGCAGGAAGCAGGACAGACAATTGACTTCTTCCCACCTTCACACTGTTCAGAAGCAGAGCACTCAGTCGTGTGAGTTAAGAAGCAAGCAAACTTCTGGCCTGAAGCCAGGTTTCAAAATGGCTTATAACTTACAATCCAAACTGGTCTCATTATTTTATATCTCAAAATCAAACTCTATGGTTATGGGCAGTGTACTAGACTTGATTTACCTTAGAAAATGGAAAACATGTTCCCATTATGGTACTGCTTTCAAGCAGAAAGACCAGAAACCAAAACAACTGACTTCATCAATTTTGGCTAAAGATGAAGTCATGGGAGCAGGGAAAGTGGTTAGTCATAACTGGAGGGTAGGAATGTGTTGTTCTCTGTTAGGAGTGTGGTTTCCCAATGAAGCAAATCTGATTAGGATATAAAGAGGGACAGTGAACAAACATCTTAAAGAAAGCTGAATGCTTGGAAGGGAGCCTTGGTTTTGTTACATAGAATAGACCTATGAAATGTAAGCTTTGGGCATGAAGTGGGTATATATGGCTTTACTAGAAGTGGTCACATCTACAGAGTGGTCAGTTTATATCATACACTCCTGGTGCCTACACATGAAGCATGTATAGAATGTTTATTCTAAGCCCAACCTTGAGTGTTAAACAACAGATTTTCAGTGCTAGAAATTGAGCCCATGAGCTCATGCATGCTAGGCAAGCACTGTGTTGCTGAGCTTACATCCGTAGCTATAAAAAGAGATTTAAGTGATAAATTTAAATTTTGACATTACCTACAAATGAACTAGAGGAAACAGACTTACCATCTTAACAGTTGCTATGCAAACTTTTATTATGTAATTATTTTAAATAGTATCTTCTACTGTGAGGGTGAAAATGTGGTGTCTATCTGATCTAATCGAGAATAACAATTTTGACAAAAAGTGGATGGGGGCTGAATGATTTTTTTTAATGGAATTGCAAAGGAGACATGAAGTAATGGGGAGATAACAACACTAAGTCTCTAGAAAATCTGGCCAAAACCCCAAACTAGATGAAAAATATTCTTGTTGTATAAAGCTGAGGCTTGATTATGTCTAAGAGAAAACAAAAAGAAAAAAGTGGAGAAAGGATTAAGGACACAGAAAGGATGGAGATAAAGAAGAACAGCATCAAAAGGAAGAAGGGAGAGAAGAAAATGCCAAATCCTGATAATAAAACCAAACAAGTTCCTGTACCTGAAAAAACGTTTAAGTGCGGGAGGAACAAGTTAAATCACCATTGCCTCTGTAAGACACTAACCTGTCACCCTGTCACCCTGTCACCCTGCCATCCTTCCCATCTCAAAGTCCATGAGTGGCAGAAATGGAAACAAACAAAAAAAGTAGCTGGCAGGCTCACACTCTGGATTGACAGACTCTCTGTATTAGTTCCTTGTCTCCTTGCTGTAACAAACATCCAACAAGAAGTAACTTAAAAGAAAGGGTTTGTTTTGGCTCAAGACACAAGAAGATTGTTATCCATTATGCTGGGAAAGCCATGGCAACAGGGGCAGGAGGCAGCTGTCCATGCTTCATCCACAGTCAGAGAGAAGAGGGTCCTGGTTTACACTCCCCTCTTCATTCAGTCTGGGACCCCAGCATACAGAACAGCATTGCCCATGTTTAGGATGGTTCTTCACACTTTAGTTAACTTAATTTAGATGATGGTACAATTAGGCTTCATAATTCTAAACTTGGTGGCCCAGAGGATTCTCTTTTATGTTTATCATGCATTAGTTACAGCAAATGCGGCAAATGACTGCCACAATCCAGACTTGCCTAGATTTTGTTTGACACAGAAAGTTTATTTTACTGACAACATTACATTTAGAAAATTTTGGCTCTGTTCAAAACTGCTGACAGTCTTTCAGATATCAACAGTGTATCTCCTGCAGTTCGTTATGCAACAGACACTAATGCAAATGTGGACAAAAATAAAATCCCAACGCAGACTCTGCGTGAGATGTTCAGCAGTTTTCCCAAATCGTGCAGTGTATTCATCTTCAATATGCATTTCCTTCCCATATTTTAACCTTCACTGTTGAAGTCAAACTCCAAAAATCACTGGGCTTGCAAAACAAGTGACTGTTAGTATGAATCAGTTCTGGAGAATTTTGAATTTAACAGGAAATAAAATGCTAGGATTAAAATGGAAAATTGCACCCACGGGTTGACTTGCTCTCTCAAAGGCATCAATCAGTCTGAGGCATTCCTTCAGTCAACTTGGCCCAACTGTATGGATGGAGTCATCTAGCAGGAGCCCTGGGCCCTCTGGGTTTTGTATCTTCCCTGCATGTACTTTGTAACTTATCAATGTGTCAGCTATTCAGGGTGACCAGGAGACAGGCTGTTTTCTTTCCCACTTTTAACTGTTAGAAATGGCCTCCAATTTCTCTTTACTTAGTTTAATCCACATGCTAACTATCTAAGTTTCCTCATATCCATTTGATATGGTATTTCTGCTAAAATGTAAGTAAATTTAGGCGAAACATATTTAGGTAGTTCTTTTAAAATATTGGAAATAGAGCTTGCAATTTACTCTTGTATTTAGTACTCTGGTAATGAAGGCAACTAACAGGAGCTATGGAAAGAGAAGTTGCATAACCCAGGACCAGCTAAGAAGTCTATGGCCATTACCAGAGACCCACATGCAAGAAATGTGTACAGTGTCCACAGAGCCCTTTTAAATTATTCTTTATACATTTCCCAACATAATTAAAAACAGAATTGTTCAAGTTTCAGAAAGTGGTCTATAAAATATTTTATTACATGCCTGAGAACACCCAGCAAATACTAACAACATAATATATGCTTAAAGTTACCTGGGAGTTAATGAGACAGAAAAGCAAGAAAAAATGATAACCTGAAGTAATAGAGACAGATAAGGGCTTAGTTCTCCCAAAGTGGCCTGAAGTTCTTGCGGAGTTGCCTGAAAAACAGAATAAAACTTTCTGCAGGTCACAAAGCCAGAATGGGGTTTATAGATTGGGGTTGTAGTGCGAAAAGTCTATCCCTAGGAAGAAGGATGGACAGTAAGAAGTAGACAGCCAGACAAAGACTATAGAACACTTTTTAAAACTATTTTATTTTTTGTTTTATAAGTGTGCATGTCTATGCACAACATTGATGTCTGGTGTCCTCAGAGATCAGAAGCAGGTGTTGGGTGGCCTAGAATTACAGACAGCTGGAGTCGGCAACCAAATGCAGATCCTCTGCAAGAGTAGCCAGTACTCTTAACCACTACACAAGGGCACATTAGTACAGATGAGATCGCTGAATATGTTCATCAGTGAGAGATGAGATTGTTGGAGTCTTGGCCTTGTAAAGAAAGAGGAAATCAAATAAGTGATCTATGTCCGCTGTTCTGGTATGTAGTCCTATGCATATTGCCCTGTCTACTTCCTTCTCTGTTTCTTGGGCCTTCTGCATTTACAATGATGCATCCGATGCTTTGTGTTGCAACTACCCCATTCTTCATTACATTCATTTATTTTTCAGGTCTCAAAAATCTGAATTTTTAAATACTGTTCTGTCCTCCCTTAAAGCTCTTACCTTGTCTTGTACTTTTAAGGCACATGTGAATATTTTAAATATTTTCATCAGTGAATTCCCTTATCTGGAGACCTAATGTGTTTTTCTCTGTTTTCATTGCTTTTTCTAATTTCTACATATTATGAACAAATAATTGTAGAGCTAATTAATAGGCTAGATAACCATCTTATCAAATCAAAGATTTAACAGGTACTATAAACTGTGAGCGGAGCAAATTGAGCCCAGGTACATTACAGAGTAAGATTAAAACTAATTAAAATTAGGAAACATGAGAATCTTATAGTCAGACAACAATATATTAGCATTTTATCATCATGTAAACCTAATAAGATCTCTTATGATACAACATGTGGAAGGCAAAGAAGGTGTTGATGTGCCTCTTCGTTAATCATGGAGCCAGATGAAATGGGTCTATAGAGTTGAAGAGGATTTGAACAGTGCAATGAAACCACTACATTAATGTGGGAAATTACCAATACCAAGCCAGGAGCCAGGTAAAGATACAAGGGAATTTAATAGGGAAAAGCATTACTTACAGAGCAACTTAGCCAGCCGTCGGGGCAGCAGTAAGTACAGCAAGCCGAAGATAAAAGCGAAAGAAAGGGCCATCATGTGAGCGTCCCTCACTCTTAAACCTTCCCTACATCACCCTGACCACGCCCTCACAGGCGTGGTCATGCACACCTGTAGCCAGCCCCTAAGCAGGCGTGGCTACAGCATCCCATACACTACAGCTAATGGTTGTTGCTGAGTACAAGTCACTATTATCCATTCATCCCATTTAACTATATGACCAAAAGTGTAGCTTAAGAAGTTCATTCACTAGACTGCCCAGCTGAGAAGTCAGGTAACTGCAACAAAATTCAGGTTCTTTGTTCTTACCCACAACATTATCCTATTTTCCAGAGAAATTTGACTGATAGTTATAAAGATGTACATTCTCTCTATCATTTGGTTATCAAGACATGCTTCACTGGCTGCTGAAGGAGGAAGAATCAGTCTTCTCCAGGAATGAGCCCTTTGATAGGTTATCTAATTCCAATTGGTCAACAATCCTCAACATGAGTTGTTTTTATGTATGGTATTCTATTACCAATAAATACTTAAGAATCAGTCATTGGAGTGAAAACCTGATAGATCAAAGAAACAGCAGAGGAGTGTCCAGCTAAACTTCTCTCCACACTTCCTAACCAAAAAGAGAGTTTTAAAGAAGTCTTCAAATCCCCAATACCCTCCCTATTCATTCCTGTGCCTCTATTCCAAATCCTGGGTTCTCTATATATGCTCTACGGCTGATTATTGTCAACTAGAAGCAGATTTAAGGCTAACTTTATTAACGAAGTCTCAAGGGATTATAATGAGATCAAACATCTTACATTTCCCATTTTTGTCTCAATAAAAAAGAAAGGTTTTAACTCTAACACAGTGAAACTATATGCAATATGAGCAATTATCAGATGTCTAAATAAAAAGGAAAGGTTTTAATTCTAACACAGTAAAGCTAAATACAGTAAGAACAATTATCAAGTAAGAATTACATTCACAATGCCCAGTCCATTTGTATTTGAAGAAAATACAAATCTGAAGAAAATATTTTATTATCTATCCTATCTTGGTGAGTCCAAAGTTTTATACATAAACTATATTATCAACCAAAAGTATCTTTTTACATCTTAAAACATTTTCTTAGATAACAACTTAAGCTTTTATATCTGCCAACCTTATAAAATTTACATCTCTTCTGGAAGTTTCTTTTTTTAATTTGGTAACAAAAAAATGGTATAACTATCTAGTCTTGAATCCCCATCAGAGACCCAAGAAGGATCAAATTTTTGTCTAATTAAGAAGGAAGTATGGAGCAAAAAACTTCCAAAACTGTAGATATGACAGGGACAGCTAGCTTCCAGGTCAGTCACCCAAGTTTCCTCTGTAACCTTGGGCATCATCTTCAGCCTACAGATGTAGTGTACCTGAAAATTTTTTCTGTAAAGCAAGAATTTTGAAGAACTGTGCTATCTTGTCTTGGCAAAGTTCGGTACTCACTTTTTTGTATGTTCTGCTTGTCCGATTTGGACAACTGTCAGCAATTGAGGCAAGGGCAGTTTCTTGCCCGGTGTCTTCTTTTGGCACATTTAAAGCAAACTCCATATGGAGGTTTTTCAATATCCATCATCTTCTCTGAAGTAGATTGGTTTTTCCAGGAGCAGAAGCATCTCACTATCATGAAAAGCCTTATGTTATTAAACAAACTTTTAAATGTCATATTCTGTAGATCTCTGAAATGCTTGAAGACCATCTTATATATCTAAAATATATATGCTTAACATTGAAAACATATCTAACATGACTACAAGTTTGATTGTTAAGATGAATTACTATTAACCTGCATATCTTAATTAAACAGTTTGTAATAATAGCTTTCAAGGGCTAAAAGTTTATATTACATTTTTATATGAGTTGTATAGATACAATACCTTAAACAAGAATAGAAAAATATATACAGAATGTTATAACAAGAATAATCTTAACTTTGTATCAATATAAAAAAAATCCATAACTGATGGGAAACATTCTTCTGAACCAATATGTTTCTCATATTGGTTGATGAACAAAACACTGCTAGTCAATAAGGCAGGAAGACAGGCGGGGTGAGAAGACAAGGAGAATTCTGGGAAAGGTAGGCAGAGAAAGCCTGCCATAGAGGACAACATGTAGCTGCCAAAAGGAGTAACAGATCTGGAACCTTCTCCAGTAAGACCATGTGAAAATACTTAGATTAATAGAAATGGGCTAATAATTAACTAGTAAATAAAGAGCTAGTTAGTAAGAAGCCCTAGCCATTGGCCAACAGTTAAATAATCAATATAAGTTTCTGTGTGTTCATTTGGGGCGAAGTTTTCATGGGACCAGGCTGGAAAAAGAACCTCGTCAACACATAGCAATGTAAATTATTTGAGACTAATAGTTGCTCTTTAGTTTAAAAGTAGATTTAACAATCTATCTTTTCATCTATTGTGTCTATATCCACACCCCTTTTTTTCTAGATAGGAAAAAAGGATAGAAGAAAGAAAGAAAGAAAGAAAGAAAGAAAGAAAGAAAGAAAGAAACCCCTTAATCCACGCATTAGTTTCCTTTAGTTTCCTCCCTGACCACAACCAATAATAATTTGCAAATAACCCCCCTAAACAATGATAAACATCCATAATCCATGAAACAATTAAAACAACCCACTCCACCTCTCAGGAATGTGGGAATCATATTCTTAAAAGTACTTCCTACTGCTTGGAAGCAACAGCATCTTGAGGGAACCCTGAGAAATTTGGGATAATGGTCAAGTCTTGGGAAAGCTGGCTATATTATTTGTTATCCAGTCTCTGTGTGATGAGAAAGTTCAGGACTTACCTGAAATACTGGCTGAAGTAGTTTATGAAGCTGTACCATCTTAGCTAATGGCTTTGACATTGTCCTGAGCAGTTTGTATTCCAAAGCTGATTTTTTGGGTGGTATTTCTCAGCTTAGTGGTTTTACCACAATCCAGGTGGATTTGTCATTGCAGGGCCTCATCATCTTCTTGGAGTCCTCAAATGTCACTGTCGAGAATGGTCACTGTTCACTGCAGAAAACCTAAGCATTTTAAATGTCATATGCCACTGATCTCTGAGGTTAAAGGATCAATCTATCAAATGCATCCAGGTTACTCAAATTTAGTTCTACTTACTTGCTTCAGACTCAACCTGAAATCACATACAAGAAGCTAGATGAAGCTTATTTCTAGAATTAGTTAGTAATCTATATGCCCATTAATATCAAGACAGAAAGTTTATATTGAGGTATATAATTATGTTATAAATTGTGAAATAATATTTACCTCTTAAAAAATCTTAAAGAAGAAAATAGAAACCAAAAAAAATGAGATTAGTAGCAATAGAATAGTCCTTTAATTTTGTTTTTCTTCTGTCTCTTACCAGGTAGCTCTTCTGCCATGAGACAAGGATTTTGGGTTTTTCCTCTAACGAGCATGCTTGGATTTAGAGGAGAGAGCCACATTCCAATTCCAAGGCCAACTTTAAATTTTGGTTGAGTTGTGACAGAAAAAAAAAATTGCCCCTTTGGTTGCACAGAGCAGCAAAAACAAGGATTGAGGAAGAATTATGAAATTCTACAAAGTTGGATTCCCTTTAACTTTTGCAAAACTTTGAGGGTGCCTATCATCTGATGATCATTCTAATAGTGACTGCATGAACTAAGGTTGGTTTTCTAATAACCTTGGGTCACCCCTCTTTAGTTTCATCATGCAGTGGTGTGGTATGTTCTGATCTAAATTCCTCTGTCTATGTCTGAATGTTTCTCTTATTTTCATTACTATGTCTGTCTGAGGTTTGTATATTATCAATAGTCTTTCTAAGACTATTATTTCATCAGTCAATTTTTCATGTTTGGCATAGGAATCAAACCAATTTTATTGTTAAAATATGAATTATCAAATATATAATATTTATAATTAACAATAATTATAATTGACAATAATTTCCATTTTAAGTCATCCATACCAACACTATGCAGAGTCCTTACTCCCTTAATTGTGATATTCCCCATTCTTAAGGTGGGAAATATTTTTCTTTATACTTCTCAGGTATTTTCCCAAGTCTTTTGACTTTTCAGCTTGTCCACAGCAGTGGCAGTTGCTATAGCCGCAAAGGGTAACACAGTGGTGGGGTTAGGGGTGGCAGGGGCATGGCAGAGTGCCTATCTGGCTCAGCAAGTGCCAGGGAGACAGGCAGTGTGGGGGCATGCCAGGGGCACAGCAGGAGGCAAGAGCATGGCACAATAGCCCCAAGGGTCCCCCTAGATGCAGAAAAGGTGGTGGTCATCTGTGTCTGCACTGCAGAAGCATGCAAAACCAGAATGTCCCATGTGTACATATGGAAGATTAGTAACAACAGAATCCCTGTGGGCATTGTAGTGTGAATGGGTCTCATGGAGAAGATGTGTACAGAGTTGGCCCAGGGAACAGACACAGAATCCAAGGCAGGAGAAATCAGCAACCCATGGGCAGGGCTTGGGGGAAGGGGGGAGGGAGAAGACACCAAGAGTGGCCTGTGGTAGTGGGGGAAAGTGGTGGCTTCAGAAACTGCTGTGTGATCTCTTGCAGAGCATTATGCACCAGATGCTGTTTTTATCTCTGATATTCTATTACCAATAAATACTCAGGAGATAGATGTTGGGGTGAAAACCTGATAGAACAAAGAAGCAGCAGATGAGAGACAAGCTGGCCTTCTTGCTACAATCCCTAGACTTAAGGGGGGGGGAGTCAAAAAGCCTGTGAATCTCCAATTCCCTATTCCTTCCTGTACCTCTCAATCCATATCCTGGGTCCTCTGTGTACTCCATGACTGATTCTTGTCACGGACTCCACCCCCTGATTCAAGGTTAACCATATTAACATGATCTCAGGGTGTCACAGTGAGAGCAAATATCCCACAACAAGCATATAGAACAACACTAAATGGATGCAGGGTGTGTGTGTGTGTGTGTGTGTGTGTGTGTGTGTGTGTGTGAGAGAGAGAGAGAGAGAGAGAGAGAGAGAGAGAGAGAGAGAGAGAGAGAGAGAGAGAGAGATGTGGAGAGACAAAGAGAGAATAATAATTAGAGAAGAAGAGGTCATGAATTTGAGAAGTAGTTGTGGGGTTGAGGACATGGAAGGAATTGCAGGTAGAGATAGAGGGTGGAAATGATGTAATTATAGTACTTATGTATAAAATCCTCAAAAAATCTGATTGTTTCTCATGTTTTTTTTTTTTCCATTCTGAATCACAGGAATACCTCTAGTTTATTTAAAAATTTTTAGACTAGAATCTTTTCAATTTTCAATATCTACCTTAAAACTATTTTCTGTATTCTTTCTGGTAGCTGCCCACAAAATATTGGGGTAGTTTGTCTAATATTTAAAGAAAAAATATGACTCCCTTTTTAAAGTACTACCTTAACTTTGGTTTTCAAGAACAACTTGGGATTCTACAGCAGGAGAACAAGGTGTTTGCTCTATCCCTGTCCAACTGAGTGTCCAACTTTGTTCTGCCACAGGACAAAGAACAGGTTATCTTGAGAAAGCAAAGGGGTATTTCATTACTAAGGGGTATGGATTGAACAACTATAACAAATGGCTGTCAACATAAATCAACACAACAGCAAACAGGCAATGAGGCTGAATCACTGGAACTGTGAAAAGTGAGAAAAAAGTTGGAGGGAGACTAGAAATCTTACCTGTGGTCATCTTACTGTCCTCCTAAGGAATTTGACCTTTTCCCTATAAAGGTTGACTGCAAAACCAGTTTGGATCCCCCTTTGTTTTACACATGAGAAATTACTAAGAACTCAGTGTGACCTGTTATCCCAGCACCCTTCACTTGAGAACTAACTTCCCAGTTAACTAAATGCACCAGTGTCATTTCCTAGGCCCAACTAACTTCAATAATCACCCCCAGGAACATGCAGGCATTTTTCAGCCTACTGACATCTGAAGTGCTTGAAGGTCTCTGACAACCTCATAATAAAATGTCACCCTTTATCCTATCAGTATTCTCTACAGGCTGGAAATCAACCTACAGGCAAAAAATGGAAAACTCCCCAAACTATAGGATAGGGCTAGATGAAATGATCAGCTTCAATTATTAACTCAATATGCTTTTTAATACTATTAAATCCCTTTTAATATCATTAAAAATTAGGTAAAAGTATTTACTACCTTCATCTCAATTTTTATCTAAAATATTACATATTTATTATATCTCTTCAACTGGCTCAGAGCTATAGTGAATAATTAATACTGTTTCTATTTAATCATGTAAAATGATTAATTAATACTTAAGCAAAAAAAATTAATACAAACGTTTCCAGTATTTTAAGATTTCCCTCCCTACCCCCAAGAAAGTTAGAAACTATAGGAAGGTCACTGATTATACCAAGCCTTAGAATAGTCATTGGCTATTACTTCTTTTCTCTGACATTCTATGTACATAAAAATGTTTAACTCAAAACTAATATTCTGTGAAATTGTTCACTTTAAGAATCAGAAGGCAGCCCTTGTCAAATGCTTGGTTCTTTGGAAATAAGATGTTAGTTATTTGATGTAGCTGTCTTAATTTTCTAAAATGGAGCAGATGTTCTCTGCATAGAATATATATTTGTGTACATCACTCTTTCACTTATAAAAATAAAGAAGGATTGGGCCTCATGTGAAAAGGCAAAGCAAAACATAACATTCTTGCCATCATGGTCCTCATAAGCACAGGAACAGAAGGTTTTTAACAAAGGGAACTTTGTTTTAATAGCATCTGGAGGCAATGCTCATTTGATAGATTACTTACCCAAATACTCTGGATTTGATCCCCAGTAAGGCATAAAGCCAGGCATTGCAGTGCAGGCTTGACCCTGTCCCAAAAAGAGACGGAGGGTGCAAAGAAGGGTCAGGAGGAAAGAGAGGGAAATTTATTTTAGTAGCATGGCTCTTGTTGTTGGCATTGTTTGCTATTGTAAGTTGAGAGGTTGATATAACCATCAATATATCAGAGATCTGATGCTTATTCTGCTATTTTCAGCCAAATGACAAAAGATACAAGGTCACTTCTGTGAAACACCTATTTTTCAGGTGCCTATTTTGCCCTGAAGCCCTAATGATTCTATGTAGACCTCATGTATGTCATTCTTCGGTCTTAGTCTCCATCTGTATTATCAACCCTTTCTATTTGCTGTCATCTCTGCCACCCATAGGACCTTGTTACTACTCTTGCTCCTCTTTAGTCCAATCTACACAAATAACAATTACATTGGTTTTTCTCAAATATTCTCTTAACTGAGTAAATTTGAGTCCCCCTAAACACACAATTCTGCTTTCACAAATATAGATTACAACTGGCTTATAACTCATAGTACTGTTTTCAACACCGTTCCCTTATCTTCTGATTTGAAGATTGTCTCTATGCTGTACAGAACTGTTATCCTTTAAGGACACCTGGCCTTTCCAGGTTTCTTCCTTCCCATCTTCCATCCTTGAGCCTAAACTGTTACCATCTCTATTTGCCACATCCTCAGAGGTGTTTCAAAGCTTAGAAGGCATTAACCAACCATAATAATTAATCTCACTCTTCTCACTTCTTATTGGCCACAACTTATGTATTTTAGACATTTTATATTTTATGAAATGTTTAAATGTATCTTGCTATCTAGCTTGCTTTTAGAGAACTCATTAGAATTCTAATGGCACCATTACTTTTTTCTATAAATACATTGAATTATCCAGATAGATATAAATGACCTCTTAATCTTTAGGTTAAAGTAGCAGTCAAAAGAAGGTAAAATTTCTAGGTGAAATATTACAGCATGAATCAAGTTAACTTTAAGTTTTTGCCTTCAGTAAATTGCCCAGAAGGCTTGTGTAATTCACCTTTAACAAAACAGTATTAGCATAATAAACAGGTTTTGACAGATATGCTAGACCAAACACTTTGTATAGTCATGAGCACATGTGATGTCTTTGAAAATGTCATTCTATCTGTATGCTCCATTTCAAATGACTGATTCAGAAAATTTAAGTCTATTTGGTACTTCCTTTATTTCAGATGTAAATCACCAAATGCTTTACAAAGGCATGAGTAGTATTATCCAAATACATTGAAATGGAAAACATGAGTTTCATATTCAAATGATTACTATTTAAGCACCATCTGCTCTACCTCCCCTCCCCCCTCTGCCCCACTTCTAAGAGTGTCCATCCTTAGAAACTCTTTTAGTTCACACATCCCTGAAGACTCTGGGTACCAGCTGGAAGAAAGGAACATTGGCAATACTGACAGAAAAATGTTTCCAGTAGCTAATACCAAAACCACAGCAGAAAATACCCTTTTAAAGTCATTATGCAACTGTCTTAATCCTCTATGGAACAAGGTAGAATAAATATGAGGTCATCCTCTTCTTCACTTGGGGAAGAAATATATGCTGGTAAATTTCTCATAATTTGGAATGGAAATTTAGTAGTTATTTTTTTCTGTAGGTCTACCTTTCTTTACTTACAAAAGCACCTCATATACCACAACTTTCTCAATAACACACAAAATGTGAAATCCTTCCTCCTGACTACTAAATACAAACACAAAGGAAAGCAAATACAAAATAACAGAAGTCAATGAGAAGGCAAGGATTGTGAAATGTCTTGCAGAAACATCTCTTATGCTCACACTCAATTAGCTGAGCTCTTTTCAACCTTTCAACAGTCCTCTCTGCTCCCATGACTCAATTAGGACTCTCTGTGTAACTTCAGCTCCACAGAGTGGTCCCTCAATAAAATGGATCCAATCTAAAATGTGGACATTGTTGTTTTTTCTTTCTTTTAGTTGTGTAATAATGAATCTGTCTTCATTCTATTCTCAAACAAGAAGTGAAGAAAGATATGTATCTTTGTCTTAGAAGAGAGGTTCCTTCCAGGGTACCTTCCAGGGTTCCTTGGAAATAGAAATAATAAGTATAACTATGTTGAAACATCATAATTAGGTATTTTGTTAATATCAGAGATGTAGTATCTTAGACTACAACTGCCTGGCAGGAACCAATGAATATCTACCTAGCCAATAAAATACTACTAAATGATACAACTTTTCCAGGGAGTATTGAGAGAATAGAACTGAGGATGGCTCCCAGAGACATAGAGCTCAATATTTATCACAAAAGATAGTCATCATATAATAGCATAGCACATTTCCTTTCTCTGGGATCCCTCGTCACATCTCAGACACCCTACTCCCCACCTAAGCCATGGGTACCTTGGCTGACCTGCTTTTTCTCTCACTCTGACATCTCATATTTCTTCTGTCTGAGCAAATAAGTGGCACCTGGAAAGTTTTAAATTCCATTTTGAGGTTGTGGATACCTAGAATTAAACTTAAAGATCGAACGAAGATCAGTGTTTAATTACATTTACTCATTTTTGCTTGTGCTGTCATCAAAGCAGTAACACTTTTACATGCATTGTTTCACTTGTCATAAATTTGTTTTGTTTTTTTAATTTTCTCTTTTGTCAGTTTTGAATAAAGCCTATTTCTCATTGTTCTCCATTTTACTTTGACTATAGATGCCTTTTTCCTTTGCCTTATCAGCCAAACTAGTTAACAGATAAAGAAATCTTACTTCTAGATAAAAAATGTAATGAATTATGTTTAGTACTTGCCTGTTGGTCCTTCTGCTTTTGTAATGAAATAAAAGGTCCAAAGTAAAAATTTCATAGAATTTTGATATTCTCAATTGTGATCTCTGTTAACCAGTTACTTAAGTGACGTCAGTTTCTTACATTTACCCAAGACAACTACTACCTTAGGTTCATTGTAGAGCATATTTGCATTGGGAATATTTAAGTAATTGTTCAACAAAGAATAGATGGAGTGCTGTTATGGATGAGGAATCAGGGTAGCTATGCCGCTGCCATGCAGCTGAGTTCTACCCAGGACCATGGATCAAAGATTCATTTCATAGTCTCACTCTGCTCTTCTTATTCACTCAGCCTGCAAATGAATGTTTCTCTCCCACCCACCTGTTCCCAAATACCAGGTAGCTGCTTCCCAAATAATTGACTCAGAGACATAATATGACTTATAAATGCTCAGCTGATAGCTCAGACTTATTACTAGCTAACTCTCATACTTAACCCATAATTCTTATCTATGTTTAGCCTCATGGTTTGGTATCTTTTCTCAGTATGGCATTCTCAACTTGTTTCTCTGTGTTTTCCAGTGACTCTTGATTCTGCCCTTCCTTTCCAATCATTCTTAGTTTGGTTGTCCTGCCTATACTTCCTGCCTGGCTACTGGGCAATCAACATTTTATTAAACCAATTCAAGTGACACATCTTTACAGTGTACAAGAGTATTACCCCACAGCACAGTCAGCTGCAGGATCATTCAAGAGATGTTAAACAAGTTCCCACTTCAAATTCTCAAGATATCTTCATCTGTCTTAATTCTTTCAGTCTGCTATCAACATTTACCTTGTATTCCCCCACTGGTGCTCTGGAGCCAACTGTCCTTTTTTCCTCAGCATTTTTAAGGCCATTGTGTCTCATTGTATGCCAGTAGAACATGACAAAAGACAGAGAACAGCTGCTTCCATCTGTAACTTTCTACTACTAGTATGACTATTGTTTAACCTTAAAAGTCTTTAGGAAAGACTAAACAAAATGTTCTTTAGGTCTTTTGTTAAATAACAATGAAGAAAAAAGAGAATCCATGAGATTTAAGTACAGTAATATTTGGAGTGGGGCATTTCCCCAACTTTGGTTCCAAATATCTCAGCAGTAATTTTCTTCAGTTGAGATTACATGCATTAGTGAGTTTTCCACAGCAGCAATTAATTGTAGGATATTCAGAAAATAGCTGGCTTAGCAAGATGGCTCAGTAGGCAGAGGCACCTGTCACCAAGCCTGATGACCTGAGTTTGATCCCAGGATTCTTATAATGGAAGAAGAGAGACAACTCTTGCAGATTTTCCTTTGAGCTGCACATGTACTCTCTCTCTCTCTCTCTCTCTCTCTCTCTCTCTCTCTCTCTCTCTCTTTCTCTCTCTCTGTCTGTCTCACACACATAGATGTAATTTTGAAATGAAAATATTAAAAATATAATGTGAAGTTTGGGGCAAAAAGTAAGGAAGTAAGACCTGGCGTTATTTAGAGATGTTGAAAACATAACTTTAGCTTTCAGAGGAATGATATAATTGTGAAGAGCAGAATATTTGCTTCTGAATTCCAGGATCTAACTTCTTACAAATTTATTTTCAAGAAGCTATCAAGGAGAGAAAGCCTGAGGTTTATGTACATTTCATTTCAGATAGCACAAAAATTTATCCATTTTTATGAGGTATGCTTCATAAAGTTTATCTTTTCATAACATTTAAATCTCTCAATATAACTCTTCCTTGATTCATACAGATAATAAAGCTACACTTAAAGATATCGCCTCTTAATCATTCCAGAAAGCTATGCTGGCCTAGGAGACAGGGCATTTTACAAACTGCCCCAGGGAATATGTTGAGATCAGAATGGAAGAGATACGAGGAACTGTAAACTCTCAGTGGAAAAGACACAAGCATTTTCTCAGGACATCCTAAGCAACATTCATATGGTAATGCCCACCTATAGGTTCAAAATTATAACATCTTTTCACAAATTGTTTAAGATTACTAGATATATTTAATTATTCTATGCCTCCTTATATGAGAACAAACAGCTTACTAAAAAACTAAACAAACAACAACAAAACCTCAATGTTTAGTCTTCTGAAGTTTTCAACTACTATTGAAAATTAGGAAAGCATAATTTGCAGCCTGAAAATTAACAATAAAGACCTTGAGGGAAATGTTTTAAATCATTTAAGACAGATAATATTTCCTAAAAGTCAAGAAGTCATTCATGAAGTAATGAGAGAGCTTCCAATCTTAAGCCACCATCCCATTAGAGGGTACTTCTCCAGGCTACCACTCTTCAACTGTGGTCAAATCAGCGAGGAAATTACCTTGTTTGGCAGTGTTCTCCATTTTTCTCTATATATCCTCTTTACTATGTCTATCTAAATTTTTGTCAATGTCAAAATTTTAGAGCACAATATTAAATCTGAATTAATCTGTTCAAAGTTCTGCCTTCTATAGTGAACCAATGTAAGAAAGAAAACATCTTAATTTTCAAATAATGAGAGAACAAGAGAAAGAAAAATGAGAACATAGTTAAAGAGTATGAAATCTAATACTGGCCTAGGTTACTTTTAATGCCTTTAGCCTGGGTTTTCTGAGCTGCCTCTGTTCTATGACTTCCAGGAAATCAATGAGCGAATTCTAGACACCAAAGATAGTACACAAGCAAAAGACCCATAAAACAATTCCATATGGGTCTAGCTTAATGAGAAAGTTAGTTTACCAAGGTTAGCCACAGAAGTGTGAGAGAGGAATATGGTAACTCAAAGGCATCACCATAAAGCTCATCCCAGTCATGGACGTGCTATCTCTGAGCACTTAGAAGCTTAACCAATTGGAGATTCTCTTTCCTTCAGCAGCTGGCATAGATCACATGGCCCCCAGGAGAGGAATTACAAATCTCATTCCAGGAGCTGTGTGAGCTTTGAGGGTTCACTCCAGGAGAGAGTATCCGATTTAGAGGAAGCAGCTACACAATAGTCTCAGAAGTAAAAAAAAAAAAAAAAAAAAAAAATAGTGTCAACTTTATTATTATTCCCCTACATAGTTAAAATGAAGACTCCTTTGTTACTATGTGGGTTTGTGGAGCTTGTGAGAGAAAAGTAGCAAGGTATGAGAAGTCAGAAAATTCTTGGAAGATAATAAAGATCAGGAAGAAAATGGACCAAAGAAAGCTGGGTGCTGATATAGAAGCAAACAAATAATCCAAACAATGGGAGATCAGGTGGGATGATTATGAGTATGAAATCAGGCAAAAATACACTATGAAACTGTGTCTCTTTACAGGCCCATAATTCTGAAGATATCTCTAGAGATTAAGACAAGTCAATTCAGACAATTGCAACATCTCACAACCCCAAATGACAGTCTGGTCCAATACACTCTCCTAGTATAAGTTAGTGGACTTCCACCTACTTTGTTGTTATCTACACTACATCAAAGATACACTTATAAATTCAAGTCTTTAATGAGATAGCCACAGGTAAAGTGAGATTTTTACTTTGCATTTTTTGTAAGTCACCAATCTTTGATATGCAAAAGTTCTCAAAGATTGACCTATCCAAATACCCATCTTTGTTATCAACCAATTTTTCAGATTGTTTAGATAAACAATAAGTATGGAAAATTTAGGAAACCAGATAAGACAATTGATTGCTTCTGGTTTTTAGAGGATTTGATAGTACTATATGTAGAGCATTATAGTGCTTAGAAGGGCATCATGACACAGTTCTTCTTTCCACCCTGTATCTCTTATCAGAAAGAAAACTAGTCATATTTGCAACTAATTTGCCAGGACTTGCCCAGTAGTTGTTCAGGAAACTGGGAAAATTAAATATCAGAACAACATCTTTTTATTCTTTCAATTTCTGTAAACATGTAGAGTGGCACCTGTTATTAAACATACACAGGGGGACATGCAAACACTTTATGCATGTCCTCCAGGGCTACATTATCTAGTATTGCACTATGCGGGAGCATCTATCACACCCTGGTAATAACACTTAGGTCCCAGTAGCTTCTCAAAATAAAAACACACTTCTAATTCATATGGCATCATCAGCTTAGGACTAGGCAGAGTTTCTGGGACTGAGGACTCTGAAGAAAGAGGGCTTTTGATGTTTCAAGCTTTTAGCATCTCCATTTTTTTAAATTCATGTTGTCAAGGTCATAGTAACTAAATTGGGGTGTAGAAAGAAACACTACCATTCAACATTGCCTTCCTGGCATTTGCTACCATATAGTTTCTCAAAGGAAACCATGAAGCTTTGTTGGGTTTCACAGGGAAACATGCCTGAAAGAAAGGGAAACCAGGACAATGAGTAGAAGAGGAATTTTTTTACCCTTTCTAGCAATATACACGATACATCATGGGGAAGATTGTATATCTTTATATTTGAGAATTTCATAAATGACTGTGACATTTTCATTTCTCCCCCTATGTCAATTCTTCTCATGTCCCCCACTTTAACTGGATAGCCTGTAGTTCTTTATCTAGGGGTGAAACTTTCTGAAATCCTCACATACACATTGGCATAACAGCTGGTGTTGTCATTCTGTGGGTCTTCTTTAGGTAACTATATTGTTAAAATATCTTGTGTACAGCATCCATGTCCTCAAACCAGACTACCTGGTTCTTATAATCTATTTGCCTCCTCTTCTACTCTTTTCCCTGAGCCGTAGATCTTGGAGGTTGTGTGTGTTGTAGGTATATCTGTTGGGTTTGGGGAAAAACCAGTCACTTGTTCTATGCATTTGATCAATTGTGGGTCTCTATAATAATCTCTATATGCTGTAAAAAGAAGCTTCATTGATAAGGGGTGAGAGATATATGTGGGGGTCTAAGAATAAATATTTAGAATATAGTAAGAATGTATATTGATTTAGGAAAATGACAATAGTAGGATCTCCCCAAGCATCTGCATCTTCTCCACACACAGGTTTATAGTACCCATCATGATTCCCTTCCTAGTGAGGAGGCCTTGAATTCCTGATTGCTTTTAGTTACCTTCAAGATGAAAATGATGTATTGCACCATTAGGTATATGTTTTAGAAAAGTCATCGTCACTGTTCATAGTTTTTTTCAGCTATGTATGACTGTCGCTTGTTTTTCTCACTTGGAAGCTTACAGGTGTCTTCCAGTACTATGACAGCAAGTTCTCAGGTCAGTCAGTACCAGCTCAATTTCTCCAAGTTCTCTATCAAAATCATATGGTACCATCAGCAATAGAGATTTGACTTCAAGTTCTGAGAGGTAATGAAGGACAATGGCAATAGCATCCATTGTTTTGGGAGTTTCTTGGATGCCCATGATCAATAACTTGTAGGGGGGTTTCACATGCCTGACACTGAGAATTTTGCTAGATATTCTATGACTATTAGATGAAGCATGTATGATACAATGCATGGTACAATTTCATTTAAAATGTGTGTGTGTGTGTGTGTGTGTGTGTGTGTGTGTGTGTGTGTGTGTGTGTGTGTGTAAGCTTATAAAATAATGTTTCCTGTCATGACTGATTGTCCTCTTAGCTAAGCAATTACCTTATTGGGGATCTCAGCTATGCCACACCCCTAGGAAGGTTTTGTTTTTTGGTGGATTTTTGGCATCTTCTATAAATAATATGTCATCTGCAAATCATGATCATTTAACTTCTATTCCTATTTGTATCTCTTTAATATGCCTCTTTTGTCTTACTGCTATAGCTTTTGCTTCAAGCACTATGTTGAACACAACTAGGGACAATCTTCTTTCTGGTTTTAATGGGATTGTTTTCACCAAAATATTATAGGAATCATATATTCTTTTAGCAAGCACAAATGCTTTGTCATGGTATAAAAACAACTTACAAAAAAATCACTAAGCCTTCTCTCAACCAAAAACAAGCATGCCACAAATCAATCATGGAAACATTCCAATTCACATTAACCTAAATGAAATTATCCGTAAGAAAGCCTAGGAAGCAGCTAAAAGACCCATGCAATGCAATCTTTAAACCTCTGATGAAAGAGATTAAGGAAGATACTAGAAGATGGGGAGACCTACCATTCTCATAGATTGATAGAATTAATATTGAGGAAATGGTCATTCTACCAAGAGTATTTTCCTGATTCAATACAATCCCAATAAAAATCTTCATGACATGTTTTACAAAATAGGAAAAAAAATACTCAAATTTATTTGGAACCACAAAAGAATCCAGGTACCCAGAGTCATGCTGAGAAAAAAGGGAAATGCTGGAGGAACTACCACACCAGGTTTCATGCTATATGACAGAGCTATGGTTATAAAGCACTGGAGTTTTAACATTCAGAATTCTGGCTTTCAGGAATAAAGCCCAAGTCCTTTAATATACTCATGAATTTCCTCGTTCTGCATTGTACCAAGGTGGTATTTAATATTTAGATAGTAAAACTTAATAATCAATTATTTTATTCCATTCCTTTGGTACAATAGATAGACACACTGATATTCCACTCAAGTTCATATTCTAGATATAGTAGATATTTCATAACTGTTCTCTCCGCAAGGTCCCTCTACAGCAAGGCTGTGCTGCCTTTGATGGGTTCCTGAATTCTTAAAATCCTTACCTGTAAGAGTAAACAACAATATCCCCCCAAAGCATGTCACATACTGGCAGTTTGCAGTCAATGGCACTGCTCAGGGGATAGTTCCCCAAATGCAATTTGTGTTTGCAAAAGGTGAAAAAATAGCGATTTTCACTCCATGTTCAAAGACATGATGGAACTGCAAGGAAATTGAAATTGTTAGAATATTAAATATATTCTAATTAATGGAAACAATAATACACCCAGTAGGTAAGTAAAAAGAAACTACATAGAACATCTCGTTTTTAAACTTATACAGAAGTAATTCGATTTGAGCATGAATAGTTATCATAAAATTGCTATTACTATTGCTTTTCAAATTATTTTCTCATTTTGCCTTGAATTCTTCAGACTGTCATTATGTGTAAAATTATTGTATTTATTTTAATTTCTCTAGCCTATTTGTACTAAGTCAGCAAATTAAAAATGCACTCACATGTGTGAGTTTTCTGGATTTAAAGCAAATTCAGTACCTTGTCTGTAAATCCCTAAAGAGAAAGATAAGTCTCCCTAAGCCCAGAGATTTTTCAACAGTGCACTGAGGCCTCTAAGGATATCCAAATATGAAGGAGAGTGTTCTGGTTTAGGCAGACTGATCAAGAATATTTTCAAGCATGGTTTTCAGCTTAATAGAGATCCTATCCAAACTCAATAAAAAACAGTTTCACTATAGGCCTGAATTCTAACATTATCATTGCCTCCACAAACAAACCTAATTCAATTTAGAAAAGAAAAAAAAAAAAAACTAAAGCAGGAAGAAAGAGACCAACCAGGAAAAGTTTAAATAGGTCAGTTTTACTGTAGTGACTGGAAAATACTGAGCTGAAAACAAAATATCTGTCACTTCCTATTAGACACTAGTGTCTAGAAATAAGCAGAGGCTTCATAATGGACAGAAAAACTAGAATAAGGTTTCCTTGTACTTATCCAAAGGGCTGGCAAATCTACCATAGAAGCAGAAGCAATAAAAAACGCCTAATAGTTGTGGTATGTGATTTTAACTCTCTACAAAACACAGACATTTAACTATTCACAGTTAAAGCAGGATAATTATCTGGGCATCATCATGTGTGTTCAACACCAAAGATGCATTTTTTAAAATTTGTATTGATTCTTTGCGGATTTCACATCATGCATTTCAATCACAGTTATCTTCCCTTCCCCTCACATCTGCCCTCTGTCCTAGTAACCTTCCCACCCCAAAACAGTCAAATTCAAAAGAAAACCAAACAGAAAACAAACAAGACACAGAGAGAGGCACAGGGAGAGAGGAGAGAGGGGAGAGGAGAGAGAGAGAGAGAGAGAGAGAGAGAGAGAGAGAGAGAGAGAGAGACAGAGAGACAGAGACAGAGACAGAGAGACAGAGAGAGACAGAGAGAGACAGAGAGAGACAGAGAGAGCCATTGAGTCACACATTTTACCTTTTAGTCAATCCATCTTTACTTGCAGGTGTTCATTGCCATGAGTCATTGGTCTGATTCTAGGTCTCAGGCTTTTGCTATGCCCCCAATAATGGGCTCTCACTGGGGATCCTTTTGGATATCCTGTCGATGTCCTGTGCCATGGATATCCTGCTGTTTGGGATCTGTAGGTTCATCACCTTCACCTGCTCCGACAGTTCATAGATGAGGTGGATGTTGGGGTGGGCCAACTCACAGCCCTGGTTCTGGGCCTGGGTGGTAGCTGAGTAGGTCAGCCTGCCAGCTCTCCCTCATTGTCACACCCAGGCTAGCTCTCCAGCACTGCCTCAGCTAGCTCACCCAATGCAGCCTGCAGCAAGGAGCAGAGCCAGTTCTCCTGCTCTCAGTTCCCAAGATATGGTTCACCCACCTGGGCCAGCTGTACTCTTTTGCCCGGGCAAGGTGCAGGGTCCTCTCTCCTTATTGCTGTATAGGGGGGCATACAAGTTTGGGGCGGGGTCAGCTCTCATGCCCCCAGGGCTAGCTCACCTGTCTCTCCTGTGCACTGCAATTGGTGAGGGGCATCATTAATTCTTTCACTTTCGTGGCCTCAGGACCAGCTCTCTCACCTAGCACAGGTGGCAAGGAATGGAGTGGGGAGGGAGGGCATCTTTCCCTCACCCGGGCCACCACATAATAGATGAAATTGGGTGGGATCAGCTCGGTGGCTCTCACACCCTCATGCAGGCTCACCTGCTCCCGGGACCACAGAGTCAGCTCTCTAGGGTGCTGCCCAGACAGGGTGCAGGACCTGATTTCTTGTGCGCAGCAGCCAGTGAGGGTCAGGGCTAACTCTCCCATTCTTATGACCCCAGGACAGTTCTATCACTTGCTACATGTAGTAATGGGGTAAGGGAGAGGGCATCTTTCTCTCACCCATGCTACCACTTGGCTGATGAGGGGGCAGGGTCAGCTCTCCTGCTCTTATGCCCTCAGGATTAGCTCATGGCATCCTGGACCACAGGTTCAGCTCTAATGAGCTACCTAGGTGAGGTGCAAACCAGTGATGAAGGATGGGGACATCCTTCCTAAGTGTGTGGGACCAGCTCTCCCCTGAGGGGTGGGACCAGCTCTCCTGCTACAGTAGCCAGCAAGGGGAAGGAACAGCTATCCCAGTAACAGGTGGTACTTGGTTGAGTTCAACTGCTGCCCACACACACACACCTCAAGGCATGGCTTGGAGCTGGTTTTTTTGTTTTTGTTTTTGTTTTTTGTTTTTTGTTTTCTCATCTGCTCTTGCCTAAAAGCTTCGGGTGGTGCTTGGTATGATGGTGCCAGATGTCCCAGCACCAGAGAGAACGGCAGGCTCCTGGTTGATTGTGCCCCTCCCCAGACTTCTGAGAGATAAGCTATCTGTGTCCTTCACTGGCTCAGGCTTGCAAAGTGCCCAGCAGCTTCCGGTTGATTGTTGAAGATGCATTTTTTAAAAATGTGTCTCATCATAAGATTTCTTCCCAACATTTATACACAAGCAGTACTGACATTTGACCATGTGGACTCACAACATGCCTCCTTGCTACCACGTGCCAGCAGGATGACCATCAAAGGGAAGCAAACGACCCATATGCCTGGCCCTATTTTATTTAGACTCCCAGGCATTTACCAACACTCTCTCTCTAACATCTTTTTATCTCTATAAGCATTTTTTCTCATTCTTCTCATGAGGAGACATCACCATCTTTCATTATTAATGCTGCTTTTCTCTGACTAAAACTATTGAAACATAAGGGTCTACCTAACTGTTTATGTTATGACACTGGTTTATAGCCTTGGGCATTGGTGTCTTCATGCATTGTCTTTGACCCCTGTAGCTCCATCTAACTCATTCCACTTTGAGGGCCCTTAAAAGAGAATTCTGCCTTAGTTCATTTTCTTTGCTGACACAGCTTTTTCCATGAAAGACTCCCTTCTTCTTTGCTAGGCTTATGCTAACCAGACTTTCAATACAGGTTTGTGCTACAGACCTTCTAAATATGCACCATTTCTTCTATCTTTTCTAACAGAATTTTCTAAACTTGCTGTCATTTCTTTTTTTTTTCCTTAGCAACTACCACAAGTGGTACATTTTTTTCTACATTCAATGTCTTACCAAAGTTTTCAGGCTGACTGAGGTGTGACAGTTTCCTCTTTGTGAAAATAAGAATATTAGGTGACACCAAACTTACAGTGTTTGGAACAGAAGCTGTCAATGGACATGATACATATACATCCCTATTTGACTATGATCTAAATAGATGTTTGATGACAAAATCATTGATTCTAGCATTATTATCATTCCTTTACTACTCCCGTTAAGCTACCACTTCTCTATATCTTCACGAAAAGTTTGGAGTATTGATTTTCTTGAAGCCAATTTAGCAACTTCCCCCTGGGTGGCTTTGTCTATGTAATAACTAAAGCCTGGGCTTGCAAACATTAGCACAATTTACAACTCCCTTTTCCATGTCAGCAACACCTCATGTAGAAAAACAATTTGGGTGAAGAGACAGATGTCAGAGAACAGCTGCAATGTTCAGACAGCTTGGGACTGAATCCTGCCTACCTCCTCCATTTACAGCTAACACTGGAGTTTTGTCATTTCTCTTAATTTCCTCCTCCTTCTTTAGTGGACACAGAGTAGTTCTTACCTCAGAATATCACTACAGTACTAAGGGAGGTGATATATTACACAAGACTATTACATGAGAAGTCTATGCTCTTCCTTATTCACAGGTACATGTTCATTCAAGTGGCAAAGTCATTTATGTCAAGTTGAACATTCACATCCATGACACCAACATAATATATACTCTTTTACAAAGCATATTCTTCCATGACATGGAAAGAGCATTTGAACAAGTACTTCCACAACCTTGTTCAACAAACAAACAAAGGTTCATATATAATAAATGGTCTGTCTTCATTGGTTTGGTTGGCTCATAAATTTCTGTATCAACTTCTAGTTAGCAATATTCAGCTAATGCAGACAAATGAAATCAATCGTAGAGACAGCAACACACTTTTGATAAATCTCAGGACTTAGTTGCTCCCAGAAAAGAGCTGTTATGTTGGTATCTCTGAATGATCATTCCACTCTAACAATGCTAACCTTTCATTCAACCCCAGAACCAACATAGACCATGTGGAAAGGGAAATAGAGGGAAACATACAGAATCTCAAGCCAACAGTCTGGGCTCAAAGCTAGGTTTTGGCCCCCAAAGGCACCTGAACATGTGCAACTTACTAGGCACTTTTCCCCCCAATTTTTATAAGTCTGTAAAGCAGGTTAAATTGTAAATGACAAGGCATAGCATTTGTGTGGGGGGGGAGTGTATAGCACATAAATAATGTCAACAGTGCTCCACATATAGTGGCCTTGTATAAATTTTTCTTACTATCATAAATGTATATGATTATAAGACCATTGCTAAAGTTTATTATTATTCAAAAAGTCACTACAGTAAGTAAAATTCTACATACTTTCTATCTTCCCACAAGTGCTATTAGGCCCTGGGAACCAATGGCTTTTTAATGCAAATCATTTAAAAGTAAAAGTTATAGCCATGCTTTATTAAAATGAAAATTGTTTACTTGGTTTTCGATTCCTTTGTTTTGTTTTTTTTGGGGGGGTTTTTTGTTGTTTTTTGGGGTTTTTTTGTTTGTTTGTTTGTTTTGGTTTTTCGAAACAGGGTTTCTCTGTGTAGCTTTGGAGCCTATCCTGGTCCTTGCTATGGAGACCAGGCTGGCCTCGAACTCACAGAGATCTGCCTGCCTCTGCCTCCGGAGTGCTGGGATTAAAGGCGTTCGCCACCAACGCCCAGCTGGTTTTAGATTCTTAAGATTATATGTCATTACTCTAAGCTTATAGTTAATACCAGAAATAAAATCACTGCAAAGATTTAAAAAAAAAACTAAAATTTCTGAACCTTTCTACTTTATAACAATTTCCAAAGCTCTGAAAGATTCAAGAATATGCTGAGAACTGTGGGTTATTTTTTGTTGTTGCTGCTGCTGCTGCTGTTTTGTTTCGTTTTAATTTCAAAAGTTGTACTGTTGAATGCTCCTTTCTTTAAAAAAAAATAAAAGACACCTCATATTACTTATTTCACATTCTAAAATTTGCGGAAATGCACTGAGGTAATGCAGATGCACCTGCCTATCTGTATGTGAGTGGGAACATCGAGACAGCATGGCCATGATCTCATTCATATTCACAACACAGTGATGTCTCCATTCATGGTTTTAAAGCCACAGCTGTAATTTGAAGAAAATTCCCTTCCCAAGCCTGTGATCGAGCTCTTTCATCTAGGACATAAGCACAGACTTTTGCTTTTCTTTCTATTCCCCTGTCACTCAGGAATGTAGTGGAAATGTACTCTGGGTCCAGTTCTCTTGTCTACTTGCCTTCCAAGACCTGCAGTGGAGTTGCTGTTTTGGTTACAACATCTCCATGATGAGTTTGAAGCTTTTGGGTTGGTAACCATTCCAGCCATGAATGGTTACAAAGCAGTAGAACTCTGAAGGCAATATGAAGGCAATATTGCATCATATCCACACAAGTGTAGGTTTGTACACACACACACACAAACACACACACATACACACACAGCAGGGAGAGGGGTCCATGATCTACTATCTTCCTTTGAATTATTATGCTCTATAGGGACATATCCATCCACATAAGATATAAAGATATTACCATCCTTCATTTTGACACTGATACTCCAGAGCTAATGAAGACACTCACAATGAAATATTCTATACCTTTACAGTGGCAAAGCTGAGAATTCATATCACAAAACCTCCTGTATATTAAACTAGAGCTGCACCTGCTTTCTTCACACTTGTGTCAGACTTTGGGGACCCAGAAGCAGACAGGAGCTGCCATCTTGTTGTGAGGCATTATTCTCTCCTGGCTACTGTTGCTCTGATATATTTTCTATCATGTCAATGAAACAATCTTGCATCTGCACAATTTGCCTTGGGAAAGCATTAGCAATTCTACTACCGTAGAAGGTTTGAGAAGTCTGTATGTGGCTAGCTCTTGATTCCTGCTCAGCTAATAATATGTTTGGATTCTACAGACCTCATGGAAGAAGTCTTACAGTTGAATTTAAAAACTAGAAAGAAAAAAGTTTTTTTTTATTATAACACTGGATATAAGGAAAAATCCCCCCAGACCAGAATTTCCATTTTTTCACTGTGGGCTACCTGGCAACTTTCTGAGGTGAAGCCAACCTGGACACCATCTGTCTTTGTGCAACCCTTTCTTCTGTTGAAACAAATGCTGTCACTCACATTCATTCTCCTAATTTGAGTAGCCAGAAACCATGCTGAGGGCTATCTGGAAATCACTCACTCTGTGGTTTAATTTAAAGAAATGTCCAAAGTGCATCTAGGTCTTGCATGTTCCTTTCTGCTAATAAAGGTAGACATTCACTCACTCTGCTCCAGTTATTATTATGCTTTGCTGACACGCTGCTTTACAAATTCAAAGTTTGTAGTAACCCTTGCTTTAATGAGCCTGCAATGATTTTCCAAGTAGCATGTACTTACTCTGTCCTTTGGCCATATTTTGGTGATTTTTAAAAAAATATTTCATTTGTTTACTGCACCCACACACAGGACAACAACCTGATTTTATCACTGTAGTGTGTGTTGTCCTTCATCCATTCAATGCCCACCACCTTTCTCTCTTCCTGTCCTCTAGCTTGTGTTCTCAGAGACAAAGCAATGTACAGAAGTTAAGGCAATTAATTATCCTACAATAACCTGTAAGTGTTCAAGAAACAGGAAACATGACCTGTCTTTAATAATAAAAAAAAACTGAACATGATAAAGCTCAATAGAGAAGATATATCTAAAACAAAGATAAAAAAACAAAACAAAAACAGCCTCCTGTGACTAGTGTTTAGCCAAGTTGTGAATGCACAAGGACAGTTCTTCAAAGGTGTTCAATGTGCTACTCCAGTTGTTCAGTGAATAGTAAGAAAGTTGAACAGTTTTACTGTGACTGTGGAGACTATTTGAATGGTGTGTGTTAGAACCTAACCAGCCACACACTTCCTTAAACCATAGCCTAATGCAGAGCAAGGGCCAGTGCTGTTCAGTTCTATGAGGGTGAAGACAGGTGAGGCGCCTGCAGAAGGAAAGGGTGAAGCTGACAGAGGTTGATTCCTGAGGTTTCTAAGAAGATGTCTTCTCCACTAGTGTATAATGAAGCAGTGATGCTGATGGAGAAGCAGCTGTTACATCCAAAAATCAAGCTAAGAAAATAGACAAATGTCCCCAACTACACAGCAAGTATTCTATACAACTGTAGATGTCATATACTAGGTCTTGTATAGCGTGGGGGGAGAAGTCGGTGTCTATCTTTAAAGAATCAAAGGGCAGGCTGCCAGTCATAATGGGAAAAATACAACCATTAGCTTGTGAGTAATGCCAATGGTCATATTATTTTTGGAGCCTTTAAGAAGTATATTAAATCTACTCTTCATGTGCTCTCTAAGTGAAACAAAAAAAAAAAAAGCCTGGATAACTACATATTTGTTTAGATCATGGTTTATTGATAAAAAAAATTCTTTCAAGGTATCACCCCTCACTGACAGTACACCTGGTCACAGAAATCTCTGAAGGAGATGTAGGGGAGTATTGTTGTCTTAAGACTTCTAACAGTATCCATTCTGACTCATGAGTCAAAGAGCATGTTTGACTTTCTGGTAAAATATTTAAATAATACATTTCATGACCATAGCTACCAAAGATGGTGATCCTCTGGTATACATGGGCAAAGTAAATTGAAGTTTCTGGAAAGAATACACCACTTTTATTTATTTATTTATTTATTTATTTGTATGTGCAGAGGATGTACATCTGAATGTATGTCTGGGCATCTTGTGCACAATATGCGTGTAGAGGCCAGGAGAGGGCATCATATCCCCTGGGGCCAAAGTTACAGATGTATGTGAGCCATCATGTGTGTGCTAGGAAATGAACTTGGGGTGTCTAAAAGTGCTTCTAACCATTGAGCCATCTCTCCAGCCCCAGATTCAACACTAAATGCTGCAAATAACTTCCTTGTAGCTTGGGATATAGCTCAAATATAGACAACATGCCAATGATGAATAAAGCCCTACATTTAACTCTCAGTAGAGCTGGGAAGTGCAAAAAGAATGAGCATTTATGACTCATGAAAAGAGATCAGTGCATCAGAATAAACAGCATTTTGGAAGAATTTGATTCTAACAGTCATGGATGATGTTCGTAGGAGTTCATTACTTCCACAGAAGTGACTTCAGAAGTTGTGGAAAAGGCACGAATTGGAAGATGGGGCCAAATTGTACAACATGATGATAAAACTTCAGTAAGTGAAAAGTTGATTCTTAAGAATGAACAAAGAGAGTGGTTTTCTAAACTGGAACTGGGCCAAAGTTGCTGGGAACATTTTTTGAAATGAGAAAAAGGGATTCAAATGTCATGTAAATTTATCTGATTGGGCAGCAGCAAGGTTTGAAAGGATTGGCTCCAATTTAGAAACACATTTCTGTCTGTGTAACATGTAGGAACACAGCCTCACACATGATATACAAATCCTGGGCAAAAGGAAGTCAACTGATGCAGCATATTTCTTTGTTTTATTACAAGAAGTTGGAACAGCTGCACTAGATTTTAACAACTTTCCTGACAGCAGCCTTAAGCAGGCAAGATTCTCTGCCAGCATAAAAAGCACAACTTGCTGAGGTCTCTGAGGTCTCAGCATGCAGCATTGAGTTAGAGCCTTAGCCTTGTTCAGATAATGCTCATGCCCACAGCAGATGGTGGGCTAGCATGAATGGATCTCTCTGATTATATGAATCACAAAGCTCATAGGACGGTTTGTTGCAACATTTGCTTTTTTTCTGTTTTAAAACTGAATAATATCTCCAAGCTTACCTGACACCACTCTCATGGTAAATTTCACATATCAACTTGTTAAGGCCTAGGGACAAGCACAGTTTTAGTCATAGATTCAAAGCATTTATGGGGTGTTTCTAAATGAGCTTAGCATTGGTCTCCAGCCTTAGCAAAGTAAACCAAGATCCCTACCTTGGCTGAACCTCACTTATTCATCTGAAGCTATTGTGAAAGGCATTGTTTCCCTGATTTCTTTCTCTTGTCCGTTTGCCATTTGTGTATAGGGAGGCTACTGATTTTTGTGTGTTAATTTTGTATCCTGCTACTTTGCTGAAATTGTTTATCAGCTCTTGAAGTTTCCAGAACAGGTCTTATCAGCCAAAATCAGCCATTAGCTGTTCATTACTTTGTAATGGTTCTGAGACAGACTACCCCTTGCTTTTAGGTTAATGAAACAGTTGTTAGTTCATTGTAGTAATAGCACGGTAGTGTTTATTTTCTTATTCGTTGTCTTCTGAGATACATTCTTGGCTTCTGGAAGTATCTGCCATTTTGATTATTTCTATGCCTTCATTTTCACCAGCAAAGACTCAACTAATTATTTTTATTTCATCAAGACAATTGAAAATATCCTCATCATAACAGATCATTAACAGCTTCACCTGTATCTTCAATCTTGATCCTCATTTGGCATGTGTCAATATATCTTTGTAGCCATTAGTTTTGAATTCAAAAGTTGGAGGAACAAAAATCCTGTGAAAGTGTTGATGGGGAGCAGAGGAGGAGGGGAGGGAGAGGGAACTGGGATTGATACTCAAAAGAAGTGTGTTTCTAATTTAAATTAAAAATAAATAAATAAATCCTTTGAAGGACAGCAATCTTGACTTGTTTACCAGAATGTTCCTTGACAAAGGAAATTCACATATTATGATATGTTTCACCAGATGAAACTGTCTCAGCCAACTTTATCTGAGGAATATTTTGTAAACTGTGAATTCTTCAGTTGTTTAATGCTCATTAGGCAATCTTCCAACAGCTGGACTTCCCGTGATTTTGTACACTGAAGAAGAATTTGCTGACCCTGATGTACTGATCTTCCTCTCTAGTCTTGCATAATTCATTGTGAATTAATATGCTTTCACACATCTAAGTGAGAAAGATCACTCAGTGAGAGAGGGGAATGCTTGATGTGATGAGTAGTGGGAGGTGAGTTGCAGTGGATACAATACTTAATAATCCTCAGGCCCTTGGGTGGTTACCTCTACCTGTATTAGCACAGAACATGCCAGCTGCTTATGTCTCTTCTCCGGAAGGCTCTCAAACCTCTAACTACCTTTTTAGGTAGAAAGTAGTCGTTCTTCTGTCCACAGTACCACCTGGAAGCTTAGTGCAATTGCAAACTCTACTCCAAATTGACTGATCCCACTATCTTAACTGAGTAATCATGCTCATGGTAACAGTTAATTGGCACAACTCTAAGAGCAGCAGTTTATGAGTATTTGGGAACTTGTTCAAAACCTTTGGGAACTCCAGTGAAGATGCATTCAATCAGCATCTCTTTAGTCTGACCTGGTAAACTGATTTAACAAACATTTTAGATGATTTTGGAGCAGATGTGAATAGGGAATTCTAAAACTTTGTTGTATGCTAGGGTTGCCAAGTGTTTTAAAATTTCCTGATAACCATATTACCTCTCACCAATTAAATATAAATGTCTATGTGTGGAAGGTAGGCATGAGTACTTTTAGAATACCCCAGATGTTTCTAAGTGTCAATGCTAGCAGAATTTCTCTATATAGCCTGCATATTAGAATAATTTGGTTGATATTATCATTCTCAGAGATATTGGTTTGAAACTTCTGAGAAGCAAGATTGTTTTTAATTTCCAAAATCTCACTATCTTGGTTACATTTGGATATTTATAGTAATTTTTTCATTGTGCCCAAATAGCTGACATGGTGCATAATGATATTGCCTCCTTCCTGTTTTACCTGTATGATTATGAACTTTTCCAGAGGTTATTAGTGGGATCGAATTCCACTGAGTTCCTTGAGGTATAAGCTAAGTATGTAGATTTTTAGTTTAAATAAAAGAAATCAAAAGACATGAAAGAAGAGATAAGGGAATGGTAAGAAGGATAGCTTCATATATTAGTTACTTGTTAATCTGACAAAATACCTCATAAAAGCAATTTTATAAACAAAGGGTTTAATTTGGCACAAATTGTGAGAGTACAGACCATCATGATATGTGGTAAGACCAAGAACTCCTAATGAAATGTGTCCTATTGACAAGGACCAATGCTTCAGACCTAAGGAAGCTGATGATAAAGCCTTTCCTTTGACCCTCTGTGAATGTTGACACAGTGAAGAGAAAGCTTCAGTCCTGGCTTCCTCTTCCCAGATGTTTACAACCTGAGACTGCTCCTCTACTGATACTACCTATTGAGATGAGTTAAAGCCACCTTTCTGCTGTAACTAGAAAATAAATGTGCTGATGTTCTGGGTTGTTGAAGGGTGTTGCCACTCCATCAGAATAGACATGGCCCATCTAAGCCAAGCTTTCCTGTACATGTGTCTGTCCTTTCTTCATTCCCTCCTTTCTAGTCAGGTTTCTAGAACCAGGTGATGTTGGACACAGCAATGGTGGAGAATTTATAGTGGCAGGAATGCAGGAACCTGTATGATCTTTCACATCATATCCACCATAAGGAACCAAAGAGAGATGCACTTCAGAAGAATTCAGAGTGGAGAACATTAGTCCTGCTTTGATTGCTTAGTTCATTTTATTTCTACCAATGGTCTTCTTCTGTCTAACACAGTGAACAAGATGAGGAGAGACCAATAAGTGGCACTGGATCCACTTATTTACATGCAATTAATGCATATTTCTGGAAACCTTCCAAAATAAGATTTAACTTCTAATTTTATATCTAATGTGCCTACTGAAGCTAGGACAGTCTTGTATATCCCACATGCCCATGCAATTATGCATATGTGCAACATATTTATAAGCAAAGAGAAGTCAATAAATTATAAAGTGTGTTTTGTTTAGTACCAGTACCTGTAAATTCCATTTTGGCCTGTCCATCTAGCTATTTACTTTCTATCCAAATTTTAAGTTCAGTAATTGACATAAACATAATCCCAGCCAAGTCAATTTTAGGAGTCACTGAAGTTTTGAGCATAAGTTAGCTTCCCAAATTAACAAGCAAAACACTATCTAAATTACTTTAGTTAAAACAGCACCTTTAGCAGTTTCACGTTTTAACTGAACCAACTGCCAGAGAACGTGGGAGTCACTGAACCAACACAGGAGCATTACCAATTAGCGCTTTCACAATCTGTGAGCAATTTGGAAGCAGGTTTCCAAATGTAGAAAGAACACTAAGAATGTTTAAGAAAATGCTGTTTAACAAACCCCAGAGTGTATGCTCTTCAGGTGTGGTTGATCCCCGCTGCTCAGTAACTCCAGATCACCTAGTCCACTGAAGGTTGACCTTGCTTATGAAATTCTCACATTTTATTTCTGTTAATGAACATTTAATTAGTTTATATTAAAGAATATTGGTCAAGCAAGAATAACCCTAAAATTATTTACATAATAGATCTTCCATAGTCACAAACTGTTTCTTTTCATGGTGTAACCTATTTATGGTTGGCACAATGCACTCTAGAGGAACAGAGTCTAAGTCTCCACAGAAGCATGGGTAGAAAACGCAATCTAGCGTGAAGTTGTTTGGTTCATGCCAGTTCCAAGTTTTGTCAGAGAGCCACAGAAGAGGAATGTTATAAATGTATTTGACCTTGTCCAAAAGGCAGTAGGAATGGGGCTCAGTAGCTCACATCCAACAGCCACTGTGAGCCTCTTCCTTACGCTGTACTTGTCACTTGAAGTAGATTTGAAATGAAGTTTTGTTGAACTCAGTTCATAGATGTGGTTTCTTTGTTTTGTCCTACAAAGTTACTTCACCAACACACATATAGAACATGTTGCAATCCAGATGGCATCAATTTAATATAATTAAAACTTTAAGAGATTATTTGAATTTGTACAAAAGTTTTAAAGCTTATACTGTGTAAGACTCTTCTATCTCACTATTAAGTCTGTTGCCCAGAATTTCTGTATACTCAAGCTGATATCCAAAGACAAAAATCTTACTCTTGTTTGTCTAGTATTAACAAAAATTTTCTGGTTGAAGGTGCTATGTACAATAGTCATAGTTTCCAGTCAGTGACAATTTGGGGTGGCAGGGGCAGGGGGCGTTTTTATGGAACTCTACCTCTTTAATTGCTCTATTTTTCCTACAATTTGAAGGACCTTTTCTTCTTTTAAAATGAGTGTGCTGTTCTTTGACTGGCAATGCTAAACTGGAAACTAGAAGGCCAGAAAATGTTGTGGTTCAGAAGAGAAAGTGTAGACGAGCAGCCTAAATGGACACTGTGTATTTATTTTCTTTGCATGCAAAAATGGAAAAGTCATGTTGACCCACAGTCTCAAATCCCAGGCAAATACAATCTTGAAACCTCTGGGCTTTTTTGCTTCTTGTCCTGGGATGACCTAGAGTGACTAAAGAAATCTCACAAATTTATACCTGGAGATGTTACATACAATGTAACCAGGAAAGATCCCCAGTACAATTTATAAAAGTCCCCCTGCAAGCTGTCCAGCAATGCAGCAAATGTAATACTTGAAGACCATTCAAATCTTGCAAAACTCAGTCTTAATTCTAGAAAAGTTTCCAAGTGTTTTGATCATGCAGAAGCTGAAGCTCACTGGAAATGAAAAGCACCAGAGTTTCCTTCCAAAACCAGAGATGTTTCCAAGTTTTCAATATTTGGAATTCAACAATGAATCAAGACTCAATTGGGTGTTTTAGTTCTCTAAAGCTGTGTGAGCAAATGGGAATTATTGTAAAGAAATAGCACAAGATATTTCCTGGAGTCCAAATTCTGCCCTCCAGATATGACTAGCAATGATATTTGTCAAATATCATAAAACAAAGTCACCCATAACAGTATTTTATATTTCTAAATATTTTCCATATCTTAAATTATTATGTGAAAACAGCACAGTCTAAAAATACTTTGTTTACAAAAATATAGCATATTTACATGGATCAAAATCTGATAAATTCTATTTTGATATCCACTGTCAAAATAAGCCATTATCTTAGGTAATAAATAAGGTATATTGTTAACTTTATAGTTCCATGTGATAGCATTTTTAATAGTTAAAAATATTTTAAATAAGTTTCACACTTAGCATATCAAGCATATCATCATGAAAAATATGAAGACAGATTCTAAATATACCCACAGTGTCTTATTCCTTAAAAGTCTTACTTGTTGATTTGTAAATAACACATGCAGTATTTCTTATAAAACTCAATGAACTTGTCAGGGGCGGTGGCATATATGCCTTTTCAATCCCAGCACTCAGAAGGCAGAGGTAGGTAGATCTCTGTGTGTTCCGGGCCAGCCTGCTCTACATAATGAGTTGTAGATCAGGCAAGGCTACATGGTGAAACTCTGGGTAGGTTTTAGATGCAACATTCTAAATTTTTCTGCTTAATACTTGTTATCTTACAGTCTTGATGTTCAGAGACTGAAAGAAGTCTAACAAAATTCTCTTTCTTCTTAATTTCTTTCACAAAATATCCTTTTACCTTTCTATACCCATTTCTGACACAGGGATCTCAATGTTGTGTTATGGCCCCTGTGAAAATTATTTTCCTTTAAAAGTAGTTTTGTAATAATTTGTTTTTCATAACTTAAAAACAAACCTCAATGAACTTCATTTGTGGACCCATGGTGGTGGTCATCTCAGAGGAGCAGCAGGTAGCAAGTGAACTTCTGAAGTTTCAGCCCATCAGGAGGAAAATCCCGGATGATGGATGACAATTTAACACTTCCTGTTACATTATTTTCTTTAAACCCTTTACATCACTGTGTTCTGTCATTCTCCCTTGAAAGCCCCTCATCCTACATGTCTTTACTAATTCCCTGACCTCTGGAGTTATTCCAAATGAAACACACATACCTAAGGACTAAAAACTAGCATCTACAAATTTAGAAAACATAAGACATTTGTCTTTTGAGTCTGGGTTATTTCACTCAGAAAGATTGCTTCCAGCTTCATGAATTCACTTGAATATTTTATCATTGTGTTCTTAAAAGATGAATAATATCCCATTGTGTAAATGTACCAGGCTTTCATTATCAGACTGGTCTGTTCTACTTTCTGGCTATTGTGAATAGGAGCATCATCGAACATGGAAAAGCAGGTATCTCTGTAGTTTGATATTGAGCCTGTTTGTTATGTAGCCAAGAGTAATACATCTAGACCCTATGATTGATTTTGGTCAACCATATACTCGGAAATGTCAGTGCTTGGCATAAAATGTCTTTTGAGTTTTAGTTTACCATCAACTTTCCAAAGAAGTCGTATCTGTTTATATTTCTTGCCTGCAATATAGAAACACTCCAAATATTTATGATTCTTACCAATAGAAATTTTAAAATCATTTCAATTAAAACAATTTCAATGGGTGCATTGTGGTACTGTATTGTGGATAAATTTACATTTCCCTGAAAACTGTGGTAAGATCATTTCTTTTAGGTTTGTCTGCCACTCTGATATTTTCCTCTGTTACGTGTTTATTCAAATGTTTAATTTTTTTCTTTTTCTTTTTTTTTCTTTTTTGTTTTTTTGAGACAGGATTTCTCAGTGTAGTTTTGGAGCCTGTCCTGGAACTTGCTTTGTAGACCAGGTTGGCCTTTAACTCATAGAAATCTGCCTGCCTCTGCCTCCTGAGTGCTGAGATTAAAGGAATGTGCCACCACCACCTGGTAAAATGTTTGAATCTTAATCTTAAACACTGAGAAGGCTTTCTTCCTTAACATGTTTGAAACCCTGTGTTAAATCTCTAGCTCAAACATGGTAAAAGTTACTTATACTTACTGGACAAACTACTTTATAAGATTTGTCTTTTGAAATGTTCTTTAATCTAGCTCCTTTGGCTACTGTCCACATTGGTTTCACTTAAAAAAAAAATCAGCTCATAAACCCCTGTGCCTTTTGGAACACTGTGGGGTATTTTGTCTATCTCAAGAACACATTCTCACATGTTTTGTTTGGTGTCACTTTATCTTTCAGATTTAAATTTAAAAAATCATTTGTGAAACAATAGCATGTACATAGTGTTAGTATTCAGGCATCTGTACTGGCCTGTCCTTGGAATTATGACAGGATACGCCCTCAACTGCAGCAACAAAGAGCACCACCTCTCTCCTGCTGCTCCTATCTCCTCAGGACAGTCTCCCCCCCCTTCCCCAATAAAAAACTCTCTGCTTGAACCTGGTCTCAAGTCATCTTTCTCTGGCACACTGTTTTTCTTAAGTAATAACACATAGTAATTAAGATTTATTTTATCTGATATCAATTGGTGTAGAATTATGTCCTGGACAGTCTATTATTTTACTTACACACTGTGCTTCCAATGTTATTTGATGAAGTCTCTATGTTAGAATATGCTTGTTTCCAGAATCTATGCTGTTCCATTAGTTAACTTGTCTATACTTGTCCCAGAAGAGCTCTGTCTTCATCACTCTACCTGAAATGTCCTCAATGCCTGCTATTTTGTGTACTATTTTTATTGAAAAATCTTTTTCATACAATAAAAATATTTTGATTATGGTTTCTCCTCCCCCAACTCCTCCCATGCCCTCTATATCCCCAAGCACCCAACTCTACACCCTTTCTTTGCCTCTCTCTTAAGAAAACAGACATCTAAAGCAAACCAACAATAAAATCAAAATAGAACCAAGTGTGTTCTTGATAAATTGTAGGTCTTTCACATGTCTAGAACCAATTTTGTGCCAGTGAGATGGCTCAGCAAATAAAGGCACTTACATACGAACCTGGGGACCTGAATTCTATCCTTATAGCCTCTGTTTAAAGTTTAATATAATGACATGCATATGCAACACCAGTACTTCTGTGGAAGCTGAGGGGACAAGAGACCAAAGAAGCACCTCCATCTCATAGACATACTAACTTGAACTCAGCACAACAGAAACAAAAGAGACCCTGCCTCAACAAGGTGGAAGGAGAAGACCAACTCCCAGAAGTTCTCTGACTTTCCGAAGCGTGCCATGGTACCTGTATGCATGCCTGCATTCACACACACACAACATATACAAATACACACAGATGACATCATCATCATCATGATCACCATCATCAAATAAGTAAATAAATAAAACTTAGAAGCAATTTGTCAAAAAAATGCTGGGAATTTTATTAAGGGTACAAAGAATCTGTAAAAACGTGCAGAACTAACAACTCAACAGAGCAACTTTTCTATTAATTTTATTCAAAGTTATTATGTAATAAATTGGAAAATGACAGTTTAGGTTTCCAATTTTAAACTTCTCAAGTCGGTGTATTTTGAATATTCAATAGTGTCTCTGCTAAACTTGTTAATTTCTTCTAATCATTTGTAAATTTGCTCATAAATCACCAGGTTATTGACAACTAATGATATTTTCTTCTTGCTTTCAATGCTGGTGTTTAGTGAACTAGTCAGGGACTTCAGGACGTATTGACTAGAAGCACTGATCATACACATGGTTATTTTCAATTTTGAGAGAAAAGTATTCAGTGTCTTCTTATGCCAGTGCTAACTAAAGGTTCTTGTTGTATAGCCTTTCTGAGTTAATGAGTACCAATCTACTTTTATGCTCCTGGCTGTTATTATTCAGCATGGATGTTGACTTTTATTCAAAATTTTATCTATGAGTCAGTCATAAGCCTTTCCTTCATTCTTTGTGAAGAGGGGGAAAAACAGTTTTTATTAACTTTGTAATGTATGACCAGTCTTACATTCCTAGAGTAAACCATTCTTGTATCTTTGGGTGTTTATTTGTTTGTTTATTTGCATGGAACTTCATAAAACAAATATGACTTATCTTTCCTTAAAATTATTGGATGATTTTGGCATAAAGGTAATCCTGGTTTTGCATAACTACTTGAAAAGAATCAACTTTTTTCTCTAGTTTCTAAGTGTACTACTACTAATTATTTTTCAGATTATTTCTTCATTAAATACCTTGAGTAAATACCTTGGTGAGTCTAAGACTGAAGTTTCTTTCGAATTTTTTTTTATTTGAATTAGAAACAGGATTGTTTTACATGACAATCCCAGTTCCCTTCTCCCACCCGTCCTCCCCTACCTCCCCCCCCCAACGAAAACCCTATCTATCACATATCCTTTGTGCTCCCTTGGATGGTGGGGCCTTCCATAGGGTGTCATCAGTGTCTACTGTATCCTTTGGGATAGGGCCTAGGGCCTCCCCCGTGTGTCTTGGCTCAGGGAGTATTCCTCCACATGGAATGGGCTCCCAAAGTCCACACCTATGCTAGAGATAAGTACTGAACTTCTACAGGAGGTCCCATAGATTTCTGAGGTTTCTTCACAGAATCTGGTGTTCCTGGGTCTGGATCCGTCCCATGCTGGTATTCCAGCTATCAGTCTGGGGAGCAAGAGTTCCTGGATATTCAGGTCAGCTATTTCTGTGGGTTTCACCAGCCTGATCTGGACCATTGTGCTCTTCACTCATCCTCCTCTGCCTCTGGGTTCCAGTTCAGTTCGGTGATTAGTTGTGGGTGTCTGCTTCTACTTCCACCAGCTGCTGGATGAAGGCTATAGGATGGCATATAAGTCAGTCATCAATCTCATAATCTGGGGAGGGCATTTAAGGTAGCCTCTCCTCCATTGCTTAGATTGTTAGCTGGTGTCATCTTTGTAGATCTCCAGACATTTCCCTAGTGCCTGCTTTCTCTGTAAACCTAAAATGTCTCCCTCTATTATGATATCTCCATTCTTGTTATCATCTATTCTTCCCATGACTCAAACTTTATGCTCCCTCATGTCCCCTGCATCCCTCTTCTTCTCCCCTTCTCATTCTTCTAGCTCCCTCCCCCCTCTTCCTGTGCTCCCAATTTGCTCAGCAGATCTTGACCCTCTCCCCTTCTCCAGGGGACCATGCATGTTTCTCTTAGGGCCCCCCTTGTTTATTAGATTCTTTGGCAGTGTGGATTGTGTAGGCTGGTAATCCTTACTCTATGTCTAAAATCCGCATGAGTGAGTACATACCATGTTTGTCTTTTTTTCCATTGGGTTACCTTGCTCAGAATGGTTTCTTCTAGATCCATCCATTTTCCTGCAAATTTCAAGATTCCATTGTTTTTTTCCCACTGAGTAGTACTCCATTGTGTAAATGTACCACATTTTCTCTATCCATTCTTTGGTTGAGGGGTATCTAGGCTGCTTCCAATTTCTGGCTATTACAAATAGTGCTGCTATGAACATCATTGAACAGATGTTCTGGTTGTATGAATGTACTTCCTTTGGGTATATGCCTAAGAGTGGAATCGCTGGATCTTGTGGTAGACTGATTCCCATTTTTTTGAGGAGTTGCCATACTGATTTCCAGAGAGTGCAAAGGTGAGCTGCTTCAGCCCCTGCCTTGAGCCCAACTTCCGCCTGCCCACTCTGGGAACTCCTGCCCAAGGGTGTGCAACAGGATGACTCGACCCCTGAGGACCAAGCAACGCAGAGTCTGCTAACATCTCTGCGCCAGTGCTGCTCTCAGCCACCTGGAGAGCAAGTGCCTCAGACCTGCCTGCACCCAACTTGAGACACATCAGAGTATCAAAGTCAATTGCACACACCTGAAGAGAACACTGGACCCACACACACCAGGAAAGGAAGTGACACCAACTGTACCCACTGG
Source organism: Cricetulus griseus (assembly GCF_003668045.3). NCBI lineage: Eukaryota > Metazoa > Chordata > Mammalia > Rodentia > Cricetidae > Cricetulus > Cricetulus griseus. Next base: position 201,625,660 of record NC_048597.1, on the reverse strand, counting down.
AAGAAGAGATGGGAAGACGACAATATAAGAACACATCCAACAACAGGAAAACCAATATGACACCACCAGTCTAAGGACTCTACACCAGCAAGACATGAACATCCCAACACAGAAGAAGCAGAAGAGAACAACCTTAAAAACAACTTCATGGAGATGATAGAGAACCTAAGAGATGAAATCAGAAAGACTGAAGATTTTATGTATATCTAAGAAGTTTTTAAATTGTGAATTCAATTTTCTCAGCAAACAACCCCTTTAACTTGTGCAATAATATGTGTGCTATAAATGTGCATGTTGATGCATACATGAATGCTGGGCCATGTAAACATATTTACATGTGCATGTGAAGACCCAAAGTCAACTCTCATGTCTTTCTGTACCACCACCCCTATCTTATTTTTGGAGAAAAGGTCTCCCATTCAATCTGGCACTAACCAATTCATCTAGACTAGCTGGCCAGTGAGCTCCAGAGGTGCCTGCCTCTACCTCCCCAATACTAGGATGATAGCTGTGGCACCCTACCCATTTCTATATATGGGTGCTTAGTGTCCAAACTCGGATCCTCATCCTTGTGCAGCAAGTACCTTGCTGACTAAGCCATCTCTTAGCCCCCAGATTTCTCCAAAAGTCTTATGTAAATTGTGTTTTTCAGTAAAGTACATAATTTGTTTTCAAACTTCTTAGCATAAATGTATTCCTAATGTCCTGTCTTTCAGATACAGTTCACATACTATAAAATTCACAGTTTTAAAAATATGCAAGTCAGTAGATTTTAGAATATTTACAGACCCTGCAGACATCATGGCTATTAACTCTACGACATTTTTATAAATCCCAAAAGAGATCACACACCTGTTAGCTGCCACTCATTATTCCTCCTCCCAGTTTCTGGCAACCACATACCTTCCTTATGTCTCTAAAAATTGGCCTTTTGAGGATATCTTGCACAAATACAATTATACAGTGTGTGACCTCTGGTGTCTGGTTTCTTTCACTCAGTGATGTTTATAAGGTTTGCTTATGTAATAGTACCTGCCAGTAGTCTGTTCAATTCTGGGGCTCACCAGAGTTTCTATGTAACAGACACACCATCTTTTTGTATTCATCAGTTGATAGAACTTTGGGTTGTTTCCTCCGTGGGCTGTTATGAAAGTTGTTACCATGGTTACAGATGAAATTCTTGTTTGAGCATTTGTTTTTAATCATTTAGGTATATAAATCTAAGAGTGGGAGCTTCTGGGTCACAAGCTAACTCAGTCTTCAGTGTGTTCAGGTTTTCCAAAGAGAGCAGATGCACCATTTTACATTTCTAACAGAGGTGTGTGTGTGTGTAAATCCCTGTTTCTCTTAATCCCACAAGTCCTTACTTCCTTTTCTTTTTGCTTTTGTTTGGTTGGTTAGTTTGTTGGTAGTTTTTTTTTTATGTCATTACAGAAAGTATAAAATAGTTTTGATTTGAAGGTTCCCAGTAACTGCTAATGCTGAGCATCTAAATATGGTTGTACTGTATTTGCTTTTTTGTTTGTTTGAGTAATTGGTAGGTTCTCACTATGTGGCAGAAGCTCAATCTTGACCAAGATGCACAACTTTACTACTTGTATTTTCAATTTCTATGTAATCTCCAGTGGAGTTATCTTTTCATCTATTATATGAGCACTTTGTGTTTTCTATTATAACCTTGGTAAAGTTTTCACGTTTTTAGTCTCATAGAATATGCCTGTGGTAGCATCATTGTTCTTTGTTGTATGTTTTTCTTGTTTGTAGTGATATAGTATTTATGATTTATTAAAGCTTGCCTGAGGATTCAGAAAGCAAAGTCAGCCATAGAAGCCAGGCACATACCTTAAACCTAGGACTCAGGACTAAGAGGGAGACAGATCTCTGTGAGTCCAAGGCCACCCAAATCTACACAAGATGAATCAATCTAAAACAGAATTGTAGCTCACACCTTTAATCCCACCACTAGAGGGGCCTAAAAGACAGGGGCATGGATTCAGTAGGAGGCATTCATTCTCTAGCCACTCTGAAGATAGGTTATAGTCTGAGGCTTGGTGAGAGCCCGTGGAGACAGGATCAAACCATTCAGCCTGAAGTAGAGGTAAGAAGCTGCTTCGATCCCATAATCTTCAGCTTGAACCCCAATATCTGTCTCTAGGTCTTCTTTTTGTGTGTTACATTTGTATTCCTGTCTTTTCTTGTTTATGTAGGGCTATAGTCATGGTTCAGTGACAGAACACTTGCTAAGCAAATGCACGAACTTGGGTTCAATTACAAGAACGACAAAAAATATTCTGTCAAGTTCAATATAATGTTTAGATAATTGTGGAATATCAAATTTAGTTCATTTCCAGTCTTTCCTATATTTTATTGTACACATTAAAATTACAATTGACACCCAAATATGATACATGGCATTTTCACTATCATTCAGCCAAAACCCTGTTTTAATTTATGCTCATATTTCCTATTTGACTCAATGTTTATTAGGAAGTTTATTGCTTAATTCAAATGTTCAGAGATTGCATCTTAATTTTCTGCTGCTTATTTCTAGATTGTTTTCACAGTGCTTAAAAAATACACTATATCAGATTTAATTCCTTGAAGATTTGTTGAGGTCTTAAATAAATGCAAAATATAAAGGAGTCTATAAAAGTACATAGAAACAAATGGTTGTATATTTTCATAATTGAAATGAAAACGAGTTTTTATTCTATTAATAATATCACATCTTTAAAAGAATCGAGACGTAGAGGTCCATCTTGCTGCATCTCCACTATGATGAGAAAAGTATGTGGTGGAGAGGTTGGAGGGAAAGAGAAGCAGACTGCTTTGTGCACCATGAAGAGAGGCAGAACTGGAGAAGTGATGGTGATGAGGAACAGCCTCATGTGTGAGGCTTGCACTGCCACATATGGTCATGGTGATGTCTAATCCCATGCTTCCACCAAGAGCCATGTTTGGGTCTATGGCCCTACTATAGCAGGGGTCTGTGTTGATGTACTGTGGCTCATGTTACCACCACAGGCCATAGGGAGGTTCATGGTCTGGGCTGCCATCTAAGGACATGTTGATGACTGAGGGCCATGTTGACCTGGCTCCACCTCTCACCAGCCACCACATGGTGGCACCAGTGGTGACATGGAGAGAGAGCTGGCTCTGGTGGTGTGGGTGTTGGGGAGCTGGTACCACCCTTACCTGGGCAATATTTCCTCCAACTTGCAACATTTCTTCCCATAGGGTTGAATTTTTAGGGAGTCAACACCCATATTAGGGTGGCATTTCTTTTGATGTGTTATTGAGTTATCCCTGTTCTTTATAACTGACCCCTTACCCATGCTCCTGTTTGTAAGCTCAATTAAATCTCATCAGGTCATCAAATTGGAAACTGGGGAAATGGTTAAGTCTATTATGGAATCTTTCTGAAATGAGGTGTGTGTGTGTGTGTGTGTGTGTGTGTGTGTGTGTGTGTGTGTGTGTGTTGATCACCCTAGGAAAAACTGAGAAGATGCCTCAGTGGTTAAAAGTTTTATCTAAGACCAAAATTCAGATCTCAAGGTCCCCAACAAATGCTAATTTGGCATGGTGACCTCCTCCCAGGTGGAGACAGGGAGTCTTCAGAGAAAGATGGCTAATGTCAATGTAAAAACCACAGCTCTCATTTTTAGGAAAATAAGAGATATTTTGTCTACTCTGATGCCATTTGAGTGACTATGGCCCAGGAACACAGATTTAGGTTACACCAGTTCTATCTTTCAATGTGGAAGCAGGTTCAGGAAGGTTTTACAGAACAGAGAAAGGCATAAATCAAGAGAAATTTTAAAATGCATTAGTGGGGACATCAGAAAGGCAGGTGGAGTGAATTAGGGGAAGCTTTTCTTTAGGCCCAAGATGCTATCTGATGACATTCTTGGAATTTTGGATTGGTAGAAGTTAAAGCCTGATAAGTCAATAAATTGTAAAACATTTTTATCTACTGTTACAGAATTTTTCAGGAGGGCCAGAACGTATCACAAGACAAAATAATTAGAACCTGAACTTGCAATATTCCAGTCCTTCTTTAGTACTGAAATCATCCAGTTGCTGTAGACAGATTTCTTTCAGGAGTTTTCATTCACAGCTAAACACAACTTCTCTTCAGAAGTTTTCATTGACACCACCAAGAACAGCCTTATATAACAGTGAGCTTTGGATTTGATTGAAATTCTCTGTCTCAGTGAATAATGGAGGAACATTTGATGGGAGATGATTCCTAATATTAACCCCAAGTCACATGCATGCACATACACATACAAACAGTTGAACACATATTCATACCACACCACACACACACACACACACACACACACACACACACACACACACACACGAAGAAAGGTCAAAAGAGAAGCCCACTTCTTCAAAAGAAATTAAGGATAAGATTCTACATGGTATGCATGTTCATTTTTCTTGGGATGGTGTTGTTCTAGCATGGGCACCCAGAACTATACATCCATACCCAAGAGCTGACAGTTTGTATGGGCAAAATCTAACATCACAGGTTTATACAAGATTGTCCATTTACACATTTTACCTCCTGTCTCCAACAGGGTGAAACATGGCTCCAATTATCTTTAAGCTGCCTTTTTGGTTCAGTTCCTGCAGAGTACAATGAGTCCCCCATTGTTACTACATCTTTCTTCCCTTGTTTCCTTTGCTGACTTTGAGCTGCTGCAGTCTTCCTGTACTACGATGAAAATGCTCTTCTTGTCCAGTTCAGGCTCCAAAGCTTTGTACCAGTCAATTCTACCAGCACCCTGCAGGGCTCCCCTTCACACTGCCCCACCTCCCTGGAGTGCCGCAAAAATGTGTTCATTCAGAAGTCAAAATACCAAGTGATTCCAAGTCAATGTATCACCCATAGACCCTCCAAGAAGCAAGTCTGAAGAGTAGATTCACTTTGTAAAGGTTTCATTCAAATTGCTGACCATGTGTAGGAAAACAGGGTCAGAGCCAGCTGAAGTGCCAGAAAGCTCCACTTCAACAGAGGGAAATGATAAGCAAGTTACATGGAGTCAGGGGAGACAAGTTTGGTCAACCATTCTGGAGTCCACAAACTTTTAAAACAGCTCTGTGACTCCCTGAAACCCTCCAATCTCCAAATCCATTCCTGCTATGCTCCATCATTTAAACAGCCTGTATAAAGTGTGTGATGACTGCAAAACTGCATAGCAGCTGAGATCCCACAAAGCTACACCCCTGCCTCTGGACAAGTGCATCATCACCCCAAATCGAATTCTTTTTCTCAGGTTATAGTTGTTTACAATTACAGCTCAAAGTCAGCTCAGCATCCTGCTAAATAAACCTTACACAAAGAAGACCTGAGGAGTACAGTTAATAAGAGGATACTGGACAAACAGTAGACCCAGTGGAATTTTAGCCAAAGCCCAAAGATAAAGACTTTTTCTGGGAAGCTTTTCTTTGGGAGTTTCCTGAGAAAGGTCAGCAGTTGCACTGGCAGTGCAAATTGTGAGCATGGAGAGTTAATAGGTCTTTCAGAAATAGTGTTATCTATCTTCAGAGTAAGTATTTATATTCTTTATATGTGACCTGCATCATTTTAGAACCTTACATTTTCTTTAAAGTGTGTGTGTGTGTGTGTGTGCCTTTATGAACAGTGTATCTCAAATAAAACAAATCAGGCAGATTTACACATTCTGAAAAATGTAAGATAAAAAGAGGAGGTCATGACAATGGAGAGCTACTGCACTTTACACAGTTATTGAGCACATAAGCACAACCTCAGGTCTCCAAGCTACAACTCACTACTCATAGGCTATGTACTAGATGCTAGTACATAGCAATCCCCTCACTTTAATACCAGTGGTTTACACATCATAAAATCAGGTTAAATCATCACATTGCTGGGAAGCCCCATGGTCCCTCAATATACAGCAATACCATACAGAAAGGGGGAATAAGAATACCTAGCTACAGACAAAATAAAGCATGAACAAGGCAAACAGGCAAATGAACAAAAATGAAGACATATGCGATGACTTTCTTCTGAAAGTCTTGACTTGTACCTACTAACAGTCTCTACTATTTAGGTTTAAGTAGGGGTGACATACAGGGGACGAAACAAAACCAAAGGCAAATTCACCAATGGTGTTACAAGGGAACAAAGCTATAAAACTTTCACAGCTTATAGTAACTTCGTGGCAGCTCATCTATGTGGTCTCCACCAAAATAACTAAGCTGACCAAAACATGGTAACAAGTTGAGAACTGATCTACAAATGTCCATTAAGTCATGACAAAGCCTTAAAAGGCTAAGTAAGAAGACATACCTGAATTGAATGTGGTATGTCAATTAAGGTGTGGGAGTATTCAAGAAACATTAAAGGATGTGGTATCGATTGTGACTTCTTTTTTATTGTTTCATTTAAAAAATAAAGTTCAGGTGCTAAATATTAGGAAATAAACCTGAGAGACCCACAGAGTGATAGGGAAAGGATCACCTCACCTTCTTCTCTATCTTCCTAGATGGAAAAGGTGGCACATCTCATTAAGCCCATCCTTATTCCCTCTGTGTATCCCTCTATCTTCATCTGAGTTTGGCCAGAAATCTCTATGGTCATTTCTGGCCAACTGACTGTGGATTCTGCTCTCCAAACTGAGGTCCGACTCCAATTTTAGTCACAGAGCAACAACACAAACAAATCTTCCCTCAATGGGCATCACTTCTTTGTAACCCCAGTACCCACGCAGCAAGATAAGAGGCAGAAACAAGAGACCCCTTGGGACCTGAGTGTCAGCCAGCCTGGCTTACACAGCAGCAAGGAAGAAGCTATCTATATAGAGGTGAAAGATGAGGATCAACAGCTGAGGTTATCCTCTGAATTCCATACACACTGTGGCAGGCACAACACACACACACACACACACACACACACACACACACACACACGCACACGCACACGCACACGCACACGCACACGCACACACGGCAGTGGGGGGGGTTGGTAGTGACAGATAACTGAAAAATGAGCATTAGAAAAAAACCTAAAGTATGGAGTTCAGTTAATAATAGTATAATAAAACTGGCTCATAAACTGTGTCCCATAGTGATAATGGATATTTACAGAGAAACTATATATAATATATATGGGAACTCATTGTAGCATCTTAGAAAACTTTCAATAAGTCTAAAGCTACTTCAAATTATTATTATTATTTTGGTTTTTCGAGACAGGATTTCTCTGTGGCTTTGGAGGCTGTCCTGGAACTAGCTCTTGTAGACCAGGCTGTTCTCGAACTCACAGAGATCCTCTGCCTCCCAAGTGCTGGGATTAAAGGCATACGCTACCAACGCCCAGCCGAGCCACTTCAAATTAAATATTTTATTTATATACAAAGCAAAATATTTTATTACCTTGAAACTTCCTTAACTGCAAGAAAGTCAAGCCAAGAATTCTAACTTGCACTTCCTGGAAAACCTCTTCAGGACAGAGGACAGATACCTCAACTAGGATAGAAACCAGTTCTCTAAAATTTTTCCAGGTACTCATTTTGATTCCTGTTATTGTTCTAGTTAGATCCAAAAGTCATTGTGATCTTTTTTAGGAATTATACTAAAACCACTAAAAGGTCACCATTTTAAACTGCTTATACCCTCACTACTTCCTTTGAACTGACCTCTTCACTTTAAATGGTTCTGGACCTGATCTAATTGAGATGATAGATTGGCTCATCTCTACCAACAAGTTTCAGCTCAAGCTTCTGAGAATAAGTCAGAGAGTGTAAGTGACTCCACTTAAAGCATATTAACTCATTTGTATAAACACTGTTCTGAGAGCATGATGGAATTACTTTATATTATGAGGTTAGGATTTTTGCATAATTTTAATCCCTTGCCATTCTCATGAAGTACATTCAGATTTCAAGCTAATAACTTTACAACAATGCCCGCAATCTGTTCTTTCTTCTTCTGTGTTTTCTTTGTTTTTACCACCCTCTTTTTTTTCCCAAAATCATGGTCTCTTTTCCTACCTGGAGAATTCTGAGATAAAATTTTCCTAGGAAATTAGCCTGCCGGATGCTGGTTAGGATTGGACACTGTGAGCCAACACATCTTTATTTCCAGAAGCTACACTGGAAAGTCTGATGATGAGAAACATCACCGCCACAGTGTATGTGTGTGCCCAGAAATGCTGGAAATGATCTATCAGCATGACTACTGCACACACTGCTGTACTGGATTGTAAGACCTTAAAGATTCAATTTCTACTCATCAGGACATTGTAATATTGAATGAGAAAGCAGCACTGTAAAAAGTATTATGGCACACTAGCAGATCAAAGATCCTACCATGGTGTTCTCTCTTGATACCTTGCTTACCTCTAACTCCTCATACAGAATGAAAAGTCTTCAGTAAAGGCTGGTGAGGAATCAGCCCTGCTAACATTTTTCCCTTTTCTATGTAACAACAGTAATATTACCTACCCTTGTCTCTGTTTCACTTCACTTTTAAACTAGAAGTATCAATGAAGATAAATCCCCTGTACACTGGGCTTTGTCTCTCAGAAAAATTTGTGATGTTAAATAAGTTATTTACTCACAGTAAAGCTCTGTTTCCTTACTTAGTAAATTATATTAATAACAAATATAGGCTATTGTAGAGATTAAATTGAATTAGCAGCAATATATTATTACATTGTTTAATCATACATTCAGCAGCTAATAAACACAGGCAGGCTGCAGTTATTCCATGGCTGCCTGCTTCTTTATATTCAGGAAAGTGGGGGAAATGGTAATTTTTCACTACCCAGATTGTGCCTTAGGGCAATGACACACAGAACTGCAGCAAAGTGGGAGGGACACACAGTTCAGAGGAAGAGACACTTCTTTGTGCTAATGGAGACTGTCACTGTTCACATAGTTTACATTTGTTATTTTCCCACGGGACACATAATTATATTTAATTGCAACTAAAATTTGACTTTCTTTAGATACAGATCAAAATTGGTGGGGTTGTATGTCAGTCTGTGACTCTTTTTACAATATTACTACTAAAATAATGGCAACTTTCACATGTTAAGATTTAGCTGAAATTCGGTTTTGTCTTGTGCTCATGACACAGCAACAAGGATAGCTCAGTGAGTAAAAGTACTTGCCAACAGGAAGCCTGAACCTGAGCTCAGATCCTGGAACTGACATAAGAAAGCTAATGCATAGCCTGCATTTGTAATCCTAGCACTCCTCCAGTGAAATGGGGAGGTGGAGAAAGGAGAATCACCCAGAAGCTTGTAAGAAAGCTAACCCACATTGCAAAGGATAGCTCAAATCCAAGACTGTGGTTCATCAAGGTGGAAAGAGAGAAGTACTGACTTTTGAAAGTTGTCCTTGCCCTCCACATGCAAACACACACACACACACACACACACACACACACACACACACACACACATAATAATAATAATAATAATAATAATAATAATAATAATAATAAGAGTATATGTACACATAAATTTAAAAATTTATGACTCATTTAAGACATAACATTTCATTGGCTTTTGGCTCTCAAAGTTCTAGGACAGCATTTGGATAAGGCAACCAAAAACTCTGCTCCCAGCAGTACTTTCACAGAACATGGGAATCATAAGTACTAGTGTTATCATCTGCTTAATCAGATGTCTGCAGCAGGCCATATAAAAAGATAAATAATATACTATATCTAAGAAATGCAAGTTCTGTCATTGCCTGTCTACAGTAAAGAATTACACAGAGAATCTAGTTTCTCCCAAGGGACAGGTATGGTCTAGCTTTGGATGATAAGGATTGTTGGCATCAGTCAACAATTTACTACATGGCAAACATGTGGATGGACCATCAATACATGCCTTGCATATTGTTAAACAAGTGTTTTTTGTAGTATGTTTAAATTAGTTAATCTGTTTCAATTCATTAAGTTTTAAATTAACCAGTTCTATATGCTCTTTTGCAAAAACCTGGAAAGGTTTTCCCATAGCTCAACATTGCCCTCCTATGGACTAAAAGACATAATATGAAATCTCTGATGTTTAAAAACAAATAGGAAAATTATTCTCCTATAGCACAGTTATTAAAAGAAGCAATTAGCCTTTGGATTCCTGAATATCAAACACACACCTGTCTCCAGCATCCCAGCATGCTCATAAGTCTTATGGATCAGTGGGACTAAAGACTTCCCTCTTCAGACTCCCTCCAGTCCGTGTAGGCAATCAATGTACAAAAGTGATTAGCCTCTCAGCAAGTAAACAGCTGCTTCACAGGTCATTGAAGGTGGTTTTATTTACTGGGCACTTTCTGTGAACTGTGTCAAGCTTAGACATAAGATAAACTTTACACAGAGTAAGAAAAGAGTAAAGTCGTGTAAGAGTCAGTCAAGAGTTCCAGAAAGAAATAAGCCATACTCTGCTAATGATCCACCTGGACTTCTAGGTGTGCAGTTCAGAAACTGAAGATGGGCCACACACTGGATGACAAAGATCAAGCTACACAAATGAAAAGGTGAAGGCATTGGAAACCGATGTTTTAAAGACATTCAAGAATATCACTGTCCTTCTGGAAGGAACATACCTCAACATAAAAAGGGCTATATATAAAACAAACACACAGTCAACTTCATCAAAAATGGAGAGAAATTAGAATCTATCTCATTCAAATGAGGAAGGAAAAAGGGCTTCCCATTCTACAACTCCTTTTCAGTATGGTACTTGAAGAATTGTAAAATAAGGGGTCACAGAGATGCTCAGTGGCTAAGAGCACTTGCTGCCTTTCCAGAGGACTCCAGTAAGATTGCTAGAACCAACATGGCAGCTAACAACTACCTTTCATTGCAACTCCAGGGGATCCAATGCCCTTTTCTGGTATCCTTAGGAACTAGGCAGACAAATGGAGGTAAAAGATCTGTACAATTGAATCATTAAGTCTCTGGAAATGAAATTAAGAAAGATGTTAAAAGGTAAGACAGTCCATGCTCAGGTATTTGGTAGAATTAGTGTTGTGGAAGTGACTATCCTATCAAAAGCAAGATATAGATCCAATGCAATCCCAATTAAAATACCCTGGCTGTCCACCTGTAATAGAATGAAATTAGACCTCTACCTATCACCTCCACAAAAATCAACACCAAATGCACCAAAGACTTCTATGTAAAACTTGAAAAAATTCTATCGGTATTTTCTTGAATGTTAAATCAACTTGGCATTCCTGAAAGAAAATCATCTGACCAAAGTCATTGTTCTTTTCATATATTGCTGAATTGATATACTAAGATTGGGGATCTGTGTTTGTAATACACAGGACTCGACTTTTCCTTTAAAATCATTGTGAGCTGTTGGTATGAAGTGTTTGCATCATTTCCTTATTCTTTTTCTAAAAGCTTCATTAGCATTCATATTACAGCTTTCTTAAACATTTTATTGCATTCAGCAGTAAAGCCAGTTGAGTGTCTGTGTGTGTGTTTGAATGTATGAGTGTGTGTATGTGTGTGTGAGTGGTGTGCATGCGTGTGTAGCAGAAAGTGCATGTGCAGTACATATGAACCTAACGTGTTAGTAGTTTGTGCATGTGAGTGTATATGTATGTGTGAGTGTGTGTGTGCTAAATTTAATTCTCCTTTAAAAGACGAAGATAACAAGTTTTCTATCTAAGCACACTTTTACAGTTTTCATCTACAAGTAGTTCCAATCTATGTTGCTGTTTTTGTGGTATAACATTTTTGCAGCTGTGTTTTCAAGTTATGTAATAATAATAATCTCTTTATCATTCCTAGAACTTGTGAGCTTTTATGCTTACTTTAATGAATTTTATCAATCTTTTAGATGATCAGCTTTTCATTTCACTTATTTTCTCCATTCCTTTTTTCTGTCAGGTAGTTAACTGTTTTTTACTGCTTATTATTTCTTTCTCCCTACAACTTTTCCTGTACTATTTGTCATTGTTTTTAATCATTTTTAACTTCTCATCATCAGCATTTAAAGACATGTATAAATTTTAACAGCACTGAATCAACTATACATTTAATAGGTAGGTCTTGCTGTATTCACTTAAAATACATCTTAATTTTTCTTCATTTCAAAAGATATGTAATTTCAGGAAATGATAACAAATATTGTCAAAATACATTGAAAGTTGGGATTCCCTGTGCTGTCGTGATTGATGATCTGCAGAGTCCCGCCATTTCCTACATATTCTTGTATCACCTAGTATCCTCACCAACTCTAGCTAGGCCAACTGGGAAACTTTACCCTAGCATTGTTTCTGGTATCTGCATGAATCAGCAGGGGAGTCAGCTGATTCTGAGTTATCCGGCAAGGCTGTGAGGGATGGTGTTACATTATTGCTGAGTAAATGCTGCTCTAGGCCAAGCTGCCTTCCTTCATCTCTGAGACATACAGAGATCTGTCTGTGCCTAGTCCTAGCAAGAGGTAACCAATGGCAGCACCTGCATAAGCATTAAGTACCTAGAGTGAGGGGGATAGCACCCTCACATTTTCCTGGGTTAAGCCAGGGCATGCCTAATGTCATGTTTTTCTTTGTTAGACCAAAATGGTCCTCTTTCCAACCCATAAATCCTGCCTACTGGCTAAGGGGACACAGGGAATCAGGCATTATCTCAAAAAGAGAAATGATTTGATTTTTCACAGAATGACCATTCATAAATATAATACAGAAAAGCCAGCAAAGATGGGAAGGGGTGGGGATATAGTATAATCATAGTTACTTAACAACAAATGGAAAATGAGTGAAGTATGCACTTTGTAACCACTTCTGTATTTCTCTTCATTCTTCCTGTCATTTAAAAAGACGAGAAGGCAAATTGATAGGACAGTGTTGGCGCACAGAGACCAGAGGCATGATGATGAATAAACATCAAGAGAGACAGGTTTCAGGACTTCCTCCAGGAGTGGGACATTATGGTAGGAGTCCTTAGAGCTACAGTTGGCTAAATAATATAAATTATGGCATTGTGAGGTTTGGAGCTGCAGACCTGATTTGTTCAAAAGATGATCCAGTTTGGGGAAAAAAAGGACAAAATGCTCTATGTTCTTTTAAATGTATGTCATCTGATTTCGAGGATATACAGTCTAAAAGAGGAAGTCGGCACCTCAGATGTGGAAAAGACATGCGGTGTAGGAAGTCTGCCACCTACAAGGAAAATCTGCAGAAGTAAAGAATTCGTTATGCTAATTTAATCTGGTCTTGTACTAAGGTTTTCCAGCTTGTGTGCCAGGCTGCTGAAATGGCAATATAAATAAGATGTAATTACTAGTCTGCCCATTGAGAATTATAGTCCTGCTGTGATGAAAGGAGAGCAGCAGGAAAATCATAGGTCTAAATTCCCATAGGTCACAAACCAAAGAGCCTACTGAGGTCAGGGAGAATGCTGAGAGGGGCTGCAGACACTGTGGCAATAGAGTCGGAACACCGTGTAAAGGGCTGGCATCATTGTGGCTTCTAGAGTTCTGTCCTTGCCCTGTGACCACCTGGACTCCACATGGACAAAGCTTTTCAATTGTTCCCAGAAACTGGAAACACAGATTATGTGTAAACTTAAGTTTTTTACATTATTATTTATTTTTATACATTTCAATTGAAATAGAATTACATCACTTTCTCTCCTCCCTTTTCCCCTTCCAGCCCCTCCCTCAAATCCCTACTTTGCCCTCTTACTCTTGATAACCTCTTTTGGTTTATCATTGTTACATACATATACATTCATGAGTATGTAAATATGTGTATGCAAAAATGTACATATAGATAAAAGCTATCAGGTCCATTTAGGTTATTTGTGTGTATATGGTTTCAGGACTGGCAACTCAACCTTGGGCAACCAATATGGTGGCACATCACTGAGAGAGGTTAAGTGTCTTTGCAGCAGTCATATTGCCTATAGTTCTTTATCTAGGGGTGGGACCTGCAAAAATCTCCCCTTCTAAGTTAATGAGTCAATTGATATTGCCATTGTGTTGTTTATGCAGCCATTTCTTGGAGGGACTATTTCACAGCAGACTTCTGTATATCCTAAAGAAAAACTACTTAGTTATTAAGTGTTCAAGTTTCTTTAACTATAAGAAATGGAGAAAGACAGGAGGGTGAGAGACTTCTGTGAACAGATTTCCAGAGTCCTATGCTTGCACATATATTTCAGATGAGGAGTTTGGCCCAAGGACGGGAACAGACTTTGGCCATGGTCACAGATTGGCTAACGGCAGGGCCAACATTTACAATGAAGACTCTTATTACCAGCTCAGAGCCTTCCAGTTTCTGCAGATTCAAATCCTTCTGGAAATCCATTCTGAAAGCTTTTTGAGCTTGGCAAGAGACCAGCTTGTGTGTCTTGTCTTTGCAGTTCAGCTGAGAGGCCAGCACACTACTGCTGCTCCACAGCCAACTTTGCTGTGGCCTATCAAATACATTTTCTCCTGATTTGATATAAGGGGCAAAGGGGTCCTTGTGCACACAGAAAAGCACCAGAGAAGCCTGAAAAAGTTAAACACACCACTTATCTCTGGAAAGAGAAGATAATTGGCTGTTCTCCAGGAATTCTGGGGGAAAAATGTAGTTTACACCATGGTAATCCTTTGCTACCTGTTGGGTCCGGCTCCACCCATACCTCCCAGATATTGTGCTTGTTTATTCCAGACTTTCCCCTCTAAATCCTTGAGCATTACTTAGAGACCAGAACACTCACCCTTGTGAGAGATGTCTTTTCTACTTTACAACAGTATGATTGACTTAGTTCAGGGCCAAGCCAAATACCAATCCCCACAGTGATTATGTTTATTTAACTCAGTCTTTCTTCCTAGAACATTACCTTGAGCATTGTTTCTAAGTCAACAAGAACCCTTTTATGGAAGAAGCCTTGTGTGCTTTATAAAGAACTTCACTGTAAATATACTTTAAGTTTGGTTGTATTCATAAAGCTGAGTTAATTGCTATTTGAAAACTCCCCTACCCCAAATTGTGCTTGCTTAAATATGGCAAAAATATAGGAGCTGATGTCAGACTCTCAAGAAGTCTTGGATCAGCACCAGTTACCTAAACTGGACTGAACTGAGTTTCATTATTTCCTCACCCAGGTCATTTTCCCTGCCAGCTGTAAAGTCTGCAGTGACCTCCCACAAGTTGGGAGACAAATTGGAGGGGTAGGTTAAAAAGCTACACACTTTATGGTAATCTGCAGTGTTATATGAACAGGATTAAGTCTTTGGTCTACACCTGCCTAAAGCTGTACAATCTTTGTGCCCACTTCTTCCTGTTAAATAATGTTCCAAAGCACTGGTGCTGAGCATCAATCCTAAAACAAAAGTGTGTTAAGTACTTTAGAGTTTTAGAAGGAGACTAAATATACTGGGAAACTTAGAGCTCAGTGGAATAGCCACCAAAATGCCAATTTGTGAAGACACTATAGAAAATGCAAGGCTCAGATCCAGGATGAGGAAGAAATTGCTCTAGTTTGACAAAGGCTGATAGTGCCAGTGACAACTGGAAGACGGATGGACCCTGACTGACTACAGTATTCAAAAGAAGTCCACCCTTCATCTTCTACTGAGATCTCATGGTGGTGCAATGCAAAACAAGAAGTCTTACACCACCCCCAAGAAGAAGATCAGAAGAGAAAGGACAAGATGACTGTCCTGAAATGATATAAGGCATGTGAAAAAGGTAAAATTAGTCACCACTGTGAAGAGTGTCTTTCTATGATTTCAGTCAATGAGTTTTCATTGTCAGCTGCTTTGACTGACATTGTTGTGACAAGTGATGCCTGATTGATTGCTTCAGCAACCCAGAAGACAAGTAACTGTGTGAGAGTTAACAAGAAGACAGGAACTGACCACAGATAGATAGACAGAAAGACAGACAGGTGGATAGATGATAGATAAAAAGATTGCTTGACAGGAGTAATAGTCTATTAATAGTAGTTAAATACTTAACAGCAAAATAGGAAATGAAGAATATTGAATATCTCGGGGACGCACACATGACCTTCAGCTACATCAAAGTGAAAGCTCAGTCCCTTGCTCTGCAGCTGTCTGCAGATGTTCAAGAAACAGTTGTTGCTGCACTGCAGTCAGTTTGTTGTTTAGAGAAATTTCACAGTCACGAGTAGTTATCATGATTGATGTGGGTTGTAAATAGTATCTACATCTGTTTTTAATCAAAGATGGCCTCCCATTTGGACTGAGAGAGAAGAGATACCTGCTGATGCTGGAGAGCTTTGAACCCCTTGAGTCCTGCAGCAATGCTCACTCTTCGCAACTGGTATGGCTATTGTGTCCAGCAGAGATTTCAGAAAGCTCTCTAAGGAGCTACATACACAGACAAAATTCTTTTATAATGTCTTAGCCACAGAATTTAATTAAACAGGGTCCACATATCTTGTACTTTAAACCAAACCTTTATAATCGTCTGCTGTTATTGACAGCATTAGCTAACAAGTCCCTACTCAAAACACACAACAGCAACAACAACAAAAAACCACAGTGGAACAAGATGTATGTGTAACATTTACTATTTACTACTAAAAGTGAAGAGAGGGAGATAGGTCAAAGTGACAATGAAATGGAGTTTTAGTTCGATTTTTCTTAACCATCATTCCAAATTCTGCTTTGCAATAGTAAATTCTAATGTTAGAAATTTCACTACCACAGAAGAAAATGTACAAATACCTTTCCAAATCCTTCCTCATGGGGGAGACTGGGGTTTCCAGAAGAATGGACCTCCCGGGATAACTGATGGGTGTTGAGGCCCTCCTCCTGCCACATCATCGAAAAGGGAGCTTTATCATCCCCTAACTCCCTTGCTCTGTCATTAGCACAAACCTTTACAGAAAGCTTCCTTATGCTCCTTCAGTGGGTGAGGTCTTCGTCCAATTGCGGGTTGGTAAATAACCACCTTTGTATCACAGATGCCCACACCTATCTTTTTATAGGCAAAGCACACTCCTGAAACTGGTTCATCCTTCAACGAGCAGAATTCATCATACAAAAATCAAGACTGCCTCCTTTCCTGAATGAAAGAGTGCTTCCTTCACAATAGAAGGAACTCCCGATGAACTCAGTTTCTCCAGCAGGAACCTGGCTGTGTGTGTTGGCTGCCGTCTCTCTCTCTTCTGTGTATCTCACATCAAGTGGGCATCAGTTTCCGCAGCCATCACAGTTGCCTACTTTGCCACGTTTTCTTCACACTCACCTGTCATCATTTAGCACTGCACCTTCCCTACTGAACACATTCTATATTTTCAACTGAGATTATTTGATTTCTCTATGGACTTATAAAGAAATGAAATGCCGGGCCTGGGATATAGTTCAAGAGGTAAAGTGTCTGCTGTGTAAGTAAAAGAGCCCGAGTTAGGGGAGTGGGTGACAAGAGGAAGATCCCCAGAGCTTACACACCGAACAGTCTAGCTCAAACACTGAGTTCTCTATTCATTAAGAGCCCCTGTCTGGAAAAATAATGTGAACAGAAGTAAGCAAGAGAGGGCAACACCCGAAGTTAACCTCTGGCCTTCAAAGTAGACATAAGCTAGTGCCTCCATGCATGCATCCATTTATACAACATACACACAGAAAAGATTAAAAGGAAATATATATATACAATGCTGACAATGTTTATGTGTTCACACACCCATTGCTCTCAAGGTAACAGTTTAAGCTTCTTTTCCCCTACTGACGGACTTTGAAATTCTAAATTAAAGATAAAATGTTTTCAAAGCTACCAACTATTAAGCTTTTAAAAATGTATGCAATGAATACATTTATCAACAATCAAAATTTGGCTGGATCAGACGGCATGGTAGAGAACAGCCTATACTGACTTACCTCATAGTGGACCCAGGTTCAGTTCCCAGCAACACTGGAAAATTCAAAACCACCTCAACTCTTAAGTCTATGGTATCTGACACTCGCTTCTAACTCTATGGACACTGCATTCAGATGCACCAACCCCAGAAAGACACAGACTTGTATCTACACAATTATTTAAAAATCAAAATTTAAAATTTCTGTTCATGAAAAGATGCTGTTGGAAAGTTAATTAGGCAAGTTCTGGACTTGGATAAAATATTTAGTATATTTACTAAATGTGCAGTAAATACCCCAACAGCTTAACAGTAGGAAGAAAAATAACAGAGTTGGCTAAGACTTAAGAATGACAAAAATACTAAAGAACTATAAGTGCAGGGGTTTTCAACACCTTTAAAGTGACAGTGTGATACCCTTTCATATTCACTAGAATAACTAAAATAAAAATTGCTGATGCACAGTGCTGACAAGGGTGTGGAGCAGTTGACATCCTTGTTAAATAACAACTTCACCTCTAGGTAGGGCCTGCCTTATTTTTTCTCTTATAGGGAAACACAGTGAAGCAAGACAGGGACCTTGCTGAGGACAAGCCCAGGATGGCAGGTTTACCTTATGGTAATGGACTTTAGCTGAGCAGTGATGGCAGACACCTTTAATCAGGGGGCAGAGGCAGGTGGATCTCTTTAAGCTCAAGACCAGTCTAGACTACAGAGTAAGTTCCAGAACAGTCAGTTCTACAGACAGAAACCCTGTCTAATAAAACAAACCAACCAGCAAACAAAGACAAACAACAAAATACAAACACATAAAACCAATAAAATAAAATAAAACAAATGATAGTCTTTTCCTTCTCAGAATTCCCACCCCCTTTTGAAGGACCTAGAAGTGCTCATACAGAAAGGTATAACTAACGATGTCTTTTTCTTCTTTTCTATCTTTTTCTTTCAGATGCTGGCCAGAAGGTAAGTATGCTTTTTTTAATTTTTTTTATTAGTTCCAGTTAGGGAACAAGCTTGTTTCACATGTAAGTCCCTTCTCCCTCTCCCTCCCCTCACCCCATCCCACCTCCCCCACCCCAACCTACCCCCACCCCATCCACCCTCCACTCCCCAGGCAGGGTAGGGCCCTCAATGGGGGCTCTGCAAAGTCCACCAAATCTTCCTGTGCTGGGCCTGGGCCCTTCCCCATGTGTTCAGGGCCAGAGTGTATCCCTTCATGTGGAATGGGCTCTCAAAGTCCCTTCTTGCACCAGGGAAAAATACTAATCCACTACCAGAGGCTCCCTGGAGTGCAGAGGCCTCTTATTGACATCCATGTTCAGGGGTCTGGATCAGTCTTGTACTGGCCTCCCAGACAGCATCTGGGGTCGATGTGCTCCCCCTTGTTCAGGCCAACTGTTTCTGTGGGTTTCTCCAACCTGGTACAGACCCCTTCGATCTTCATTCCTCCCTCTCTTCAACTAAATTCCCGATTTCAGCTCAGTGTATATCTGTGGATGTCTGTCTCTGCTTCCATCAGCCACTGGATGAGGGCTCTAGGATGGCATAAAGAAAAGTCACCAATCTCATTTTAGAGGAAGGGCTTTTAGGTTATCCTCTCCACCATTGCCTGGATTGTCAGATCGTGTCATCCTTGTAGGTCTCTGGAGATCTCCCTAGTTCCAGATCTCCTCTCGGACCTATAGCGGCTCCCTCTAATATGGTATCTCTCATCCTGCTCTCTCTCCTCTATTCTTCCCGACTCAATATTTCTGCTCCTCCATTTCCTCTCCTCTACTCCTCTTTTCCTGCTCTTATTGTGGCAGCTCCCTCTCCCCTACCCTCATGCTCCCAAATTAGCTTAGGAGTTCATGCCACTTCCCATTCCTGGGGTTCATTTATCCCTTAGAGTCCTTCATGTTTCCTAGTTTCTTTGGTGAAGAGGATTGCAGGCTGGTAATCCTTTGCTCTATGTTTAAAATGCATATATGAGTGAGTACATACCATGTTTGTCTTTTTGTGACTGGGTTACCTCACTCAGGATGGTTTCTTCTAGTTCCATCCATTTGCCTGCGAATTTCAAGATTCCATTGCTTTTTTCTTCTCAGTAGTATGTTAAGTATGCTTTTAAAGTCTCCATTGCTTTCAGCGCCCTCACTCTTTTGGTAAAGCTTCCCCTTCTACCTCAGTGCTGTCTGTGGCTTACCCAGTGGCTGTCCTTCTTGGCTTCCTTTTCTCTTCCACTCTCCTCTCCATGCCTGGGAGATTTACAGCTTACCTACCCTCAGGTCTCCATTTCAAACACTAGTAAAGTTTCCTCAAGCTTCCATTTGAGTCCACTCTTACATTCTTTTATTAATGAAACCTAATGGTAATTCTAATCACATTCCAGCCCATAGTTTATATTAATATATGTCAGAGAACTTCTGTTAGATCATTATTTTAGTGAAGTTTCACTTTGAGCATCTCAGTTGAGTGAAAATACAAACTCCAACAAGTCCAAGTGTTACTGGAACCTAGAAGGCTGGGAGGTCTTGATGTGAAACAAGGGGTGTGATGTTTCTGCCAAGCACAGACATTCTTTCTCCATGCACTTCTCACTCCCAGCCCCCATCCTACTCCTCACTGGCAGAGGCTGGCAGGAGAGATTAGGACCAATACACAAACATAAAGAACCAAAATCCACAAGAGAACTTTCTCCCATCGAGATTTCCTGGAGATTTGGTGACTACTTCCTAAACAGAGCACAGACCCACGTGCCTCAGTTCTGTTGAGAAACTTCTGAAAGGAACATTTAAATTGCAGTACTGAGTTCTGTTGCTGCCCTATAACTGCACCGGACAACCTGCAATTCTCAATAGTTTGCTTCCCGATGCAGGCACTTTCTGAACTAGCTGGGGATCCTTTATCCCAGAGAATGACTTTCAGAATAATAGTCTCAAACTAAAATTGTTTGAGATTTAACAAAAAAAAATGTGGAATGATTTTATTTCACGAAATTTCTGTACTAAAATCCTAGCTTGCTTTAATCTTGGTAATCTAAAACTTTGTCTTTTCTCCACAGTGCATGGTACACAGAGGTCAAAACTCTAGGGTGTCATCAAAGTTATTTAAAATTCTGTTTTCTAGAAGCACAGGCTTTTCACCTACAGTGATATCCTAGCCTGGTAAGGCCGGGAATGGAACTTTCCACTCCCATCTTCACTACATGAGAAATTCCAGCACCCACGTCCCTACACTCTGATATTTGTAGGAGTAGATGGTAAAACAAAGAACAAGATTGTTATATACAAATGAAATTATTGACAGTATTAGTCTGCTATAATGCTAGTTTTCATTGCTTTGGCCCCTACCAAAAGTCAACTATGTAAACAATTTAAATAAAAGTAAACTGTGGTGTCTGCAGAGTGCCCAGAGTGTCCATCAGATGTTCTCCAGAAAGTACACTTGATCTCTTAACCACCCCCAATAGATGCTGGTCAGGGCTAGATATATCCAGACTTGACACAAACATGACCTTGCTGTTCTTGTGGGTAAGCAGAATTACTGGCCTTGGTCCTGTATTTAACCTAGGGTCATAAATTTGCAAGAAATGGTATTGTGTTCTCATGCATTCTCAGATTTATGGAGAGAAAACCCTAAAACTGTCCATGTGGCATGGCCTGAAGCACTGGAGGCCACTGTGGTGGTGTGAGCTACAGTCAGAACTAAACTAGAATGTGCTAAATGTATGGTATCTTTAAACATTGATTCCCGGTCAATCAATGCACATCTTTTCTTCATTCCTTTCCACTTACAGGATGGAATTCCTTGGAAATCCAGTGAATTCAGAATGATATCCATATTTTAGTAAGGATGAAATTCTTGTGATTTCATGAAACAGTTATTTTGTTGTAACAAGGGTTCTAGCTGGTTCTTTCCTTCCTCCGTGTGGGTCTCAAGGATCAAATTCAGGTTTTAGGGCTTGGTGGTAACCATCTTTATTTGCTGAGCCATGTCACCAGCCCACATTTCCTAAATGTTATAATAGTAAGAAAAAAAATGAAGTCATACATGAGAAAAACAAAAGTAAAAGTTGTTTCAGTATTTGTGATAAAGGAAAAAAATGAAAGCAGGTTATAGAAAAAAGAAAACTGTTTCAATGAGAAAGGATTTAAGATCATAAATTAGATACATTCTGAACTGTTTAGGACTGTTCCAAAATAGAAAATACAAGATGAAGACAAAACTAGAAAGTTAAAGTAAATCATAAAAATGCTATAAAAGTTAAAATTTAAATAAAGATGGTGTGACATAACTAAATTGGCTATAAATAGAAGCTGAAATTCCCTAGGTCAAAATTCAATACCTTAATACAGATTTAGTGGAAGAATTTCTTCTGAGAACACAGTTTTCTTAAAATATTGTTCTGCTTTTAGTGTTACTGGAATTGTTAGGGCTCCAATAGGGCTGAGAAGCCAAGATCAGCCACACATCCTCAGCTGGTCAAGCATAGAGACATGGAAACAAGCAAACAAACAAACAAAAAACAGATAGAGAAATGAGGTTCTTTCTGACATGTCCTAACTGGGAAGAGGAAAAGAGAGGGGAATAACCTTCTTCTCCCACCCAAAGGCCATCTTCAGGGTCTGGACTTGAGGTTTGGTATCAATAGGGGATGCCCTGAGCACAGCTAAACACTGCTTGTCAGGGTGTGCTTAGGCCTTTCAAGATTTCATCATTGTCTCAACTCTAACCTTTCCTGCAAGGAGTTGTCAAAACTGTGAAATATCTTCCAGGGAGACTAACTGCCCCTCTGGCTGGTACAAGGAAGGGCTGAGCCCTTGCCCAGAACTCCTGTGATCTCTGGAAGAATCTGGATTACTTCGGGCCCACTGTCCTAATAACTTGAGAGCTGAAGAGAGGGACACCATGCCTCTCTTTCTCTCTCTAGAAGATCTTAACTTCCACTAGGATAGTTACATTAGCAACATTTACAGAAGGAAAAGTAAAAGCTTAGAGAAAATGGATTTAAAGTCTAATTCTTTCACTGAATGGACCTTTTAAAACCCAGTAATTAAATCTTATTAAATACTGCTCATACTTTTTCCCATGAAGTCTCAACATACCAGGTATCCACTGCCTTAATGGAAGAAAAAATTCTATTGAAAATAATTTTTCAGGAATTAGAGAGATGGCTCAGTGGTTAAGAATGCTTGAGTTCAGTTCCGAGCACCCACACCAGGTGGCTTACAACCCTTGTAACAACTGGTTCATGAGATCCCAGGACCTCTTTCAGCCTCCACATGGTACTCACACATATATTCAAAAATAAAATTAAAATGTAAGTGAAGAAATTTTTCAAAGAATAAAATTATTCCTATTTGAGTCATAATTGCTAAATTATATGGTAACCATGACACTTACTGTAATTAAAAAATGTTTAAATTAATTTGTAAAATTTGGCTTACTGTACAAAAATGTATTTATCCCTAAGATTATCATATCTCTACATTGGTATATAAATGAACAAGAGACTTTAATTGCTAAATGTGACTACAGATTTTGCCTTCCTGGGTCAGAGATGCCCCCATTAGGTCTTCCACATCTAAGATCTGCACCTGGTAGGAAATATCCATTATGTCTTTATAAAGTTAAGTGCTAAGCATTCTGTAAAAATATGGTCAAAAGAATGTCTGAGTCATTTCTGCTAAAGGGAGCCATGGTACACTATTACAAGGAAACTTTAACCCTGATAACTAAAAATTCAGAATTGATTACACAATCTTTCCACTGAGAGTTCCCAGACATTAGTAATTAAAGGAACCTGGGCTAAAAGCAGCTACTTTGATCTACTGGAAAATAGAGACTATAGCCAAGGATCTCACAGCCTAGAGGGAAAGATCATAGCAATAGTTCCAGCCACCTCCTGTACTGCAAAATACCAGAGAGATATTCTTGAGTTCGTGCTTTTCATCTCAAACTTGTGCTGACTTCTTTTGAAAACACAACCTCATAGAGTTCAGAAACTCTGGGCGACTCCAACTACATTGACTGTTGTACACCCAAACTGTATGTTATTTACAAATGATTTGTGGTGAGATAAAGTTTTATTCTCCTAACAATCAATCCAATAAATTTATAGTTACTTATTTTCTTGTTTTTTTAAAGCAATGCATAGAAAGTTATTGAATTCAATTAAACTTTATGGTTTTAGGTTATAGTTTTAGGTTACTGTGATATTTGAGAAAGGTGATTTTTTTAACATAACATGTCCCCTAAATATGAGCAAGTCACATCTCTGATGTACGACCTGTTCAGAAAATTCAGTCCAAGCTAGAATTATTCTTTAAATCATTTTAACTAGCGTGCTAATTATGACAAATATTAAATATTTGAAACTTTATTAGTATGCATACTCTTTTGTATTGTTTCTAGATACACAAGCATATTATTAGTAGAACCTACACGTTAGATTTCAATAGTTCACAGAGCTTGTACTGCATAGCCTTGTAGACCAACAACCATAGTCTCATTATAACTTACACATGTTAGATTTCAACAGTTCACAGGGCTTGAACTGCATAATAGCCTTGTAGACCAACAACCATAGTCTCCTCTTAGATGGCACAAGTTAAATCACTAAGTCTTCAGATGATGCTACCATTTCATTATTGAAAATTCAACACATTATGAAACCCAGATGCTTCTTGGATAAAGTGGAATAATAACCCAACAGGCAATAGTAAATTGAAAATGCTAAGTACCAGGCTGACATCCCAACCCAGCAGGACAGAGCTTCCTGGGAAATTCAGAATGCTTGCACTGCAACATAGAGACAGTACTATGTACATCAATAACCTGAGAAAAAAGGAAAACTCAAAATTTGAAGTACAGTCTATACTGCACGTAATTTGCTTTTGAATCACCAAAAAAAAAAAAAAAAAAAAAAAACATAACTTGGTAAGCCACTGATCTTTTCCTCTTCCAGTTGACTGTTGTGTTCCCATTTTTTTTTTGCTGATGTCATAAAACATCATGACCATGGCAGCTTATAGAGAGAAAGGTTTATTTGGGGTTTAGGATTTGAGAGGAATCACATATGGAACTGCAAGCAGCAGGCAGAGACAGAGAACTGGAGATGGTGGAGGGCTTTCAACTCTCAAAGCCTGGCCCCAGTGACACATTTCACCCAGCATGGCCACACCTCCACAGACAGTATCACCTACTGATACTGTATCAAATGCCTGAGAATATGGAGGGTATCTCATTCACACCATCAGTTGCATGGAAATAAACTGCCTGGCTAACTGTAAAGTCTGTTACTTCATTAAAGTTATCAACTATTTCTCATGCAAATGTGCTGGGTCTTGCAGCTCTGAAATTTACTTGTTTCTAAGATCAGGCTTCTCAGCATACATCCTGAAAGGGCGTCTCAAAAGGTTGCTAAGTGCTCATCTTGTGAGTGATCCACAGAGTCACATGACCAACCTGTGAGAAGGCAGGGACTCTGGAAGCACACGTGTAGTTGGTGGGTACCTTTGACTATTAGAAGTCAACCATCACCCATCATTCAGGGCTACAGCACCTGAGAGGGATCAACTATGTCACAGAGATAAGCACATATTTTGAAATTAGTTGTGTCCTCGTTTTAGACCACAAGTAGTGGTCTGTTGGAGGATAAAACTGTCTAAAATGTATTGTGAACAGTATGTTTACTAAGACAAATGTCCCAGATTAGTAGAGGAAGTATACTCCACTAGCAACAAGCTACCTATGAGTTCATGTCCCTTTCCCCACATCTGTTGAGTAACAAAAATCAGAATATTTGCTAGACATAGTGGTGCACACCTTTAATCCCAGAACTCAGAAGGCAAAGGCAGGTAGATCTCTGTGAGTTCAAGGCTAGCCTGGTCTGCAGATGGAGTTCCAGGGCAGTCAGGACTACATAGAGAGACCCTGTCTCCAAAGGACCAAATGAGAAAATAAAAATAAATAATCACATTATTCCTGCTGAAACCTGCCTACTATCTACTATCCTTTCTTTACCCCTGAATTCATTGCCAGTTCCCTTTACACGTGATCAATTCACTTATAGCAATTTTAAAGTTAAAATAACCTCTTTATAAAGAAATAACTATTTTCCAAGTTTGTGTGATTCACACTATTATCTACCTTTCAGCCAAGAATCTCTAAATTCTAGCCTTTTATTTTCTTTAGTCATTACTCTAGTTTTAACTTTCCTAAATATTTATCCCATTTCTCAGACCAATCTGAAAATACACTTAAATGTTTGATCCAACCAGTCAGCCAAGCACACTGAGCAATGCCATCAGTAACCATGGTAACTATGTGCTTCCAGTAAACACCTCAAGGCCACTTTCTTCCTCAGCATCTGAATCCACTCTCTTCACAAGTTGCTATTTTAGAAATATATTTTACTTAGAGTTAGAGGATTAATTGGGTGATTTTTAGATAGTTTATAGACATAGCACTTTTTGCAGCACACATAAATACACTATTCTAAGATATGCAACACCAATTCATTTGATATAAAAGGCCTATTGGAAGTTCACCACATGCCACCAGTGAGCAGGTTATTCATAAATTGAGTAAGTAATGAGGATAGCAGGGACAGCAAGTTCTTGTTAAGTGTTTTAATGCATCACTCTTTCCAACTTGGACTGTGTGTACTCGCTCTTTCCCAAGACAGACTGTATACCTTCATCTCATACACAGATAAAAATCCATGCATTTTCAAAAATGTTTACCTTCAAAGTTCAAGGCCTCTTTCCCCATCAAATCCCCTAGAGAATACTGGCTCAAACACAATAAAATTTCAGAAATAAAAGCACCTCCCAATTACAGTCAAACGCTTAGAAGGTGGCAGAATGGATGGCCAGACTGCATGAGAGGCTCCAGAACTGGAAAGGCTGTGGAAGTAGGAGCCTTCATTTCTGCTCTTGGGATATTCAGGGCCTTGAGAGGGAAATGCAAATCATCAGGTGCTCAGAGGAGACACTGGTGGGAGGACACTAGTCTGCTTCTCATGGAACCTTAGTGGTTTACAAGTGTTAACCATTCTACCCTGGAGGCTGGACCTTGCCTCTTAATGTCTGACTTGGCTTGAAGTCGGGCTCAGCTTTGCTGGCAAAGCTTTTAAAGAACACAACACCGGGAGTCAGGAAAGAGTTCCCTGAGAGTCACTCTCCAAAGAACTAAAACTGGAAGTTCTTCTGCAATTTCACTTGGGAGCTAGGCTAGCTACCACTCCCGATGGATTCCTTTCCCTCCAGAGTGTCCACATCAATTTGAGGTGGAGACAAATGACTTCAAAAGAGCTCATGTCACTACTAGTTCTGCATGCTCACCTCCACAAGCATCCAATACTTCCCATTCCTTGTCCTCGAGATTGGCCACTCTAGAGTAAGCTGGGTCCCTTTGCTTCAGTGCAACAGCCAAGGCACAAGGAAAGGGTGCTTGTGAAGGCGTGATATACAAAGCAGGCAAAGCTGTGAACCACTTGGCTTACCTCCCTCCCTCCATGTACACCAACAAGAACAAGTATCATTCATGTCAGAAACGCAGACTTTATAGCTTTCAGAGTCTCAATCACCTAGTTTCTAATCTTTTAACCACAGTTATCTTGTCCTTAATTTTACAATCATCAGCCCTTTGATGGTCATTCACAATAATTAATTTCTTTTTCATACACAGCAATTCAAAAGATGTTCCTTTGCACAGCAGAGTCCTGTGAACCTGTTCCTGTGGCAGTAGAGATGTTTTCTGAGTGCTCCAATGCTTACCAATTATCCCTGCATCTGACATTTTCTGCTCATGTTTCATTAGTCACACATGCTAGCAGTCCCTATTGAACATAGATCAGAAGCCTACAAAGTAGTCAGCAACAGAGGACAACCATTTCATCACTGGAAGTGTGCCCATTCTTTGAGAATAAGGTGTTGCAATTCCTCCTTTAAAACATTGATATATATCATAGCAAACATTTCAAAAGAACTATTAAACACAATCATCTCTGTCATTTTCGTTTGTACTAGCTTTGAAGGAAAAAAAGCATGCTGCAACAACTAAAAGAAAATGCAAGTTTTTTCATCCTGCTGAGATTACTCTTACCATGTGTGGATTGTAACCACAAGGTGGAGCTGTGATGTCACAGTTTGGAAATACTTATAAACATGAAAATAATTTACTAAGACACAATGTAAGAGGATAACTTAATTTTGCAACTACACACTATTTCCAATTAATCAATTATGCCCCACCAATGCTCAGTAGGAAATATGCCTCTGTTTGCTCTGTGCTGCTTGGACTGTTATTGAGCTCGGCCAGATACAACCACCATGGAATTTGATTCCCTTTTCTCTTCTAAGAGATCCTGGTGTGTCTTGAAGTTCACTGAGCAACACTGTAAGGAACGTCTTTAAATTACTTTAAAGGTTATTGTGCAACTATGAACAGAAGTATTTGTTATATACCTCAAATCTACAGAAAAACTTCTCCACACCTTGATTCTAAGTGACAAAGTAGCATCTACTGTAGAATGAGTTTTCAGGATGGTAACCTTTCTTTATGGAATGCTATTTTAATTTTAAATTAATGACTTTTGTATCATTATATAGGCAGAAATTCCTGTTACAAAGGCTATCAATATTCAAAAATAGTCGCCTATTTTTCAGTGAAAACAGAACATGCTAATTGGTTTCTTAATATCCTAAATGAACAAATATGAACACCATAAATTTGTTAGCAAGAAAACCACTCTCACAACTAAATGAAGGATCTTTTGAGGCAAGAGCCCTTCCACAGGGCTCCAAGCCCAGTCCACAAACTCAGGATTTCTCTATAGCTTTGGAGCCTGTACTGGCACTCACTCTATAGACCAGGCTGGCCTCAAACTCAAGATCCACCTGACTCTGCCTCCTGGGTGCTGGGATTAAAGGTGTGTACCACCATGCCCAGCTTCAGTTTGAATTTTGAAAGCATGCTGCCATGTTCTTTCCTACTCTCGTTACTACTTTTTAAAATCTTAAATCAAAGCTCATTTCTTCTATAAACACACACACAAAAGGCCTTTATGGATTTCCCAATACTTTTTCTCCTTCAATGTCTTTTTCTTTCTAGCAGCTCCAAGTCTATACTTGTTTTCTAAAAGGCCACAGAAAAACAGTGCCGACAAGCCTGCTTTCATGGTGTCTCAAATAATTTAACTTTCTAAAACATCACCTAGTGAAAGGAAGTTATTTACACAAACTGGCTCTCCACTGTGAACAGCAATTTTAAATTCTATTAGATTTGTCTGCAATTTAAAGAGATCCGTTGTCCAAACAGGATCCACACTCCAAATGAATGACATGTCTAAACACTAACACATAAGGTGCTCTCTAGTGCTTAGCAAGCAGGCAAATTAACCAGTGTTATGTTCAGATAGGAAAGCAGGAATGTGGAACCCTTCTGTCAACAGACAGACAGACACAGAGATGGGCCTGTTTTTAATATAGCTGGTGTATTGACTGGTTTGTGTGTCAATTTAACAAGCTGGAGTCATTAAAGAGGAAGTGCCTCCATGCGATACATCTATCTGTAAGACAGTTTCTCAATTAGTGATCAGTTGGGAAGTACTATTGTGGGTGGTGTCATCATTGGCCTCGTGGCCCTGGGCTCAAAAGAGAGCAGGCTGAGCAAGCCATATCAAGCAAGCCAATAAGCAACACCCCTCCATGGTCTCGGCATACGCTCCTGCCTCTAGGTTCCTGCCCTGTTTGAGTTCCCGTCTTGACTTCCTTCACTGATGAACAGTGATGTGGAAGTGTAAGGCAGATAAACTTTTTCCTCTCCAACTTGCTTTTTGGTCATGGTGTTTTGTCCCAGCACTTGAAACACTAAGACAGGTGACATTGAACTCTAATAGAGTGTTTTTCCCTGATAGACCTCTCTTCTAGAGATATCTGTCACATTTTGCTATTCCCAAAAAAAGAATACGGAGATCATGCTTTAGAAGTGGCTTTGGGAACTCTTATCTATCAGTGTCTCAATAGTGAGTTTTCTCCATCTACCCAACTGTACATTTTCCCATCTTTTATACTGTATGATCTATTTATGGGAGGTCTACTTATTTCCTCTAACTACTTATGATTCTACAATACACATAATATTTCATTAAATGAGATGAAAAAACAGAAAATTTGCTAAGTTGGTTGTCTTTATTCATTTTCTGGAACCATGACATAATGTTCATTACACTAGGTGGCAGTCTATGTATTTCATCACATAGGAGCCAGATGCTTGGCATCTGGCCTCCTCTAGAACAATGTGACACTGGGTGTGAGATTACCTTGCCGAAAGAACTCCACTTGCTTTACAGTTTGGTATAACTGGATAGCACCAATGCCGACAGGATCTACATACTGTGAACACTCTGCCTGAAGTGTAATTAAATTCACAAATCATTACTAAAACACTTCCTCAATCTAGTTTATCTACTTTGAATATTTAGGACCACAAAGAAGTATTACAGAGTATTTGTTTACACTGTAAAGATGTGTCTCTGCCTAAGGGGCCTTCATATAGCTTTAATAAAGAGCCAAACGGCCAATAGCTAGGCAGGACAGAATAGGTGGGACTTCTTGGCAGAGAGAGAGAGACTGGGAGGAGGAATCTAGACTGTGATTTTTTAAAATTTATTTATTAGTTATAGTTAGGGAACAAGTTTGTTTCACATGTAAGTCCCTTCCCCCTCTCCCTCCCCTCACTCCATCCCTCCTCCCCCACCCCCAGTAGACTGTGATTTTTATCAACAAACTAAGCAAGTTGGATATGCCATATGCCATACTAAGAAGAGGTAACTGAGCTATGTGGCAGAATATAGACTAAAAAATATGGCTTAATTAAGTTATAAGAGCTAGTTGGAAAAAAGCTTAAGCTAAAACCAAGTCTCTATACTTAATAATAAGTCTCTGGGTGTGATGACATATTATTTATGATTTATTAAAGCTTTCCTGGGGGTTCAGAATGCAAAGTCAGCCACAAGCCATAGAGGTCAGGCAAAGGTGATACATACCTTTAATCCCAGCAGCCATACTAGTTAGCCATAGAGTCAGGCAGTGGTAGCACACACCTTTAATCCAGGACTCAAGAGACAAGCAGAAAGGTCTCTGTTTGTTCAAGGCCACACTGAGCTATACAAAATTAATCCAGTCCTAAAGAGAAACAGCTCACACAAAGGTGATCTCAGCACTTGGATAACTAGCACTTGGATAACAATCCCAGGACTAGGAAGGTTTAAATGGAAGAACCAAAGGGTCTCATGACAGAATTAGTCTCCAGCCACACTGAGGAGAGGCAGTAGTATGAGGCTTGGTGAGAGCATGTGGACACAGAATCATCCTTTCAGTCTGAGGCAGAGCAGTGGCCTACTGCTTTGCTTCTCTGATCTTCAGCTTGAACTCCAAGATCTGTCTCTGGGGTCTTTATTTTTCATATTACATCTGGGACATTATTTGCAGGGTGGCAGTCCAAAGATAGTCCTGCAAGAAAGTGTGCTACAAAGAAGAGAACCTAAGTTCCTTCTCAAATTGGTTTCCTACTGATGACTGCAGCTGAATCACTATGAACTTACTGCCTGGGACAGAGCCTGGATCATCACAGACTCAAAAACCACTAGACAAAAATGTATATGGTGATTAAATCAGTAGCTTTCATTTCCACTCATGTACAATAAGCAATATTAACTCCTTGGTCAATGTAAGATTAGAGAGGTGTAATTGAGTTTAAAATTTAGGTAGTAATTTTGATATAATACTAAACCATCAAGCTGAATGAAATAACTACAGCTCTTATATCCAGATATGCTCTCGGACTAGTTAATTTCTAAAAAACCATCAATAATACAGAAAAGCACAATGTTTATTTTAAATTATTTTATTTTCATCATTTTTCTAACACAGAGAGTTAGAAAAATGAATTTTGGCACCAGGAAGAAGAACTTTGTTCAAGTGTAACCTTTAAATCCAAAACAATAGCTATAGCAAAAGACATTTAAACCTCTTTCAGAGAAATATCAAAAATTGAAATAAGAATTTTGCTGAGATTTTTAAAATGTGGGTAGAGGACAAGCAATAAAAAGACTAAGGAATGGTAAAATAGATTATGGTGAAGTAAAGAAAGGCAACCCCCAGGGGAAAAAAAATAAAGAGAACAACTAAGGGTAAAAGGTTAAGAAACAAGGCTCAAAAACCATTTTCCTGATATAAAATTCAAGTACTTAAGAAGTTTTGAAAAAACATTGTAAAATGTACTACTAATCTCAATGAATTTGTTCTTTTTGCTCACTATTTTCTAGAATTGGATGGGGGAGAACAGAAGGAAACAAAATTCCTGCTTGCCATAAGGACACTTGGACTTAAGTACTCTGCAAAGCAGAAAGACATGTGAACTTCCCCTGAGAGCTTGCCCTGGAGGAGCATAGGGGTCCAATTTCCAACAGAAAGGAATATCCACCTCACACGCTAAGTATATTTCTCATGGATATGCTCCCATTGGCTGTTTGTACTAGGCTTCTTGAGGAAATCCTTTGTGCAATATTTTCTTTGGGTTTCCTTCCTAATTATTGAAAAACAGACCTACACAGAGGTCAACATGGCTTAATAATTACATATAAATTCAGTAATCATCAGAATTCCAAGTTTCCAGACTTGCTGATTTTCATTTATAACTATATTCTATACTTCTCCACAATGATAAATAAAATCTCAGGGTTTTTTAAATAAGAAAATATTACCAGGCTTATTATCATCCATGCCTTCCTTTGTACCTTAACATTATATAAACTGTCATTATTTTCAGAGACAGTTAAAGCATAGAAATAAATACCGACTTTCATTTTCTTTTTTCTTTCTTTCCTTCTTCAACCTGTGTTTTAAGGCTCAGAGCAGACATTAAGAAACAACAAACAATTTTATGTAAAAAGTTTTCAAATGTTTGACCCAAAGTGAAGTTGTTCTGTTGATACTATTTAAATATTTCTCTCATCTTCTTAAGCACAACTTCAAAGACATGTTCATGCCAGTCATCCATCTCAAAGACCGATTCAGTTCAAGTTAAGTAAATAATTTAGGGATCTATAAATGACACTGCAATGTATCTTGTTCCGTTTTTAACAGGAAGTCCTTCATGCAAATGTGTAAGTCTTCCAGGATGCATGAAGCTCCAGCCTTTTCGTGGGGATTCAATGGAGCAATTATACCTTAGAAATTTGCATCCACCTCCCTAAAAAAGTTAAACACAAAGATATCAACTTAATATTTTACATTTTTAGTCAGGAGCAATATTCAAACCATGCCATCTAAATAGCAAGTGAGAAACAAATTTCAACAGAGTGTTCCCCATAATGCCACAGTTCCTGGAAATTTTCAGTATGCTTGTCATAATTACCTGAAAATCCTCTCCTACATTATTGAGAGCAATGTTGATGGTAAAGGTTGAGGCATCATGATGGGGACGGAGCGAGCGCTGTCTTTCAGGTGAGTACTTTACTACAAAATTCAGCAGTGCAAATCCCTAGGAAAGCAACCCAGTAGATTTGCTGAACAACACAAAGGAGGCACAAGAGCATATTCATGTGGGAACTGGTAGGGAGTAGGCAGGAGGAACAGGACAACTACCTTTGTGTAATAGCCTGCAAAGACCTTCAGTGTAACTGGAGCAATGAACTCTCGGATAAAGTGAAGCCAAACATTCTCCAGACCAATTTGCTTCATATGAATATCATCGGTTGGGACATTTTCATAACCACCAGATATTCGGCTATCCTAGAAATAAACATTAACACATCAAGAGGCTTCATATTGATATTATCCTGGCATTTTTTTTTCAGTCAAAAATCATAATGCACAATAAAATGGGCAATTGTTTGATTACGGTATGCCATCTGTTTTAGTGACAAGATCAAGACCATTTAGACAACAGACAATGGAGCCCTATGCATGACACTGACAGTATCAGTGGTGAATCGAGCTTCAGCTAGAAAACACTTTTCAATATCATAAAAAGGTGATAAAATGGACACCCTAACCCCAACACACACATTCCTGAAATTACTGTTTTATAATCACCCTCGGGGTAGATTCCAAGGATGTGCTCTTTAAATCACAGCACATCCTTGCTTTAATCTGGTGAGGCCCAAGTCTTTGAGCAATTACTGACCAGCACACCATCTCTAGACTTTGAGTTCTTCCTCGTATTTGGGAAAGCACCTCTCTTCCTGGTCAGCTACACAGCTGTGAGCCATGCTGTGCAAATGCAGTAAGAGTCAAAATATCCCCCCTAAAATTCCATCGTAAGAGGCTAAGGAACAGGCTGTCTGTCCCAGAGTCTTCTTAAAGAGACACATGGAATCAATACTTGTATTATTTCCTGCCAAGTTTTGTAACTGAATGTAAATACAGAGCAGACTTACAGATTCCACCGTACTCTTTTATATACATACACAAAACCATGTTGACATTGGATGCTCGTCCTAGCCTTTCCACAACAGTGCACCAGGAAAATGAGCACAGGGAGTAAAAACTGTCCTTGGAAAAGAACAGTGATCAGTGAAGACATGAATTTCCTAATCAATTCCAGTCTAGGGGCACTGATCCCTCATGGCAAAATGGTGTAATTACTCTCATAAATGAGAAAGGAACCCAGGAACAGAGTAATTTAAAACAATTAGCAACCAGTAAAATTAGACTAAAAAGTTTTCTTAACTGCCAATTCATTTAGATCAACAAACAAACTGCCAATTCATTTAGATCACAGTCTCATAGACATGTAACAAAACAGGCACATGTCCTCTGAAATCTCTGAATTTCTGCCCCTCCTCTCCCCACATTACTCCTTTCTGTAAAATCACAACTCACGTGATGCTTTCCCCCAGACCACTTGCCATAATGCTCCATTTCTTCGACCAACTCATCACAGGCTCTTTCAGAAAATATAGGAAACCAAAAGACATCTGGACAAGGCTGTAATACAGTGCCGCCGCAAGAAGACAGAGCAACATCAGTAACAGCTCTTGATAGAGATACATTTTTAAAATCTTCAAATTGCACAACTTCAAATTGTCTAGAAAAATTTTTATCACAACTTAATTGGTAGTGTTTTTTTCTCTTTTCTTTCCTCTTGGCAGATAAAACAATGGTGTATCACAGACCAGATAAAACTTTACTTTCTCAGAAATGAATCTGAGGGACAGTTTTGAACATGTAGAAATAGAGTGCATTAAATGGGCCCTCCCTGGCAGACCAGACTATCCAGCGTCTGCCCTCATTGCAGTTTTGCCCCACCCCCCTACGCCCTCTGCTTGAGGTGAATCTGGGTTACACCCAGGCCCAACTCCCCCCATCTCCTTCCTGGAACTTCCTGGGTCTGCTCAGCTTATAATAAACCTGTGGCCAGTTTGGAAATCAGTATGGAATTTTTCAGGAAAATGAGAATCAGTCTACCTCATGATTCAGCAATTCCACTTTTGAGCCTATACCCAAAGGATCCACATTTATTCAACAAGGACATATGTTCAACTATGTTCATGGCAGCGTTGTTTTAGTAGCCAGAACCTGGAAGCAACCTAGATGCCCCTCAACTGAAGAATGGATGGAGAAAATGTGGTTCATTTACACAATGGAGTACTACTTGGCGGGGGAAAAAAACAATGGAATCTTGAAATTCTCAGGCAAATGGATGGAAAGATGGAACTGGAAGAAACCATCAGGAGGTAACCCAGTCATGGAAATACTCACTCATATATGGATATTAGACATAGAGCAAAGGACTACCAGCCTACAATCCACACCACCAGAGAAACTAGGAAACAAGGAGGACCTAAGGGAAAAATATATAATTCCCTCAAGATGGGGAAAGAGACAAAAGCTCCTGAGCCAATTGGGAGCATGGGAGAGAGGGGAGGGATGTAGAAAAAAGAGAAGGGGAGAAGAGCGGGAGGAGAACATGAGGGATCAGGAAGACTGAGGCAGGGGAGGAATAGAAGAGAGCAAGAAAAGAGATAACTTAATAGAGGGAGCCAGTATAGGTTTAAAGAGATATCTGGCACTAGGGAAATGTTGAGAGATCACAAAGATACCCCAACTAAGAATCTAGGCAGTAGTGGAGATGCTGCCTTTGATGCCCTCCCCCTAAAATGAGATGGCCCTTATAT